>NW_003526945.1:5185093-5272523 GCF_000181795.1 Trichinella spiralis | reverse complement strand
AAACTGAGATCTCACATCGATGTAGTCATTCTATTAATTTTAATTATCAAATGGGTGATTGATCATTTTTCAGAAATCAAAATAACTAATAAGAACAAGTCACATCTGAATCACTGATGCTACTCAAACTGCCCCGGGGTAATTTTCAGAAACCGCAACCATTATCCTTCAATTGTTGAATTTAAACCACACTGATGTGGCGATAATGCGGTCATTGCTAGGCAATCAAATACACACTTGGCTATTGAGAACGCAACGCAGTGAAGAAAATTAATTTGCATACTTGAAAAATCATGCTCCAGTAACGTTGAAAAACAAACATTCAAAACGTAAATCCGCCATTATCAATTACGCCTATTTACCACAAATAATATGCACAGGAATTTTAAAAATTTAACTTGATATGCTAAGGATAAATCAATTTCAATATATAATGCACATATCTCATTTTCATTGTTCAATTGCAATTATGGAACATCATATAAATATCAGAAACTATAAAACAACACTATTCAATTATGTTTGTAAATTATGAACTACATACTTATTGTCACCTTTATATTTATCATTTAGTAAGCATTTACAGAAAACGCAACTTACCAACACAAGTAGCCATACATGAATGTCATTTTTTACGGATATCGTCATCAGGGCTTTGGCTGCATTTAGCATAATAATAATTTTGCCTGAAATAAAATTTATAAATTTGTATAAACTATTTTATCATTCTCCAAAATGGGAATAAGCTATTTACTTGCTTAAAAAATGCATACAATTTGAGATGATGTTTCGGCGACACATTTCTCACAGATTTTACACGTTGCAGTGCTTTTTCAAAATCCATGCGAATAGCCGACAAATGCATTACAGAAGCTGTGAAAATTGTCGCAGGCAAACTTGGAGAAGCACGCAAAATTGCATTACTTGGAAACGTCAAACGACCAGAAGTAATATGTAATTAAATTAAATCATAAAAATTAAAAATCCCTTCCCAGTTCAACGGCTTCTTCGCTTAAACAATATGGTAATGTTCTAAAATAGAAGCATAAATTAAATCAACAATAAATTTCTTCGTACCTGATGAAAAACAAATAGTAGCTCATACTATACAATAATCAAATTCAGACAAACTGTATTAAATTAACTCCATGCAGTCCATTTTTATACTCGAATACATCTGCTGCCTAAATATACTTTTACGGTCGTGATCGGTGATAAAATTTTACACTTCAATTCCTTCATCAAACATGCAAATTTCATTTACGCTAATTTGGTCCATCATTTATTAGTGTCAATTAATGAATTATATAATTACCCAATCGCATAACAATATAGCATACTTTAATTGAAGCAGTAATTAAATAAAAAAACATATTGAAAATTAATCAGTGAACCATTCAGTAATTTTTAGCTGAAAGTGATTAACGATCAAGTGAGCACAATAAACTAGGAAAGCGCATTATATAGGAGACACATAACTACAACATAGATAATAAAAAACCACCAAAATTGACAATACATTTCCATTTCGGATGTTAATTCTAAACAAATATCTGCCAAGATGCCGTTCGGCTTTATATCATTATACTGTTTAGTCGCTTCATTACGCTTAAGAGGCTGTCCTTTTCCGTCTGACGACACCTCACACATAGGCACAGTGATGTAGTCTTTGTTCATGCTTCTAACACGTACCACAGTTAGCTTCTCATCATCACAGTCAGAACATTGTCCACTGCAGGTGACCGCCAGTTCACCTACAGTTTCAATCACTTGGTTCAGAGTGCTCTTGACATCGGCTTCAACAGCTTGTTCATCCTGTTTTGTCTCTTCAATACCCTCATTCGACTCAACCTGCTTCTTATCAGCTTCCAGTTGGTAATCATCCAAATCCGGCGTTTTTAAAGTATTCTCATTCAACTGAAAGAAAAAAGGAATAAATTATCAAAATTATATTCAAATTATTTGACAACATTTGTAGATTTTACTATTTCCGGGTCGAGTTTGCTTCTGTCCATTTGACTATAGCTTAAAGAGATTAAGTTTCTCACCTTTCGCGCAGGGCAAACAAACCGTAAAACTAAAAAGCTGCTATGCTCAACGCTGGTCTTTGTTTGTGTGCTGCATTTTAAAGTGTACATTAATGTAAAACTTTAAAATGTCATTAAACTACAGTAAAGCACCTTTGCTGTTTATCAATAATGAAAAATAATTTTAAATTATCGTTTTTGCATAGCCAAAAATTTTGATAAATTTTGGATTTTTAAAGTAATAATATCAAAAATAACTTTTAAACAATGTTGCATTCTTTTAGTTTTGCCATGTGAATATGAAATTCAGGTTCAGTGCAAAGCTAAAATAACACGAAATCAGTAATGGTATGGTAACGGAATGGTAAAAATAATAAAATAAGCGCTAACAGATTATGCATTTGTTGTTTATTTTCTTTTTGGAAATTTAAAAATTAATTCTGACAAATATGTTTATTTATACAGTTGATTATACCTACATTAAAACGGGCAAATTTAAACCGAAATTGTTCTAGTAATTATGTCAGTTGTTCGTAACGAAAATATAGAGAATACTATTTTTTATTACTCATTACACACATAAACTATTCATACAATTATCTTTTTTACAATAGTCCCAAAATTTTGTTCAAGACGCGAGTTTCCAAACTGATGTTGTAAAACCTTTAGTAAGTCTCCAGAAACATTTTCTTCTCTCCTCCATGACCAATTCCATCGTATGCCTTTCTTACAATGTTGTGAATTTGTTTTATTGCTGTGATCATTTTGAAATCATCGACGGTCCGCTTACAAATCAAATTCACTTCATCACCAATTCGCAGAACTTCATAAGGATGACGAAGATTGTTATCTTCAACTGACCTGGGCCAAATTGCTTCGATTAGCAAAATGCTTTCAATAATTCCATTTTTAGCCACAACAGAAAGTATGATATTGTTTGACCTTTTCTTCCGCATCACTTGGAAAAATTCCTCCTTAGAAAGAGTTGCACTGTCTGTATTGAGTGTCTTGTAATATCATGATCAGACAGTCAACATCGCCCCTAATAGCAGAGTTGCAGAGCAATCATATTGGGCACAGTACTTCTTTTTCATCCCATGCAGAAACTTAGCATGCAGAGGAAAGTCCTGATACCACCCACAATCGGTTGAGGGATATGTGAGCAACGAAAATTTTGATTGTTTGATCTTTTCTTCCGCTTCACTTGGAAAAATTCCTCCTTAGAAAGAGTTGTACTGTCCGCGTAGGGTGTATTGTAATACCTTGCGTGATCATGATCAGACAGTCAACTTCGCCCGTAGTAACAGCGTGGCAGAGCAATCATACTGGGCACAGTACTTCTTTTTCATCCCATGCAGAGACTTAGCATGCAGAGGAAAGTCCTGATACCACCCACAATCGGTTGAGGGATATGTGAGCAACCAAAATTTAGAATCGTGAGTTGTTGACATTGTTCATAACGACGTCATAAATGATGACTTTTATCAACTATACCATATTCTGCAGGATTTGCGGAATCGGCAGATTCGGGACGGATTCAAACTGAAACTGATGCAATCCAATTGTTGATGATTTATAACAGACGTATGAAACGCACTGATATTTTTGTTATCTGTCATCAATTTCATCAATAGGTGTAAAGTAACGGAAACCGTGGAGTCCATGGTCGGAAATAATTTTAGCGGTCTATCCGTCCGTTTTAAGCTTATAACCAGCCATAACAACTGTTGATACTCGGGATGAGAGAAGAAACAGCAAACGTTCTCGAAAGTTCACTTTAGATGGATGCAGCCCGCTGTCTACTCATTAATATCGTTTCCAGCTTCTTTCAGTCAGTTCTTCTGGAAGTTTGATTTCCCTTGCCATAGACAATGGAAAGATCTAGAAAATTAAAAACCAACAAGTGTTAAAATAAAAATCTGAAATGAATGAATGAATAAATAATAAATGAAAACATTACCAACATTTATCCCAATAAAACAGCACTTGTTAACGCTGATAAATGAGATTTCAGTTGCTTTCCAGGTTTCAAAATTGAATCAGACATGAAGCGCCAACATCAAACGACTCTAATGTTAATTGATGTTGGAATACAATTTTTTCTGAGAAAGGAAAATTTATGAACTTCGATCTCGTCTTCGGTGAAATCAAAGTGATTCCACACATTTCTTCGTACTGTACATCTATAAACGAAATGCAAACAATAATAATAAATCTCTAAAATCAAAAATTGAAACTAAACTGTTATAAGCAAATTTTCCACTGTAAAATTTACAAGGAAGAATAGAAAATTATCTTACTTTGCGAATGCAGGTTGAAAGAATAGGAAATATTAAACATAATTCCATATTTTAAATTCTAGCTTCATGTTCATTACTACGCCGATTTGTGTATGGCCACCATTTGATCAAAATCAATTATTTTCCCATCAGTAGTGTTGACATGACGTCATTCTAAATTTTGACCACAACCTCCAACAAACGGATGAACTTTGAGACTGCAAGCTATGATGCTCCTTTCGTCTTCACCGCTATTTCAACTTTTTCGTCGTCTTTATTCCAATTCGGCTACGATGTTATCTTTGTAGAGACCCACTTTCACTTCATTTGATGGATGCTACCAAAATTACAACTCGTCTTCTACGTTCTGTCGTTCATGCAATTCCATGATGCTTCCAAATTCATAAAATGCACGCATACTCTGTTGTGCTGGACAGAGAGAAATAGATGTGATTCAACTTTTCTTTCAACAGATCTTTCTCATTAGTTTCTCAATGTTAACAGACATTTCAGATCGGTTCACATCTCGTGAAGTAACAAATCTTTGAGAGAAATTATCCAACGTCGATAGGATTATCATCTGCCAATGTGCTATTGTTTAACAAACGCTTTATTTATAATTCAGTCTATCATACGCTCTGAAATTATATTTCCAAACCTGAATGATGTCACTTGATAATTTACTAAACAGCACCCGTCACACAACAGTGAATGTGTTGGTCCATTAGCTGTGTAGTAAAGACATAGCTTTACAGTCTATTAAAGTTTTCAGGTATTAATCATGTAACGGTAAGTAACTATGAACAAATAAAAATATTTTCTAAATTCCAGTAACATGCAACTTATTTTCAATCTCATCAACAAGACAAAACTTTACTGCATCGCATTTAAATATATGGGCATTTTTATTGTAGACATGCTCCTTAATTACTGTAGCGTACAGAAGGCCTTCGTAACTACTGATGTTCAGGTTCTTCTGAGGAACGAGCGGTGGAATAAATCCCCGTCTAGAAGAATATGGATATAGAGTAAACGAAAAAACAGATTTTTGGATGAAAACGTTTATTATGATAAACCAACACAACAAAATCGATCGACCACCCAATAGCTCTTGATGCAGAGTATTTCTTTTTGCAACTATTCTACTGACCAGTGCTCTGCGCACTTAACAAACAAAAAATTCTTCTCTGAATGCCGTTCACAGCAAATGCATATAGGTGTTTCGCGCAGCCACTTTCTTTGTTCCTTCGATCAATTTTTTGTACTTTCTCTTAGCATTTCCGGTGTTGTTGCCGATTTTCACCCACGCACTCAACGGGCTTTAGCGGATGGAGCTTACTTGCTTCCCACGCGGCTTCACGTTCCCATCTAGCAGTTTTGCTGCTAATCTATCACGGCTGTCAAATTCTTATCAGCGAGCACGTGAACCATGTTATGAAGAAGCTTATCTAACCTGAAGCGTCAGCGTAAACACGCCTTTCCCACGGCGTGGTACAATCCCCCTTCCATTTTATTTTATATTTGCACATATTATTTTATAATGTATGGAATTTATAAATAGCTAAGTTAAAGAACAACAGGATATGGACAATTTTTGTATGGAATGATTGTTGTTTTAGAAACAGAAATTCGTTCACTGTGAAAATTATGACAATTAGTTGTGAGATTATTTCGAATATTTGTTTCAATCGTCCGAAAATGTTAAATACTTTAAAGTGAATAAACAAATATGAAAATTATGATCAGTTTTGAAATTATCATTTTTCCAAAAGATCTGTGAAGGAAATGGAAAAATCTCAGAAAAATTAAGTTCCGAAATGTTAGGAATATTGCATAAATACGTGCATTCAAAAACGGAACGTTGAATATAATTCACACAACGTTTCAATTACTTGAAAATAACTCACCATACTTAAAAAAGACGATGCATTTGCATACTCGATTTGCATAATAAATTGATGGAGTGAAGTGTCAACTTTAGCTTTCTGAAATGCTAATTTTGTGGTTTGTTTTAATTTTATGGTTGATTTCATTTATAGAATAAGCTTGAAGTAGTATAATATTTGTAAAATGAAATGCACAGCTGCAGAGCGTGTTGTTCAGCATACAGGGTCGCTGTTTTGCTGAGAACGCCTGTGATGAACTGACTTTTTCCTGTCTGATGTTGTTTACACGAACTCGGTGATAGCTCATCTATTCACCTGGAGCGGTTGAATGATTGATAACAATTTTTCTTTTCCAGAAATTAATGTCTTATTTGCTTCTGGCCATATATGTACATGGACCCGTAAAATATACGACATAAATAGTGGTATGTTTTACTGGATAAATATAATAAACAAACGGAGTTGTTATTAATTTTGCCATGTTAATCGCAAAATAATTCACATGACATTGAAAATATTTTTATGATTCAGCTAATAAGATTTATCTAGTGCGTTTGTTTCGCAATTCAGTTGTATTTAAGTTGAAAGAAGTACGAGCAGAAATTTACATATTATATCTATGAGTAACAATCTCAGGGGTTGTGCGCTAAAGTGAAAACTTTTTCAGAAACATAGCGATTGAAAAATAGATTAAAATTCTAGTATTAACATGAAACGCATCTTTCTTGTTCCATTAATAAGAACTGTTTTCACAGTATTCCATCGTTCTCTACACAAATAAAAATTAACAAATATTTGCAAATTTGCTTTATAAAAATTCGATCACTAACTAGCAAAAGCAGAACTGTTCACTTTGAGTGAATGGCAAATAAATTAGTGATTAAATTTTAACATCGATTAAAAACAAAAGATTGAAAATGGGGTGCTCAGTTTGAAAATGTTTTAATATAAAAAGATGTTACTAATGGAAAAAATCATTTGTCTCTTGATAAGCGCCTAGCGATGATCAATTCAGAGAGATAAATAATACAAATGAAAGCGGTAAATATTGGCCTATTCGCGTTAGAATTTGAAAAGCAAACGGGATTCAGGTCACCATTTAAAAATCATAATCCGAACCCATGGTCAGAAATTGCCTTTCCTCATGCTGCAGTTCGTTCACGCTGGACGGTATATCTTCGGCAAATTTCTTCAACGCTCTGAGTAGAAAGAAATTTTCCAACAAAGTCATATCCTCAGCCGGTACAGTTTCTTCTTCAAATTCAGGTTCCGGCGTCGGCGGTTGATTTCTATTCCTGCGCATCTTGTTCCACCAATTTTTGTAAATCCACGTGTTCCGTTCGGTCACTTTCACGTTCGGCGACAGTTTGAATTTGACATGGTGACGAGCCAAGCCGAAAAATATTGTTTCTTCTAAAAATAAAAGCAAACATCAATCAAAATAAAAAGTGCACTAAAAAAATCATTGGGACCACTTGGAAAAAATTGCCACAAAGAGAGTTGCATTTGAAATATTGTACATGAAAATCAATAAACATTACAGTAGAATAAAAATTTGAAAAATTCAACGGGTGGGATTTTTCTTCGGCAAAGGATGGGGGTGGGGAAGGTTGAGGTTGAGTGGAAAAGGAACACCAGCGTGCGTGGTTTTACCGATTCGCTTGAGAGCAATGAAGTGGACAAAGAATTCACTTTCGCCGACCTTCTGGAAGCGGATGAAGGTGTCGGATTTTTGGTCGGCGTCGAGCATGTGGGCGGAGAATTTCAAATCGTTCCTGCTCGACTCGTCCCAGCCGTTTTCGTCGCAGAAACGATCGATCACCTCGTCGGCGCGGGCGTGGCTGAACTGCATGAGGCGACAAGAGCTGCGCTCTTCGTAGTCGCGGAAGTGGACCCCGCGCACCAACGCCTCGGCCGACCGTATGCGGTCGACGGTGGCGTCGCGGGCGCGCAGCTTGTCAATGAACTGGCGAATAAGCCTCGCGCCGACGCTCATCTGGCGGTCGTTGTTAGCTGCAGTCAAGCGGTTGTCCATGCAGTGGCGCGAAGTGGGCACTTTTCTCCAAGGCCGTCGACATTGCCTAGATGCTGCTGCTTTCAACCGGGTCCGGTTCTGCCGGTGCTCTCGCGAAACCAGTCGACAATGCTGTCAAAATGTGTGTATACAGCTTGACACTTTGATGCCAAATCTCCAAATTGTTGACCAATGATTCATTTCAAGTTTCACAGGAATTCTAATTTTAAAATTTCGCCACTTTTCCCAACTATTTTTGACAATATTAAAATCAATTCACTATCGTTTGTAAAGGTTTTACTCAAACTCTCGCACAAAGTCAGCTTATCATTTTGCCTCCATCCTCACAAGTGCGCATTACTATGGTCAATGTTGTTGTTGTTCATATTAATAATACTAATACACTAATACTAATATCACTGTGCAGATTTCATTTATTCAGCAGGGTGCATGTCGAAACACATGCCGCGAGCAATTGTTTCGGCCGTACTTTCGCTGATCAGTATACTGACTAGCCGCAAGGCGAAAGCAATTGCCGTGCCTGGACCTCGAGAAGTGACCAAGTTGCGATCGTGAACGACCATCTTTTCACTATATGTGTACATAGCTGAAAAACAAGAAACAATTCAACAGTGAATATTTCCATTAAAGTTTACACAAAAGTTTCACCTGAACCCAAGAATTCGTTCGCAACGACCGGATGACTGGTGATTTGATGCTTTTCAGCGATTCGGTGACTTTTCAAAGCGATCGGCGCGGCGCAAATGGCGGCGATCAATTTTCCATTTTCTTCGTGCAATTTCAAAAATTTGCCCACCTCTGTGCTCTGAAATAGAAAAAAATTTAAAAATATCGAATTCACAATGTTCGGAGCACGGAATTTTTACGTTTGCCAAAAATTCCGCTCCTTTCAAACCGCCAGGAAGAACAACCACGTCGAACAAGTTCACTTTGATAGCGTCGAAAATATCGTCCGGTTTGATCACAACCCCACGACTGCACTTGATCGGTTCCACGTTGCCAGTCGTCGAAGCTAACGTAACTTCAATCTGCAAACAGAGCAACAGACAGAAATTAAAATATTCAAAAACAATAAAAAAAACAAGCATATAATATATATACTTCAGCCCGACGTAAAATATCGACAACTGCCACAGTTTCCAACTCTTCGGCACCTTCGGATAGGAGAACCACCGCAGTGCGTCTGCCCGACATTGCTGCCAAATTAGAACTATAAATACAAATATTAACAATTAATTCATTCTTCTGGTTTTTAAATTCTCAAACAAACAAACAACTGAACTTAAGGTAAACAAAAAAAATAAAAGCTGTTCGATTATTGCATGCGAAAAGTTAACTTATTTGAAATGGAAAATGAACTGACTAAAATCTAGAAAAAAAATCAATTTTTTTAATTCAACATAATCGTAATTATAAAAATAGGGGAACAAATTAAGCGCTCTGATAACCAAATGATCATCTCATTACTTCAGGTGAGTTGAGTTATTTATTTGCTAAACAGGACGTACTTGGTGCAAATGATTTAAAAAATTGCAGAGAAATATGCTTAAAAACTTACCTCACCAACGACAAACAGATTAAAATGGAAAAGCAAAACATCAACATATGCTCAATATACAGATAAGATATCTTCAGGTTCAAATATGTTAACAGTCGATGCATAATGTAACAAAATGCATCATATAATACAATTAATATATTTTATTTCAGTAATTTTATCGATGTGTCATTTTGAATTTGAACAAATTTTTATTTTACATAAATAATTTACAACTGCGAGCATTATTTCAATTAGAAGCTTTTACAAAATTCAACTTTGACCAACTTGCGAAATTTGCATATCAATCGAAAACTAATTCACTCAGTGCGATGCATTGTTGAAAATAAAATTAACTGAAGCTGAACTAGAAATGTTGATTCCAAGATTACAAATGGCTACATACAGTCTCGACAAATACGATCAATTTTTCTGAGCATTTGATATTTTTAATATGCACAGTAAAAATCAAATAAGTATTTCGCTTTACGCTTGAAATGTAAAAGCATTCGATTTTAATTATTCAAGTAATAATATTTTACAGTAAACTACTTTGTTTAACAAAAAGCAGGTACAACGTTCATTGCCATTGAAGTCATTCGAAATTCCCTAATTTATGCATTGATTGAATTTGTTATTCTTGTTTCAAGTAGTTTATGATAAATTATTATTATAAAACATATGCACGGTGAACATTTCTTTAAACAGTTTATTTGGCATACAATGATCGCACAAACTGTCAATTAAATTACACGCAATAAACATTCAGCAATGGAACATTTGAATGGAAACCATTTCCTCATTCAAATCTTCATATCAATTCAAAGTCACAACAAGGCATGAACATAATTGTATTTTTAAAAAACCAAACAGCTTCTCCTTCTTAACTGCAATACACGTATACATATATATATATATATATATATATGCATATACCTATTTACAACATTTTTAATATTCATATCTTCATTCATTTCATTTCAAGCGATGTTCATTTTCTAAAAAGAAAACCATAATTTTCTGCCTGAATAGAATGATTTTTTTTTTGTTTCGCTCGCCTTTTTTCGAGGTGTTTACAAATTGCAAAGCCTGCACTGTGCGGAAAGTTTCATCCACTGAACAATGAACATGAATATCATTAATACACATTTGACGGAGAATACCATTGTTATCGATAATGAAAACGGCTCTGATAAAAATGAAATAATTTTTTAAATTAAAACATAAATAATTATACAAACATTTGCAACCTCAAGTTGAAGCCTTGCTCTTCCTGATAAACACCATACAGCTTGGAAATGATGTGCACTGGATCAGCAAATAAAGGAAAATCTAATTTACCAAGACCATTTTCGCATCTTAAAGACCGAATCCTAAATAATATTCGTCGTTTTCCTGCTATTTCACAATTAATAACAGCAATAAATTGCAAAACAAAATGATGCAAAATTCTTAACCAAGCAAGGTGACAATATTCGCTATCAGTTGAGCAAGCGGCAATTTTGCAACCAATTTTTTGGAAATTTTCCACATTTTCATGAAAATTGATAATTTCACTTGAACAACTTGAATCACTGAAATAAAAAAACCAAGAAAAATCTGTTGAAAAAAAAGCAATTTCATATTAATTAATATACTTACAAATCTCTCGGATAGAAGAAAAGTACCAAATAGCTACCTCGGTAGTCTGTCAGTTTGATATTGACGATGCGCTCATCAACTACCGCCAAGGTGGAAAAATTTGGAGCAGGTTCACCAACAGATGGACAATTCTTACTTTTAAATTTTGACAACTTACTATAAAATGATACTTTCAACTAATTAACACATGAAAAGTATTCTTTTCTATTCCATACACATGTGTAGAAACCAATTTTCTGAACATCGAGCAACAACTTTACTTTGATTGTTAATTAAAATTCATATGTATATATATATATATATATATATATATATATATATATATATAACGATGAGAAGATGTTTAACGAGAACAGTAAAAGAAAAAAGTAAAAGAAAAGTACTTATTAAATTAATAAGAATTCTATCATTAGAATTTAATAAATGAAAGAAAGATGCAGTTTGTTCCAGCTGAGGCTGATGGGCAGTGAACTTCAAGTTGGAATGAAATGCAATTTATCACGTATCCTGAAGCTCAATGATGCGCTAAGTTCGCAAAACTAAATCAAGTTACCATAGGAACAAAGTAAGATTGATTCTTTGAGACTGACGAATTGAAAGGTTGCATTTTCATGCTTTTAAAACAGGCTATTTGGAATAAAGATTTTCTGAAAAAAAACTTTTACATTTTGTAATTAGGCTTTCTTTAAATTCGATTAAACTAATATATATATATATATATATGTTGTGCTAGAAAAATGTGCTTTCAATTATGACGTGCAATATATATGATGATTTTATGGTTTATTCATTATTTCACAATTCATTAACCAGAAAAGAGTTGCTTACCTTCATATGAAACCCATTTGAATCTTAATAATTAAATTACAAGCATCATCATATTAAATAAGTTAACAATTATGAAAATGTAATTCAACAAAACGGGAAAGTTTCACATAAATAAACTGATTCTGCTGTCGAGATGAGACAGTCAAACAAACAGATGATACTTCAATAAATTTATACTGCTAAATAATAACGTATTTCGATAAAATCAAAATTTTATAATTTGAATGTTCGTGATACGCTTCAATTAGTCGATTAATAATTAATTAATTAAGTCATGCGATCAGTGCTATCAATTTCGTTCCAATTACGTTTCTGTCCAATGCAATTGACCAACAAAAGAAATATGCTTCGCAAATAATAAACTAATTTAAATAATAAATTCATACGATAAAATAGATACGTCAACCGAATAAATTTCTAACGAACTGATATTCTACATTTCCGTTAGCAAACAGAGTAAATACACACACATACATTCAATCCGCTTAACGCTGCTTCATGTGACTCATTTTTACTCACTCGTCAGCAACTCTCTTGTCATTTGACTTATCGGATATATTCGATCAGTCAGTGTGACAGTCATTCATGGTAATTGGCTTGAACTACTCGTATTCTGTTGGATTTTATATATCTTGTCATAGTTGGGGGGGGGGGGGTATTCTTGAAATGATTTCTTGCTATGAGGAAATTCTTGGTGGGATAAAATTTAAGAAAAAACAATTAACTGTTGACGCTTTAAGTTAATAAGCAACAAAGGCTTGAGGTCATCAAAGCCCGGTACTTGATCACTACCAATAATTATGATCAATAAAGCATGTGAAAAACATATCTTTAATAAAAAAAAATTCGAACAAATTTTTGCCATATGTATGTATTATTCTGACTTTCATCGAAAAGGATGCACTCTGAACACATACCATAACGACACGATCCCGTTTAACGTTCTTATTCAGGAACGCATCATGAGCGCGTTAAGCAGGATATTGGTGTATGAAGGAATATATTTGTGCACGCATGCAAACAGGATCATATATAGAACAAAGCTGATATTTCCCAGAAATGTTTCTTATTTCACAATTATAAAATCATAAATTCAATTCTCAGTTTGTATTTTTATCTTAGTCTTTAAACACCTGTCACAAATGTATGAAGGAAAAAAAGCAAACAATACTGATTCAAATAGCCATGGGTAACAAGTTCCGCTGTCGCGGATATGTGGAAATAGGCTCTTCAGGTTCGTAGGATGGTTGCAGTGCTTCCATGTGTCGAAAGAAGCTATCCTTTTCCACTTGCACAATTGGAGAATTGATGCCTTCACTTTTCAGCAATCGAATCGCCTAAAATAAAAAAAAAATAATCAGTACAACTCAAAATTTGCTCATCATAAGAGAAAATCAGAGAATAATGAGATTTGTAATATAAGAAATTTTCATTTCATTACAATGCAACAAAAATCAGTGAACCAAATTAATTGAAACAAACAAACACACAGCTACTAAACCTCTTGTGTTATATATTGCTGATCCGAGTCGGCGGTCAGCTGTATATGCAAGGTGCCGACGTGATTGTCCGATTTCACTATCCAACACCTCGGTCGACTGCACGATATCACACCATCCATTTGAATTAACTGTAAATATAAAAAGTCAGAAAAAAAACGAGAGTAAAGTAATATACACTTATTATTATCATATTATCGTTATCATATTAGTACTTGTTTGAGAATGTTGTTCAGATCTTCTGCAGCAGTTGGTGTCGTTTTCAACAGCAACGCATCGAACGATTCTCTGAGCAGTGGAATCACACTGAGTCCAATAATTATGGACAATATCAGCGAACAAAGCGGATCAGCAATTAGCCAGCCAAAATAATGAATCAGCATTGTGCTCAAAATCACCGCCACTGAACCCAACGTGTCAGCCAGCACGTGCAAGAAGACACCTTTGTAAAAGTACCTTTGAAAATGCACCAACTGTGCAAAGAGGACATAAATTTACCTCTCATGTTGGCATTGCTGTGCGAATGGTGACAATGAGGTGGCGGATTAAGCTCACGATCATGCTGCTGCTGCTGCTGCTGTTGCTGGTGGTAGTGATGATCGTGATGCTGATGATCGTGCATCGTTATTACCAGCGACGACGACTCGTTGGCGACAGATCTGTCGTGACCATGAGAATGACCATGCCCGTGCTGGTGGCGATGCGCATGTCCGTGATGGTCGTCGTAATAATTTGCATGCTTCTTTTCACGGGCGGTGTCAACCTCTGCACCGGCATGACTGTGCCCATGCTTGCCGGCAGTTCCACCGTGGCTGTGGCCGTGACCGCCGGTGAAGACGAACATGCCGAACAAATTGACAAACAAACCAAGCACCGAAACAAACTACAGTATGAAATAAATATTGGCAAAGCAACAATTTATATTTATCAATATATTGTTCACTGACCAACAGACGTTCGGTATAAACTTCGGGAGGATCGAAAAGTCGTTCCAACGCTTCGAGGAAAATGAAAAACGCAATCACCACCAAAAACAATCCATTGACAAAACCAGATAGCAACTCCAAACGACCATACCTTATAATTTATAAATATGAACAGTTTATCGGATAGAATCGGAATAAATTTTACCCGTATGAAAATTGTTTAGTCGGCTTCCAGGAGGACATGACCGCCGCCACCAGACCAACCACCAGAGCTGAACAATCGAACAGCATGTGAAAAGCGTCCGATATCAGGCCGAGACTGTTCGTCCAAATTCCATACAGAAATTCGACCAATGTAAAAAACTACAAATATTTAACAACATATTTTAATTTTTTTGAAAAAAAATAATAATAAACAATATACGTATTCATCATCTTTATTTACCAGATTGACACAGAGGAAGAAAAATATACGCCTAGAATCTGGCTGTGCCAGTATCTGATGAATGGTATTTTTGACAAATGCGACCAAAGAGTGCGACGTTCTTTGCAAAAAGTCCTCCCCGGATACGTACAACGGCAAACCGGCGGACGAATAGCCGACAAATTGGCCAGTCCTAGCTTTTGGTGCGTTCGGTGTTGTTAGCATGAGCGTCGCTAGAAAATTAATTGATAATAAAGAAACAACAACAACAACAACAACAACGATTGCCACGATCAAATATTTTGTTTGTTTGTTTACCAAATGCAAATAACACAGCTGCGAACAAGACACCAACGGAAATGCGATGTGCCACGTCGATCGACGAATGGAACCAAATCAAGCTCACAGGAACAGAAATGGAATAAGACACCACCGACGACAGTCTGGAAATAAGCATCGTGCTTGTAAACAGCGGGCCATTTTCCAACAAATGACCAAAACCAAATATCAAACTGGTGGCAATAATAATCTGCATAAGCCATGGGAAAATTGGAGCTGCAGTTGACTGAAATGAAAATAAGCAACAACAACAACAACAACAACAAATGATAATTAATAATCATAATAGACTGGTGAATAGCATTTTGCAAAGTCAATCAAAAATACTAACATTTTCCAACCAGTGCCAAATGATCACAGTCGGTAGAAGAAAAATGGTCGAAAAAGTCGACGAAAAAAATCTCATCTGACGCTGTTTAGATGTTTCTGAGCATAAATTCGACGAAATACATTCAGCAAAAGTTCTTAATATTAAAGCAAGTGCTAAAATCACCACACCTGCCTAAAAGAATAGTTAAACAAAAAAACATATATATATATATATATATATGTGAACATTTGAAGAGGAAAAATTAATTTCTACTTTGTGATCTGCAATTCCAAATGCGCTGAAAAAGTGGTAGAGAAGGTGATTTAAACTAGGCTTGTGAATGTGATAACCTTCTAAAATAAAATGAAAACAACAACAACAAATAATAATAATGATAATAATAAATTCGTTTCATTGTATACGGTGCAAAATAGAGGATAAAGTAACATACCAGGATCGTTGTAATCACGATCAAGAAACATCAAAAATAAGAATCCCAAAGCCAAGAACGCAACTCCTCTCATCTAAAACAATCGATGATGCATGTGAATTTATATCAGTTTAAAAATAACATTTGCATACTTTCAAAGATCCACTAACGCCGATGAACAGTGAAGACAAAGCTGACAAAACTACCATCGAGCTAATGTCGTATATTAAAATTGAACGCAACGGTCCGCACAAAACCAAACCGTACAACCAGAACAGATGACTCGACGTGATTAAAACCGCGTGCGCTAAGGATCTTTTCCACTGAAATATGCAAATTGCATCTCACCTCGGACGATGAAATTATGCACGCAAAAAATGTACATTTCTAATTAATGAAAGGCGTTCAGTTTTCAAACACGGCTTCAAAGAAATTCCATTTATGAACAGCAGCCTAAGAGTAGAGTTTCAAACGTTACAAAATTGATCATAAAAAAAAAGAAAATTTGTACATTCATTAAAATTTAGTATTTGATAAAAGAAATTATTCATTCAATAAATAAATTAATCAACTGCACTCGTTTTCATTTACAAAAAAAAATTACACATACAGACATATATGTATATATACATGTGCTTTTTATTGAAATACATTTTAAATTACGAAAAATAAAAACAAAAAATACCCAACGTGAATGCAGAACAAAAGGCGAGGCAAGTGAATAATTCTCAGTAAATCACTGAGCATAAATATTCCCACGCATTTCATCGCCCGGCAAAAGACAAACAGAAACAAATTGACCGCATATCTGCAATGAATGAAGAAAATTCCCAGCACTGTAAACTGATACGTGGGAAAATTTGAAAATAGAATAGAAAAGGAAGAAGAGAACTGCTTCT
This sequence comes from Trichinella spiralis, assembly GCF_000181795.1. NCBI lineage: Eukaryota > Metazoa > Nematoda > Enoplea > Trichinellida > Trichinellidae > Trichinella > Trichinella spiralis. Next base: position 5,255,463 of record NW_003526945.1, on the reverse strand, counting down.
TTTTCCTCCTCTTCCCACCCCTGACCACCTACCCGAATGTGAGAGGCTGGCGTGTGGGTCGAATAAATTCGTGAGCTTTCATTTGCCGTCGCTGTTTCACCGCCGTTCGCTGCTGAAACGCTTAAAAATTGAAATTAACAATCTGGACAATAATTATTGAATGAAAAAATAAAAACAAAAATAAAAAAATGATAAATATCAAATTCAACCCGATTTATTAATAACTTACGTTCTAAAATTGCCCAATGATCATACTGCCTATTTTTACAAGTTGACGTAGAAATTAAACATACAGTAAATTGCTACAACAAGTATAAAAAGTTTTCAACAACAAATTATGCATATATGTATTGAATTTAAAGTAAATTTTGAAAAATAATAATAAACTGACCATAATTGGACTATTTTTTTCTAAACAAAGTTTCAACGTGAGCAATTCAGTCCTACTGTAGTTTGTACCTGCGTTTTTTGTTGAATTTGCATAAAATTTGTGAATGATTGTTAAAATGTTGAAAAATCAATTGTTCAATAAAACATGAAAAATCAGTAGATTAATTATTCATTCACCGAATAAAGTGAACAAAGAAAAGAATCATATTTGATTTATTTTCAAGATTACTGGATAAATTTCATCTGCCCATCTTTTTATCTGTCTAGTTGTTGTACGTGCAATGAATTGATTACGAACATTAAGTTGAACAGAAAAATGTTCAACCAAAATTGATCAATTTTTACATATATATTATTGACAACTGAGGTTGGTCATCAGTGATATGTTCTTGTATTTTTGGTAAACGTCACCTGCAACAAACCAGCAAGACAATGGAAGTTGCATGAAATGATCCTATCCAGTTGTGATTACTTTTTTTTTCCAAATACTTTGTTTTAGTCTTCCTGCATAGTGCAGGTATTGAAAAGCTGGTCAGTTATTGTCTTCTCGGCGCAGAGCAATTAAAAACGTCACACTTGTACAGTACAATACAGTACAGTACAGTACAGTTGTACTCGTGGACAATGTCACGGTCAAGTAGCTAGCTACATTTGATTGAATAGCACATTCCACGCCTGACCGTAACGGGCGCATTCCGTGTACGCACTATTCATCTGTTAAAGGTCAACAGGTCGAATATGTTCAACAGTCAACACTCATATTGATGATATTCAAAAAAAAAACCAAATTTGACATTAGCTTAATTTGGCAAGAATCCGATTAAAACGGATCAGACAAACTGTGTCGCCCGTTGACAAATTGCATTCTCGTCACTTCAGTCATAAATAGTTATCAAAATGCAATTTTAAAATTAACCTGATTCATCGAATGAATTGACTGATTTGCAAAAACGTATGAAAAGAATTTTTTCAAAAGCAAATTTTTTTCTGAAAACAGCAAATAAAAAACAATCATTTCTTGATGCATCATTTACTCTACCAATAGATGGATTGATATTACTCAACATATACATATAAACACACAATTTTGGTGGTACATGCCGATATGTTTATATGTACATATACATTTACAAAAATTCACTTAAATATATCATTTAAAAAAATTTTAACTAAAAATTACTCATATACATATAAACACATAATCGTGGTGGTATATATATATATGTTTATATGTACATATCCATTTAAAAATTCACTTAAATATATCATTTAAAAACCATTTTATATATTCATTTTTAAAAAGGTCTTACATATATATATATATTAATATTCATCACCTTATATTAATATTGGTATATTGATTTGAAGGAACCTGACACTGATTAGCAATATGGGGGAGGGGTGAATGAGAAATTTTTTGTCACCCTTTTTTTTGTCTTTTCTTTTTTCTTCACTTTTCTTTTCTTCTTCTTTTTTTTTGGCTTTTCAAATTTTTTCAATTTTTTTGGGGTTTTTTTTTACTCTTGTTTTTTTTTGTTCACAGCGATGCTCTCTTCCGCGTATCCTTCTTGGACAACAGGGGATCGTATTCAGGCACCGGTTGCGCGACGACAATTTCCGTAGAACGGCAATAATAATGGTTGTGGTAGTGCCTGGAACGAGTCGACTGCTGCTGCTGCTGCTTGGCGACCGAAGAAGTTGTACAGGCAGAACTCGGATGGATATTACTGCCAGAACAACGCTCTTCTTCATCAGCTGCGTTAGAAGCTGGATGAGAATAGTGTTGCTCTTGGTTCTGCGGCTGGCGGCGGCCGTGGGTCTCTTTGAAAATGCTTCTGGACGTGTCGGCAAACGTACGACGATCGGTTCGCAGGCGACGAACACTTGCCCGCTCGCGGACAAGGCGTTTCACCAACCAAATCCCCAAGCCGACAAGAACATTGCATACTACAACAGCCGCCATGGTCAACCCAGCAATACGCAGTATAGTAGCACCGCTATTTATGTTAGGCTTGGTGGGGGCCACGATGCTGCTGCGGCTGTCTTTGTTGCTGCTGACTGACTTGCGACTCGACTGCCCGACGACGGATGGTGGTGGCGAGTCAGTGGCGAAAAAGTCCACTGACGACGGCTTGCCATCGAGCGTCAAAGTACTAGCAAACAGTGTGTTGGAAAATGCCGACAAGCCGGCCGAATTGTAAGCTGCCAGTTTCACTTCGTACGGAGTGGCCGGCAACAGGCGATCGATCATGTGTTCGCGAGTTGACGCGCCCACTACGGTCTCGTTCTGAAATCGAAGCGGCTTGTCCGCGTACACTTGCCTGTAACTAACCAAATAGCCGTCCACGGGTGATGCTGCAGCATCGTCGCCGAACGGTTGTTCCCACTTCAGCTGAATCGCGTCGGGCCACTTCGACACGGCGGTCATCAATTCGGGAGCCAAATAGGGACGTTCGATGCGACGGCCGTCGTCCTCCGGGCTCATGGTCACTCGCTTCGATTTGGCGCTTGTCTCCTGATAGCGGTTGCGAAAAATGACCGCATAACGAAAGCGGTAGGAAGCGCTCGGTTGAAGACGTTCGACCACGTAGCTGTTGGTGTAGCCCGGCACTTCGGCGTCCAACGTTTCCCAATCGTAACCATCGGCCATCTTGCGCAGCTGGATTCTGAACAGCCATGGACGGTCGGGCAACTTGGCCGGCAATTCCCAACGCAACAGCACCGACGTGTTATCCAACCGAACCGCTTGCGGGGGTGCCAACTTCAACGGCATCTTCGGAATTTCTCCAGAATGGTTGTTGACAGTGGCATCGTAGGTGTTGTCCAGCATTAGCGGGCGGCGAATCGACCACGTCGTCAAGTCTTCAACATCAACAAAGGCCGCTTCACTGGTCACGTTCCACCGGCCGTCGGATGCTTCGCACACGTACCAACCCTGGTCGATGTAGTCAAACTGGCGGATCTGCAACGAGCCGTAGCCGACTAACGACCTCCTCGAGTCGAGCTTCAGCTCGGTATCGTTGTGCCGCCAAGAAACGGTCGCGCCCGGCGAGTGGAGCTGGCAAAGCAGGAACGTTGTCGAGTTCAACTTCACTGTAGTGTTCGTTGGACCGACTCGGATCAGCTTCGACCAGTGGGCGTTTGTGGCAGAACGACGTCGTGTCGTACTCGGCCACTCGGACACGTAAATCGAGTCCGTAGTGGATTCGTCGCCAGACGTGGCCACACATTGGTAAACACCGGGCGGGGGAGGCGAGCTTATGGTCGCCGTCCATCGTGGATTGCGGCCGCGACGTTGCACCGACCAGTGCACAGTGATCGAGTCGGCATCCAACAACGGCCGGCCGTTGTGAAACCAGCTGAGTGTGGGTGAACGATCGCCGTGGGTGTCGCACACTAAGTCCGACAGCCACGAGCCATCTTCGAATCGACTAGCCATCAGACGCAGGCGAACGAACAGCGGAGACTGGACCTGCAGAGCGTACGAGGCGGAAGCTTGTCCGGATCGACAAACGTAAGAGCCGTGATGGGCGCGGCTGACGTTGGACAAAAGCAAATTGCCCAGCCTGGTTCGAACACCGGCTAGTTTTCGCAAGTTGTCGTTTAATTTGACCCAGACGATCCGACTCGCCGCAACGCTGCCGATGACGCACTGCAGCGTGACGTTGTCGCCGAACCGCGCGCGCACCAAGCTAACGCCGGCCGGCGGATACAGCAGCGCCGCCTGGGTCGTCGCCGGGGACGTGGACAAGTGCACAGGAACGGGATGACCACGAAACGACTGGCCACTCCGCGCGTTCCTAACCACGCACTGGTAGAGTCCTTGGTCTTGTGGACCAACGTCGGCAATTTGCAAGCCGATTTCAGAAACGAAATACCGACCGCTGTTGTCGACGTCGAGTCGACGGGTGTTATTGACCACAAAAAACACGTCCACCGGCTTCGGCTCAGAGCGAAACAACGGACAGGGAACGAACGCGATGCTGCCCGGCCGGATGATCACCGGTCTTCTCGAATTCTGCTTTTCTACCAGTAGACTCGGCTGCCGGAGTGAATAATTTGCGCTTAGAATGACAAATTCCGGCTTCAGATGAACCGCACAGTGATAGAAACGTTTCAACCACGGCGAGTTGGCCGCTTCTTCCGCTTTCATCTGCACTTGCAGCTTGTTGGTGACACTTCCACGGATCGGCTGGCCATTCAAATACCAAACATACTTTGCCGAAGGGAACTTTCGTTCCAAAAACCGTCCAGAACGTCCGGGCAACAGACAGCGCAAATCATGTCGCTCGGAAGATAAGGTGTTAAAATCTGGACGGACTTCGGCACCAACCAAACGTCTGGCCCGTGGTTCCAAAACCAAACCACCGGCTACTGGGGCTTTCAGCACCACGGCACAAGTTACCAAAATTTGGCAAAAACTGACCAACAACATTCGCGTTGAACCACTATTTCACTACTACTACAACCGCCGACCTAGTCAAGAAAGCGCGTGCGCGCGCGGCATCGCTCACCACACACACTGATGGGGTGAAGCAAGAAACGGCAAAGCAAGTAGAATATTTTTGTAGGTCACCGTTATTTTCTTGTTCTCAATCTTACAATTAAAAATGCCACAATATTTGAAAATTTCTCAATTAATTATATACATTTTAATATTTTTAGGCATTTTAAATGCATTAAATGAATTTTAACGCCAGAATTACAAAGTAAATTAGTTGTGACAATTGTCATACTGTAGGTTTTTAGTATATTCCAAATTGAGCATTTTTATTTTCAAAACGAAAAAAAATACAAAGCAAATAATTAATTGTGTTATTTTTTTGATAATTCACACTGACTGAGCGTGAAATAATGGAATTGGTAAAGATGACCTACTTCGGGACAATTAATCAGCGTTGTTTGCAGAGTGAAAAATTCATTTTCAACAATATTATCAAATAAATTCATTTCAATATATGAATTATGATATTTGTTTTAAATTTTATTGTGGTTTTTTGTGGTGGTTTTTCTCTTTCATCCATTCTACAGTAATTTCGTGATGACGTGTTGTTGTTTTGCATGGTGGAAGTATTATGGGATGAAAATTCCCAATTTTCCAACAACTGGCAGGCAGATCGTGAATGAATTTTAGAAATTGTTCAGCGTTGCGGAAAAAAACACATGCCGTTTTTTGTTTATTGTGACCAGTTGTTGCTGGATGTTTTTCGATCAACTGGGGTTGAAGCAGTTTGGGGGTTGTTTGTTTCTTATGCCCGGATTGGATGGCTTCAGTGAGAGAAATACGCCCCGCCGCTGAGGGTTTGAAAATTGATCGACGCCGCTGTTTTCGAAGGTCGATCCTTCGAACACACCCCAGAATTGGGGGAAACAATTGAACAGATTAATGACGGCGGGTTGCTTTTTACAACTTGAACGCTTTTCGAATCGCTTGGGGGGAAATGAATGATGATAATAATTCAATCCCCTCCAATGATAAACAGCATCGTTTGAAAGTTATTAAATATTTGTTTCTTTTTTCAACGTTTCAAATTGAAACTATAAAAGCAATCAAAATACCAGTTCGCTTTTCAAGCGCCGGCTATCTCTGCAAAAATGAAACAACACTCATATTTTAACATTGTCAGAGATAAGTCGATTGTGAAAAATGAAAAAAAAACATCAACTGGAAATTTGTTTCAATAAATTTCAATATTTTCAACAAAAAAAATTGTATCAGAAAAATGATCAAAAATGCCTTTCAGCAACTGCTTTTTTTTATCCAAGTGAAAGTTTCGAATTTGTTGGCAAACACAGAGAAAAAATTTGGCTTTTATGTTTTCTTTTTTCAATTTTGAAATCGAATCGCAACAACGATGCATTGTAATGTTGAAATTGCCCATCAAATTCATGACACTAGTAGACAGGACTGACGAAACGTTTATTATTCAAATAATCAGATGTATGGGAGCACATTGTCACGCAAAATTGAATGAGCAGTAATAGGGTAATTTGAAAATAAAAGCAAAGGCCACACATATTATTCTTGCTAGAACGATTCGAACAAGAAAACGAACGTTCTCAAATAATACAATATAATAATAATCATCGATGATAATAAAGAAAAATAATGTGAAGATTGGAACAAACAAACGTACAGCTAAAGAGTGAGAAATGCAAATCCTTCACCAAACAAAATGTATAGAAACGTGAAGAAGGATTTTTCTTTTGCTGAGCGAACACTATATGTGAAAAACGATAATTTATATCGAACGACTTGAAATGAAAAAAAGAAAAATAAAAAAAAACAAGCGACCAAAAAATACTCAAATAATAATATTGGCAATTATTATTATTAATTTTTTATTTGAATATTGCATCAGGTTTGTTATTTGTTTCTCCATGGCGTCGGTCAGTAACGGCTAGTGGTAGTTGTGATTGTTACAGTACGTTGCTGTTGGACGTTACTAGTTGTGACGTTCAGTCGCCAACCGCCGTACAGGTAATAGGCGCACAAGCCGAAAGCGATTGCTGCGGCAAAACAGAAAAACTAAAAATAGAATATTAAATTTAAGGGAAAAAAAAGATTTGCATCATCTTCAGTGAAAAAAAGCTCTCACAGCAGCCGCTCCGAAGCAAGAATTGACGTTTCCAAGGCAACGGACACAGTTGGCAGCGTTTACGGCGGAAATTATTCCAGAAATTGCGTGGAACAGACACCAGAAACAGCAAACCACAAATTCCTACATATGCATACATATTTATATATATATATGGTGAAGAAAATTCAATTATGCTCATCGTACAGCCATAAACCATGGCACACGAACGAACATTTCCGTCTCGTTGAAGTGCACCACATAGAGGAAGAGAATGATTGCAGAGCTGATCAACGACGAAACGCTCGTGAACCACACAAACGCGGTTCCGGCTAGAGAATAGTCGGCCACACTGATGCATATTACAATAAGTAAACAAAGAATCTAAAAAAAGAAAAAGCAAATTTTTTTTCACAACAACAAGCCGATGAGTTTCCAACTCCTGCGCTCCACCCCACGCATGTATACAACAACCAAAAATAAACAAGTGTGATTCAACAAAACGCAAACAACCCCGTCCATGCACGTGCAGTGCTAAATTTAATTTCTACTTTTAATGGCTTATTCGCCACTTTTGTCAGTGGTTGATCAAAGTAAATATTTGTTCGAAATTTTACTACGATTGTTCGCAATTGTTGTCAATAGGTGATCGAGAAATTTCAAACTCGTCACAATAAATAATACAATTTATAAGCATGAGATGGAAAATTGAAAATCAAAAAAAAAAAACAACAACAACATTCAACGTACATTCCAATTGCTGATTCCCAAGCAATTTCCAACATTTGCAAATTTTCAAAACTGCACAAAAAAAATGGATCGTATTTTTTTTAATTTAACTTTCCTACTGTATCGATTTGAAAGTGAAACTGAAAGTGGAAAACAAACCGGTACAGTTTGCCATGAGAGGAGCGGCCCGATTTTGCGAAACATTCATGCTTTGATGTGAAAACCGGTCATTGATACAACAACGCTTAATCATCATCGTTGTCGTTGTGGAAAACAAGCGAACAAACAATCACACTGACCCGAAACAATGCTAATGCTAATTTAACAGGCAAAGTTGGCGAATAATTGGCATTTGGATATGAATAATAATAATAAAAAGAGTAATAAAAATAAAATAAAACAAAAATAAATTGACAGATTAGAAGTTTCCTGTTCAAATTAAAATGATCAAAGTGACGACTGGTGAACGTATTGATTACTTAATTATTTATAAATTGTCATTTGGAAAATAATAACAAAAGAAAAAAACAAGTCAAACTTTACATGTCATGCATTTGCAATTCAGAAATAATAAATTTGCAAATGAAAATGAGCGCAGGAGAAATGTAAAATTGAAGAAGAAAATTGAATTACCACTTGACTGAGGCGAAGTAAACCGTAAGGTCGTGAGAACAAATAGCCAATGTCGAAAGTCAACGCCATGGCTTTGGTGAAGCCAAGTGAAAATAGAGCTGAAATTTACAAATAAATAAATAAGAAAATTGGAAATGGTTAAAAGGCTGGGGGAAGAAGAAAAACGTCGACGTCAAATGTTGCTGTTGAAATTTCACACGCGAATAGAAGAAAGAAATATATAAAAAGGCGGTGAAGCTGAACGCTGCTGCTGCCGCTTAGCTGCTGCTGCTGCTGCTGCTGCTGCTTTTAGCCGCATAGTTGGCGATGGCGTTCGCGTGCAAAATAACTCCGGCAACGTGCTGCTGAGTAGGAAAAAGTCAGCTCAACACGGACAGTTGCAAATGTTTTTTAAACCAACGCGAGGTAAATAGCATATTTGCAAAAAGAGGGGGTAAAAAACGACGACAACAACAACAACAACAGTGTGCAATTGCTGCCAACTGCAATATGCATAGGCAATTTGCAAGATTGGACAAATTCCAACGACAAAAATACGCACACACACACACACACGGGGCCACTTGTGTTCACCTGCCAAGGCTGCCGTATTTACTGTAACAAGTTTTGCGAAAATAAAGTGCACTGCAGAATCAATGACCTGCGGCCAACAGTTTATACACCTGGCTTGTTTGAATGGCATTTTTGTTTGTTTTTCATTTCCAGATACTTGTTTGAAGCCAAAAGTGAGAATTCATCTTCCACTAATTTTGCACGTACAATATGATGATGATGATGACAATTTAAAAAAAAAAAATATATATATTATAATTCACATCCAAGTGCAATTGAATAATAACGAGATGAAATTGAACGAGTAAACAGTATGATAAATGCAAACAGAAATTCACCACCGTGAATTAAAAATTAACTCAATTGTGAGAGTGAAATCGAAACCAAAACCAATTTTGTTCATCAGTTGACGAACAACTTTTTACACCTTCTTCCAATTTTCATTTGAAGCAGTGGAAATTCTTTGAAAATTCTTTTTTTTTTATTAAAAATTTCCCCCATTAACAATAAAAATTGATAAAGTTTTAAATTTTTTCGTCTGTTTTTACACCAAATTAAACTTGTTTTTTGTAACAAGTTCAAAATTCATCTGGTCAACGATTGAATTTCAAATTGCGCCTGATTTCACTTAAACGTACGCGGAAGTGCCACGTGGCAGCAAAAACTACCCCCCTATTACAGTATGATAAATAAAATAACGTCTTTTTATCGCTGATTTATTGGAACAAAATTTGAAAAAATGAATTAAAAATTATTCACTGTTGATTTTATAAATCGTGCAAAATTTACAGAAATATTTTTCGGTGGGGCAATTTTTTCAAACAGTCCGTAAACAAGACAGGCGCATTTCCTTGTGGGCAAAATTGTCCGCCAGAAACGAAGATTGAGCAAATGATACTGATGCGAAGGGGAATGTTGCCATTTTTTTTGTTACGTCAGCTTGTTGAAATTTCACAATTTCAATTGTACATTTTCAGCCAATGCAAAATCGGACAGAAGCGTTCGAAAAAAAAAGTCAAAAGAAAACGAGCATGCTTCGCGCGGCTGAAAATGACCATAATTGTTCCACTGAAGTATTTCTTAACTATTTTTTCGTTTGGCTGACGATTGTTTTGTAATTTTTGTAAATTTACGAATGAATAAAATGGAAAAAAGTTTTGAACGTCAGCCTGGAGAAAACGCGACGCTGGCGAAAACGGTTTTTGCGAATAATCGGAACTTTACAAAAATGCAAAAAAAACAAAATATTCCAAAATTTAAAACGATCAATACAAATTTAAAACAACACAACCCATTTGATACTTTTAATAGAAGCAATAAAATCGCAGCATTTCAGACAATGTCTATTCCATCGAAAGGATGGAATTTTTGCAGCATATTAATTGCCAACAGAAGAAACATCACCCAAACGGATAAAAATATAAATATTGTAAATTCATTGGATGGAAAATGCCAATTTTCACTTTTGGATTATGATCACCGGATCCGAAGTCCATTGACAAAGTGACCAACGAAAACATGAAGTGAAGTCGTCTTCCGGATTGAATGAATTTTCTTCTGCGACGTGCGATGTCCGCTGCTGGATGAAAAAATAATGCTGCTGAATTGGTATTTTTGTCAAATCTGCTGCATTATTGCTTCTTTCACCATATTACTGCTATGCAAAATAATATTCGTTTGCGATGTACATAAACCAATAGGTGCACAGCAAACGCAACACAAAAAAATAGACAGTAAGGTAGACCATCGCCAAATAAATGACGATTTGAAATTGTGTCATGATACTGGGTATTTCCCTGATCATTTGCATATTTTTTCCGCACGCGCCCATCACGATTCTGACTACGCTTTTGTTCCTTGCAAATCAGAAAAGTATACGGTACAAATGAATGAAAACAATGATTGTCAAGTGGTGATTTCTGTTTTTACTTGTTTTTCCTCGTGCTGAAGATTGTTCGTTGTCAGAATTGTCGATTCAACACCTCTTGACAATAATTCGAGGTAATTTAATTAAGTGCAAATTTCTCACTGCTCAGCTAACTATTTATCGGTTTGTCGTCTCTAAAAATTTATAAACTGTTCAATTTGCTACTAAAACAGCGTAATTTATGACCTATTTTTTATTCAAACATAAATATGTATAACTTTGAATATTTTCAAACTTCAAACTGTAAACATTAAACATCTACTGTTTGTTTTGATACAGATTGAGGAAAATAAATAAATAAATAATTGTTGATGAGCAAAAAACCAAAAAAACAAGTATTTTTTTATAATTAATTTTTAAATAAAAAATACCTGTAAAAAATTCTCGGAACAAATTTTGTCATTTTTGTCATTGGTCTGTTCGTTGGTCTTGAAAATCTTTGTTGGTCCGTTGGTCAGCTGGTATGCGTCAAGCTGGTACGTTGAATAAAATTTCCCATTTAATTGTCAATTGTCGGTCAATTGTTGTGTGCTTGTTTCTTGTTCAGTTCGAATGTTGAACAAGAGAACAATCTGAACATTTCCATCCGTTTGTATCGGTTCCAGCATCCAACTGATAATTCAGCGGCATTTTTTCCACTTAAAAATTCAATTATCGAATATTTTCGTCAATTTTTTCTCTTTAATGTGACAGATTTTTTAAAATAAATTTTTTAAATTCTTTTCTATCTATATATATATATATATATATATGTATTAATTTTGAAACTTGATTTCCAGACGTGACTGTAACTACAGTGTTAGTATGAAGTGTTGGCTTAAAAAAAATCAGGCGCAAAAAACATTACCGTATGTTGCATAAATTGCGTAGTTCTTACGTCTCGTTGGACAAGTGCACATGACGACGGATACTGGTCTCGCATTCTGTAGTAATGTCGACTGCGATGAAGCTGAACGAAGAAGTCTGTCAGAAGTGAGCAGCAGTAATGATGGAACGAAACAGAACAGCACGACGACTTGGCATTCGCTGTGCATGGAATGTGGCGTACGAATGGAGTGGAATGAGTTTCAGCGTCATTTTGACGAAGTGCACGTGAAGCAGAACAAAAGAAACATTCTATGCCCGGTCCATTATTCCCAGTTGGTGGATGTGAAGAGTTTGCATTTGCACAGCAGTTGCTTCAGAGAAGAAGCGTCGCGCGATGAAGCATTCTGTTGTCGTGCGTGCAAATACAAGGCACGTCGAGTGGGCGAATTGGTTAGTCACGTGCTCTACATGCACAAATGTTATCAGTGTGGCTGTTGTGGAGTATCGCTGCCCGGTGGTATGGTGAGTTTGAAAATGCACCGAGAGAGTTGTCACAGCAGTTTCAATCTTCTACTGTTAATGTACAAGTCGATGGTGGATGAATTTTTGATCGATTTCTCCGACGTCGCTCAGTCGACCGTGACCGATGAAAGTGGACCTGTGATTGTTGATCTGACCGTGGACGACAGTGATGACGATGCAAATTCGACTACTGACAATCCGAGTAGTGGTACGGGTGCTGGTGATAGTTGTGCAACTCCACCCCATTTGCCAACCGTCGACGCTGAGGTAGCAACCGTAACGAGCAGCAGCAGGGCTGAGTCGTTGGATAATAATAATGAGACGTGGCCAAGCGGCCCAGTAACCGTTGCGCCGGTCGAGCCCAGCAACAGGCCACGAAATGCGGCCGATACGCCCGTCGACAGGGACAGTGGTGTCCACTACAGCGGTGGACGATTTCGAGCGGATCAAAACGTCCCGTTGAAAAAGATCACCATTTACAGATGCACGATCTGCTGGAAGCAGTACGAAACCAAGAAAGCGGCCTGCACGCACCTCGGAACTGTTCATCTGCGTAGGAAGATTTTGGGTGATTTAATCGAAGCCGAAGACCAATACGTTGCACGATCAACCCGGCAACGTTCTGGCAGGCGAAGATGCAACCAAATTGCCGATGGTAATTTTCGTTATCACTTTAACGTAAACAAGTTGTTTTGTTTACAATTTTGTAAATAAAACTCTGAGACAATTTAAATGAAAAAAAAAAGATTATTCAAACGAAACGAACTTTACTTATAGATAGGCCGTCGACCAGTGGATATTCCAGCCGTCGTGGTATGTGATTGTTCATGTCCAGTGATGCGACAGGTAAATTTTGACGTCTCTACTTGTCAGTTCTGGTTCACTATTTCACGACGTATATGTTGATTGATTGATTGATTTTTTATTTGAAAGAAATACTTTCCATATATCTATCTATTTGAAAATCACTTTTCACAAGTTGAAGAATATGTTTATTGATCGAATGAGTTGATAATGTTGCTTCAGTAACGGGGGAGGGGGGCAGTAGAAACAGAAGGGCAAGAAGAGCGTAAGGTAGGTAGGTAGTTTAGCGACAGTTTCAAAATTCATTCGTTGTCCATCGGTTGGACACGATGGAAACGAGCCAGCCGTTTTCGTTTTCGTTTTCGCACATTTAATCCAGTCGAATTGTTTAATTGTTCTTCACTGCTGACATTTTCCACGCAACACTTGTTATTATCAGTATCATTATCATCACCCGTTTTATCCTGATTATTTTCCACAATTTCTGAAACTTGCTGCTGATCAACATCACCATACTCCTCCAATTCCAAACTTTCCTCAGTGTTGGATTGGTTTTCACTGTTGTCCTCCTAAATGATGTGCATAAAATTGTTAAATATTTTGTTATTGAACAGATAAATTTGTTTTAAACGTATATATTTATTTATCTGGAAAATGGAAAATTTTTAAAATTTATCAACTTTGGAAACTTACTTCGACGGAAAGAGTAAATCGAACAGTTTTTACTGTTGTTGTTGTTACAGTGCGTTGCTTTTCCGTTTCTTCTCTGAAAAACGTAAGCCGAAATTCAACACAAAATGAAGTTTTTTTACGTTGTTTACAAAAAAGAAATTTGAATAAAAAAGTAAACAAAAAATATCCGCTGACTGTTGGTGGAATTTTCGTATTCTTTCCATTCGTTTTTCGTTGTCGTCGTCCAATTTGCGACGCTGGTTCGAACAGTCGGCTTGGATTTTCTCGCTGATCCAATCGTGGTTCATCTCCACTTGCTTCAACAGCCATGCGATGCTTTTTTTCAATTTTCTACTGTACCGCCGACAATTTTTCACCGCGCTGCACATCGTCTGCACAGATGTGGGAAAGGGGCAGAGGAGAAAAGAAAGCTAACATTAATTTTTCTCATATTACGATTCAACTAATCGATCACTTGCAGATGTGTAAGGACACTGGGCGTTGTAGGCGAAACGCCTGAGCTGCAACTGTTCGGCAAGGATGAGTTCGTTCACGTCCGGATTCAAGTCGTGCTTGTTGATGATGCTGTATATAGGAAAGAAATAAATTCTTTCGAACGAGTATATATATATATATATATGTGTGTGTGTGTGTGTAAGTTGTAATTATCAAAGATATTCATTTACACCAGCAGAGGCTTTCCGTGAATCCACTCGTGATTCAGAACCTCACCCAAAACGAATCTGTTCTCTTCGGTCCGGGTCCAGTCGCTGCCGTCAATGACGAAAATAAGGCCGTGAATCTGAAATTCATCCATTTTACTGAAAATTCAAAAGAAAACAACTGTTTCAATGCTTGAAGTGTGTAAAATTTAAATGAAGCACCACGAAATAATATAACTGACAGTATATAATTTGAAATAATTGATACGACATTGACCCAATTCAACCAATATATAACACAGGTTCATTTGGAACAATATCCCCGACGAGTAAATAGTCTGTCTATCATCAACAAAAGCATATTTTTTTGCAAGATGAAAATTGCATACCTCTGCATAATAATTTTTCCATATGTCTCTGATTCCAGAACTGCCACCGAGATCGTAAAATGTCACCGTGTAATTTCTCATTTGAATTACACATTTGGAAAATCCTATTGTAGGCATGGAAATGCCGTTTGATTCTGGAAGAGAATTCAAAAAAAAAACGTTGAAAATGAATTTGCAAATGTACAAGTTGAAGATAAAATACAAAACACCTCGGCTAAGACACTTGAGCAGTGAAGTTTTTCCGGCGTTGTCGAGACCGAGCACAGCAACGGTTATCTTTCTAAATATTGAAAAAAAAATTATTTTTTTGAATATCACATAAATAAATAAAATATATATATATATATATATGTGCATAATTTAACTTTTTGACATATTTAAGATAACGAACAATTGCGCTTGAAATCCGACGAGAATTGTTTTCCTTTCCCCCCCCCCCTTCCGTACTGTACCGTTGGGAAAAGTATTGATAAATTTCAAAAGATTAAATTATAAATGGAAATTAGCAAAAAAAAATTATAAAAAAATACAAAGAGAGAACAAAATAATCTTTCGCTGAACTTTGCACAATTGAAAATAGCATTTTCGACGTTTGTGTTCATGGCAATTTTTTAACCTCTCCTCATTCGACTTGTTTTCCATCAGTGAAATTTGCTTTAAAAATGTAATAAAATTAATTTCTATTTCAGAAATTCGTCAAAAAGTGAAAAGAAATATTTCACCTTCAACAATTTGGCTGGCTATTGCTTTGTCGTTTTTTGATTTCACAAAATCGTCATCAACGTCGTCAAATCAATGTGCATCATCAATAAATAATACAATTAAGCAAATGCTCCGAGAAAAAAAAGCACCTGCACATTAAAAGAGAAATACGATCAATTTAAAAAGCAAAAAAAAACATTAATAACAGTAATAAATTTATCAATCTGATTAGTCGCGCTTAGTTGGATATCTTTTTCCACTTGACTCTTCCTTTGAACAAAGTGAAATGTGAAATAATATGTACGATTGATAAAGAGAATTATTATTTTTTTTTTGAATTTCACAATGCTCACCTTTTTGGCCCTCGATTAGTGGAACAATTTCCCATACGCACTAATATTCAACGCCATTTAGTGCATTGTCACAGACCGCCGACACAGCACAACCGATTTTGCAACCGCGTCTCCATGACAACCAAAATACATCGAACCACTTCTGTCACTGTCGAACGTAAATTTGAATTATACAACGTTGACTGTAAATATAAATATAATCAAGATAGAAAAAAAACAAATGACAATCACTTTCTTCTTTGAATAATTTTAATAATAAGCATATTAATTTACACGTTCATGAACAAAAATAACAAATCAACAACTGTATCAGTTGCCTGGTGATACGTTGGTGTAAATTATAGCAACAGCAATTTTTTCTCCTTCGTCATCATTATCTATTGATTATCATTTGTACACTTTTCCCCGTACATTTTCTTGTTGCAAATTTGCATTAATAATAAAAAAACCATTTCACATCAAGTCAAACCAATTTACTTTTCAACCAATCAACTACTGATTATTATTGTTCATTTTTCCAATTCTCAAACAACGAACAGTTCAATTATTATTATGCAAAAAAATACTTTACATTTATCAAATTTCAATTTTGAAAAATTAATTATGCTGAAAATATTCTTACAAACAATTGTACGGCATTTATTGATTTGCCTCCTGGTGATCCTAGTGCTGTCAGACTTTGCAAAGTGATTGTTAACGCCATTTTAGGTAAATTGGCAACGATTGAGAAGAGAAAGTAATAAAAATAATTTTATCACCTTATTCTTAATATGACAACAACAAGTGAACAATTTTTAAATGATAATTGAAACATGCATTTATAAACAACAACCATCTTATTTATTATTATTTTTATGACCCAGTTTAAAAGATCAATCAACACGTCGAATTCTTCTATTATTCTTCTTCTTCTTCTTATTATTATTATTGTTGATTTTATTTTGGTTTAATACAGTGCAAAGACAACTGATGAAACGAAAATTTAACCTGCGATCATATTTACAAATTAAATTTTGAAATAATAATACAAATGATTTTCTTTTCATCTTAAATAATCCATTTCGCAGTTTACTTTTGATCGTATTATTTTCGTATTTTTATATTTTTTCAAAAAATGACATTAAATATAATAAGAAACAAGTATACAGTGACAATTGGATAAGTTATAAGTTCGACTATTGAAATTTGGAAATTAGCTGACCAATAAATTATAGATTTAATTATGAACAGTTTCAGAGGAATCAGTATGAATGGAAAAGCTCAAAATAATTGATAAAGTTCAAACAAGCTAAGCAAGAATTATTGGACAATACGATAAACTGTAATTAACGTGGACAGTTTTTAAAATAATACTCCAGTAAAGCGATTTACTTGGATAAATGACGACGACGAAATTAGCATATTACACTCGCGTCGTATGTATTGGATTGCAAGTTGTCGTTCAACAAGTTTGATCATATCATATCGTCAAGGATAGTTTAAATGATTTCGAGCAGATGATGAGTCATCGTTGAACAATGGATTATTCCAATGCCACACGAATAAGCCGCTACTGATCGTTGCTGTTGAACATGCAACGTGGAAGAAGACATCGATAAGAAGTAAGGATCGCCTCACATCTGCCATTCTATTCACTACCGTATTCTCTGGAAAAGATAACAATTGCTAAAGTAGGCTAATTAAACAAAACTGTTAGCAGATATAGGGAATCGATGATGATGACGTTGCTATTGAAGGCTAAGCTAGTGAACAAAATGAAATTATGAAATCAATCAGTAGTGATTTTGCATCAATTTATGCAAAATATGACGTTCACCAACGTTGAATTTGCCATCAAGTTACGACAACGGGGAGAAAATGTCAAAATCCATTGTCCAGTAGTTCAAATTAATTTGTTTCAATTCAAAATGAACGCTGTGTAATGTTCAAACAATTTGAGCACATGTCGTCAAAAGTGCCACATTTAATGGAGATGACGTTACATTGGAATTAAAATTACAAACGTACAATTAAAAAATACAAAAGCCACTTCAACGGCAAGCTGGACGGTCAAAAAGTAAAATCACATTTAAATACCATTAAATTTACAAAATGATGAATGATGATTTTGACGAACAAACAGCAAGAGAACGAACATACTTCACTTCAATACATAGTAAAAAAGCTGAGCTTGCCAAAAAGTATGAACAATTTGAACACAAAATACAAGTTGAAGCTGAAATTTCGTCAAGCTCGGGCTATAAATTTTCACCACATTTTTTTACTGGTCGTTAAAAGCTTTCATCTTATTGGACCTTTTTATCGTTTTCTTATTCGTTCTTTTTTTCAAACTGCTCATTGATTCAAATTTTTCTATTTTGATTTGCTGAAATAGTTTTCATCTGATTGGTCGAAATATTTCCATTTACAATTTCATCAGCTTCAGTAATGGAATTTTTAATATTTTCAAATTTTATTCAATTTATTTTTATTACAATTTATTAAAAAATATATATCTGTACATTTATTTATAATTTGTAGTGAATTTTATATTTTTGTATGATATATAATTTCAAAAACAATTTTATTGTATTGCAATAAAGTTGTATGAAATGTGATACTAACAACTCAACAAAACCAATATAAAACAAAAAGTAAAGCAGTGATTTTTATTTTTCTCAATTCAACAACACCAGAAACAATAAACACAGTGAACAATAATAATTATTTGTGGATCAAAACTGACCACAAACGGAGGGCCGTTTTGGTTAATTAAGCTTGAATAATAAATCCGTATGTGTTGATGTCTTTACTTGAAGATAAACAATAGGCTGCTGTCACCAGCTTACCCACTAGAAAGACACGAATGGTGAACAGTTGGTGATTTCACTCAGGGACGATCTTGAATGTACTATCCATGTCCCAGGTTTTGCAGATTGCCAGCAGTCTATTGTTATTAATCATCACAAGAACGAGGATGTACTTGGATACACTTTGGTACAGCAGAAAGTTTTCTTCAGACTTTGTTTTCTTAAATTCATTAGTAATTTGTGTTGGTTATGACGGTGTGAGAAAAGTCTTGGGAACCGTTATGCCCGGTTTATGTAAATTGTGGCCCTCACACGCTAAAATATCAGGAATAGCTTGAGGTAGATGAATCAGCGGAGGCTTCGTGATCACAGTTGGTGGGGATGTGTGTAGTTCTTTTAGCATTTGGTGTTTTTTAAATCGCCTTCTATTCCACGTTGTATGCTAGATGCTGATCGACCAGGCAGCTTTACATGTGATCTTTCTGACTGATCACGGCCGTCACGCCCAAATTTGTCCACACTGTGCACCCTTCTTCACGAACACACTTTTGAACATCCCCAATATTTCTTCTGTTTACCGGTTTGTTTTGGTTTGTATGCCCTGCCCTCATAAACAACGGACATACTATCGCAATTAGCTTTTACAAGACTCGGCTGAGAAACAACAAAATGGAACTGAACAGAAAAGGATTAAAATCGTCAAATTAGGCGTCACTTCAAATCTCAAATGTCAACCCACGCCCACGAATTTTAATTAAAATTTTTTTGCTTGTTAAAACTGCTAATTCCAACCAGCTAGCTTATTTTTAAATGTCATTCAAATAATCATATCACTTGACTCTCGTTGAATAAATATATGTAATGAGAGAATTTTGCAGACAATTTTTATCCGCTACTGCTTCTGTTATCGGTTGATTTACGTGAAGTGGTAAAATGCAAAATTAGAAAAAATAATAAAAGTGAAATGAATATATATTTTATAAAAGCAAAAACAAATAATTAAGACAAATTTCATATTTCAACTTCAGAATTCACAGTAGCAGTAATTATTTAAAAGAGAGAGCTCGAATTTCCAACAGTACTTGTGACGCATAAGAAATTCAAAATCGATAAAACTTATTATGAAAAGAAAGAAGTATTCTTTGAAGTGTAGTTTTTGTATATTGAATTATTGAATAATGAAGAGAAGCATCCTATAAATAAAAGAGAAACATTTGAGCAAAACAAAGCACGCACCGCGTTCAACTGAAAGTACATGCAGATGGACATGGAACATTATTTGATTGCAATTTTTCAACAAATTCACTTCAAAGGATAATTTCGTTTATCAATAATTGAAGAGAAATAAATTTGAAATAACTTCTGACAAATAAATCAAATGCAAATTATTCATAGTTGTTGATCAGCATGCAACAAGTGGAAAGAGAAACATCCATTACAATAAGTGTTTTCTTCGGTATAAAATGTACTGCAAAAATTGGTGCTCATAATTACGTTCAAATTATATTACTTACGAATCAACATCATCATGAAAGGTAAGCAGTGAAAGTTGATTTCATTCCAATAACATAATTTGAATAAAGTAGAAATAATTAATAGACGGGAAATTTTTGAAAATAACACAAAATTTTGCACTACAACTACAGTGCATGCATAGTGAATATTATACTGACAAGATAGTCCAATTATATATGCAGGTTTGAATTTGAAAAAATTTATTAATTTAACAACTTTTTTGGAAAATTTTAATAAATATTATGAATAATTTGATTCGAAATTAAAAAAAAATATTTCAATTTCAAAGATAAAAAATAATAAATTGATTTCTATTGAAGAATCTGATGGAAATTTTGTTTGTTTACCGTTATCATGCAAATGCCTGCGTATGATTGAATTGTTAAATTTTATGTATTCATGAATGAAAATTTCTTTTTGTCATGCTGAACAGCAATGACGAAGTGAATTATTATTTAAATTAGATTGTAAAAAAATGAAATAAAAAGAAGAAACCAGACGTCTCAGGTAATAAACGCAAAAGAATAATTTAAAAAAAAGCCAAGCGAGCGAGCAAAAAAAAATAGAATAAATGACAAATACGACAAGAAAGCTTAACGCTTTAGATGAGAAGTTGGCTTGGCTGTTCAAGCAATTCTTGCGGCTGAATAATTTTCTAGCGCGCACCTGATCGGATCAATTTCTGTCTGCATTTTCAAATGATTATAATATAGTCAATGAAGCCAAGCTTTTGGGTAAAGCTTATTTTTTTCACTTCGAGTCTCTCTCTACTCCACGTCTGGCTGACTAGCTGGCGAGTTAGCTGTTCGCATATGTGCAGCGTTAAATTTGTTCGACACGTTTACGTTGTTACGTTTTATTAGACAGCAATTAAACAACAACAACCACAACAGCAACGTCAGCAAATGATAATTTTATTTATAACAAGAAATAAAGCAAAAAAAAGCATAAATTAATTTTGAATAATCATTATTGATTTAATTGTAATTTGAAAGCTTGAAAAATAAATAAATAAATAAAGATATATATATATATATTTGTTTGTTTGTTTGTGTGTATGTGTGTGTGTAAGAAGATTGCAATATTGAAGGGGTGATTTTCGGTACGGTTGGTTGATCATGCAACTGGAAAAAGCTTTTCGGCTTGGAACGTTGAAACGATTTGATTAGTGGTTCATTTTTGAATAGATACTGCTGCTGCTTCAGGTAGTGTTGTGAAAATCAAACTCCCGTTATATGGGCGTAATTAGTAAAGTTGGGCGGATCACCTGCGCCTTATGGCCGCCGGCTTACTTGAAGCTTTGTGTTTTTGTTGTGCGTGCTTGTTGCCAGCGTTGTCGCTAAGCAACGATAGACGGTTCACTACGCGTCGTTCAGTTCAGGCCAAGTTGTGCATAATACGGCCAGTGACGACTGTGGCCGTGCTTTTCATTGCTTTCCATATATGCTTCCAATCGTCGCCGTCGCCGTCGTCATTTTTCAGTTTTCAATCCAGTTAAGACCACGGAACGCCAACAGGCAGACTGCCGCTTGGTTGTTCGCTTTTGAAAAATTCTATTGGCCGTTTAAAAATTTAATTTCATTCCACTTCCAACTTTTCCTCACCATATACCAACTAATTCTGCTTGTCCATTTTCAACTCGTCGTCTCGTCGATAAATATGCAAATTTTCCAGTAAGTGAAAAGTATGTTTGTTTTGTTCAAAATAATTATCGTAACACTTTTGAGTGGAATTTGTAACAATTTTAACAGACATATTCAAATTGAAATTACCAATTTCTTTTCAAATATTCCAATAATAATATTAGTTATTTTATACAGAGTTTGAGTTTTGGATTGTAGTTTGGGATTTACGTATTTTTTGTTTTTAAATAGAGATTCCATCGTTATTCTATTGGTATAATAATTTGTCCAACTGACACTGTTGAATAATATTATTTATTGTTCATTGGAAAAATGAAGCCAGTACCAAGTTATTCCAAACTGTCGAAATTTAAAAATACTTAATGTGGTAGATTTTTTTTTTGTATTTTTTGTTCTGCTTTGCTTGATATTTTTATCAATAGAACGGTTCAAGTAAGTGATTGTCAGACATTTTGCACAGACTGTAGTAAATGATTAATGAATGCTAAATCAAAGAAGATGAAAGTTTTATTTTTCTCTTATCAGAGTCTGTCAGTGATATATATATAATGATAATATTATGTATAATGAATGATATGATATTTCGACAATCAAAAAGTTGCTAATTATGAATAAAATATTAAATAAAGTATACTGTTCTATTGCACAAATTGGTCAATTGTTGTTGATCTTTTTCGTAATTTTGTTATTTTTTCGCAGAAAAATTTTGTTTGTTTGTTTATTTGCTCGTGTTTGTTCAGTCGATTTCAGATTAGCTGATATAGTTTGATTGATGAGAAAGAAGTTCAGTGTTGTAAAATGAAAAAGCCTCGTTTGGAAATTTGTTGGAAAATAATTTTGCTCGTGCAAGCTTGCTGCATGCTTGATCGGCGCCATTTTATTTGGAAGACGGTTATTTTGCTGTTGATAATTTGGCGAACAGCAAAATTCCAGCTTCCGAATAACGCGGTCTGCCATAATAATCTCCACCAACACAAGCAAGCAAGAATCGTTTCTTCACACCTCCATTTATAAGCATTAATTTCCATCAGTTAAAGCATAAATGAATAAATAAATAAGGTGAGCACAGCATTTGTTTCTTATTCTCCATTTATTGTTTTGCTTGTTTTATTTTTTAAAAAAATATTTCAAATTCAGACATACAAAAAAAGTAATAATAATAATTTCTCCCTTCAAGCACCATAAAGTCTGAAAGGCAAGTGAGAAAAACAATTTTCCATTTCGTTTTTTAGCCTTTTCCTTTTTTTTCTTTATGCATAACTTGTTTTGAAATTTGCAAACAGTTTTCCAATTCTCCAGCTTCTACGCCTTGATTTGGTGTTGACGACATGCTTATCCGGATCAGTTTTACCTGAAAAATTACAGCAAAAACAAGATAATAATTCCAATTCATTCATTCATCAGTTGGAGAAAATTGCACTGCATACTTGTTGAAAAGTGGATTGTTATTGCATTTTCTAGAGTTTCTAAAATCGCTTCCGCTTCTGCAAGATCCCTGTAGAAGATTATCGAAATTGAAAAACAAATTTATCCACAACATACGCATACTACAGACCTGGAAAATTTTTCCATTTCCACACTGCTGCAATTTTGGTACGAATCATTCGAACACCGGGATACGTCGGCAGGAATTGTCGAACTGGCATTTGTGCTGCTTTCTGGCGCCGTAGTAGCAGCGTGAGAATCTGAAGGAGAAAAAAAAATGGAAGAGAAAGTTAATTATTAAAAATATTACAACAGATTAATTTTCAATTCAGCTGACGGATAATGTCAATGTTAAACAGTGCACAGAAAAAATTCAACAGTCAGCAAGCATATTTTTGAATAAAAAACAAAAGTCGTCACACGGATTTGGTGATTCAAAGGCTTTCTCTTATTTTCGACTATTGGTAACAATTGTCGAACATCTGCTTCTTCATCACCAGTAATCAGTCGAGTAGAAAAAAAGAAAAAGTTGAAAAATAATAATAATAATAATAATAATTCCAGCCTGCTTATAATAAATTGAAAGCTGCACAAGACGCACACACACACACACACAAAATTGATTACTTGCATTTATAATATTCTCAAGCAATGCACTCAATTTTTCCACTACTCACTTTATTCAATGGACAATAATTTTCTTTTCTATCGATTTTCAAAACCCCTATACAAGGTAGGATACGATACGATACGATAATAAAATAATCATATAATCATTATCCCAAAATACATGTAAAAATGGAATTTTTCACGTTATGAAAAATATTATATACTCTTTGTCAAATGTGAAAAATTCCAATTATCATTTTCCAATTACTAATAATTAAAATGATAATAACGACGACAACAATGATGATGATGATGATAAATACATCATCACCTTTCGAACAATACAGATTACGTATTTAATTGAAAAATTGGAAAATAAAAACACACAGTAGATGAAAGAATTGCAACAATTGTTGAAAGGAAATATTTCTTTTCTAAAATTAAACTGAGAATAAATACAACCTTTTGTCAATATTGTGCAGCTAGTTTTAATCGATTTATTTTTTTCAAAAATTACTTCAACAATAAATCAAAAAACCATTATTATTAACAGTATATTCATGTTCGATTGCTTGAAAAATGAACAATTAAATATAGATGCACATTTATTTATATCAATTATTATTATTATTAGAAAGAATATGATGCTATAGTGTTAAAAATGATGAAAAATAAATAAATATTCTCCTCTTTTGCAAAATTGTTTGTTAACTTTGATAAAATAAAAAAATAAAAGATGTTGTAAATAAATGGTCTGAAATATTGAATAAATATCGTTAATTCTTACCTAGTGAAATGACAAATCGGCTGCACAGACTTTTGCACCGCCTCATTTCAATGATAAACAGGTTAACAGACCCGATGAATTGATTGGCATGTTTCGTGAACTCGGAGCTATGACACGGCTCACGGGTTTCACTATAAATTAAAATAAATTTATTTTGTGTAACAATAAAATATCAATTGAAATTGTAAATTCAAAAAACAACTGAGTAACTATAAGCGGTCAAATAGCATCATCGCAGTCAACAACGCTCACAATCTTCAGCAAATGTATATTCAACAGTGAACATTTGCATAAAAAGCACTCAGACAAGCAACATATACATGATCATAATATGATTTTCTTTGTCTATTTTTTAAAGCAAATCGAACAACAAATCAAATATGAAAGCATTTCACGCGTTAATTATTTCTGTTTTGCTCACATTCAATTTTTTTTGTGTTTTTCAATGAATTTCAATTGCAATTTGTAATCCTCCAATTTCAAAAAATTGTACCAATGCCAGCATTTCCACAGTACACCTACAACCGTCGTTCATACAGGGGCAGTGATGAACGACGACGACGACGACGACGACGAGAAATATGGCAAAGATGGCAATTTTGCTCATTTTGAGGAGGCAATTTGAAATTGAATTTTTCAAAAATAGGAAACAAATAAGAAAATGGCAATTATTCAAATTTTTCAACATGTTCAACCCGAGTGACTTTGGCTGATTGAATCAATTGAAAAATAAATAAACCAGGCTGTTTGTTCAATTTTTGAGAATATTCAGAGCAATTTGGCCGATCCAAGAGAGAGAGATGAAGGAAAATGGGGGATAAAAAAATCCACAACCACCACCACCACCACTTCAGCATTTGTTTAATCACATTATTCAATGCTAATTTTAGAAAAATATTTCAATCATGTACGACGGATGGATGGATGTATCGATCAAAGAAATTTTTTTTTTCAAATTTTGAATAAATCATCTTGATTAAATGATAACAATTTAAATAAACCACAATTAATACTACTACTACTACCAATAATGATTTGATGAAAATTTAAATTTGCAAATAATTACCTCTACCTGCATAAATTCAAGTCGAAACAATAAACAAACAGTTTCTTATATATATAATTCTACAATTTATGGCTTTTTCTTTCCGTAAAGACTACAACATTCGACTTGACCACTGTGTGCTAATGCTACTGATGTTAGCCATGCCTCGTCGAAGGAGAATTTCAATTAAGATAAAGCAAAGGCCAAAATGCTGATTACTTAATCCAATTTGGCGGCCAGCCTGGAGGAAATTGGAAGCTTACGAGCCGAATCTCAAGACAGACGTGTCGCGGGCGTTGGATTCAAATTTCTTAAACTTTATCAATAACAACAACCGCCGTCGGTCAGTGGGATTTGTCGAAAAAATTTTCCACCCCCTCAGCTAACCATCACACGTTTAACTGTACATGTTCTGATCATTCGGATTTGATTTACCAACCTTACGTTTAATCAAAACTATCAATCTATTTTCAATATTTAAAAAAATAGTTAAATTATTATTCAAAAATAATAATAACTCACCTCTTCAATTGCGGCAGTATGCAATTCTTGGCGCTATCACAAGTTCTCAGGCACTGCTCTTTAAGATGCTGCAAATCTTCTCGCAAATGTACAGAATCGGAGTGTGTGCCAACTGACTGGACCATATTTTTATACGACGCTACCATGTGATTAATTTCATGCACCAACTGAAAATCAAAGCCAATATATTATTTAAAATAAAAAATATATTAAAAATAAAAACAACATATTCACAGGCAGAAGTGAAAAATACAAAGCTTGTTCACATACATTTGCGATAATCATCAACTGTTGTTGTTGTTGTTGTTGTTCTTGGTCAGCATTTTTCCGCTTGTATGTTTCGTTCATAAACAATAAATGAAAAATAACCACAACAACAACAACAACAACAACAAACGATATATATATATATGTATATGTTGGCTGTGTTTGAAATTTTTGGTTGCGGATATTTGTGAATGCTGATCGACTTGCAATTGTACGAGCTATAGATATTATATATATTCAAATGCTCGGCGATGAAAACAGCTCCACGAATATTAATAAAATATACAACGAACGGAAAAAAACACCTTCAACACTTCGACAAACAGTGCAAAAACAACCTGCGATTTTTCTCGCTTGGCGGTGTTTTACAGGACAAGAGTTGAGCAAACGAGGCGCAAATCAATCCTCCCTTTTAAAGCGTTTAACCAACCAACAGACAAAACAGCTAATCAGCAAACCTCTCGACCAACCACCACCAAACATACTGCGTGCACTTTTTTCTTTTTTTTTTAATTTTACTTTTGCCCGCTAAACTTCAATGTTCAGAGATTGAAGCCAACAGACAGCAAGAAGACTACTGAATTTTTTTTCCATTTTACACCCATCAAATTTACGTCACCCACAAATATTAATCCACAATAATGCATCTTATAAGCGTTGGTTATAAACAGTGCAATGTTTAAACAAATTAAACGTCTGCACAGAAAAAAAATAATTCATTTATCAATCAGCCAAACAATGTTAAACACAAACCTGTACGTGCATACGTACATGAGAAAGGTTTTTCACAATCTAATTATGCTAAATTTAACGTTCACATTAATAAAAGATAATATGCAAATTATTGGATAACAAAATTCAACGGGACAATTTTGTTCGATTGTTCGCTGACCAGTAAATTTAATAATAAAAATCCAAAACCACGCAATCGATGCTACTAATAAAACAGACGCGGAACGAATGTCATCTCTGTTCGAATAATTTCAATATCCTTTTTGTTACGCTTTGCATAATTGTAAAAAAAATTCTGCACATGAAAGAATGTTCGTTTTGTCGAAAAAAAAGACCTGAGAAAGTAAAAATGTAAACAAAAAAAAACAATATTTTTGTGTATCACTTTTTCAAACCTGAAAATCACATTGATATCGTAAACTGGAAAAACAGTAAAAAAACAAACAAAAAACAATAATTGAAAAAATGAAATAAATGATTGACCAATCATTTTACCGCACAAAGGTGAACGAACGGTGCTTCGTAAGCGATAAAATCGAACCAAATAGCACAGATTTGCTTCAAAAGAGGCAAAACAAAAAAAATTAAATCAAAAACTATGAATACAACAACACTAGATTGAAAAAAGCTGATCAAAGTTACAAATTTGGATTAATAATATGCTAACTTTTTGAACAATTAAAGTACAACCATCGACAAAGTGTGAAAAAAAATATCGAATTAGCTTTGTAAATTATAAATAAAAATGTACAATAAGTAAATAATACAGGTGTAGTTTATTTATTTCAAGGAAAAGGTTCAGTATATTGAGAAGAATTAAAAACAAAAGAACAGAAAAAAATTCGATACAATTGAACAAAGAAATAAATCATTTTCTGGGCAAGAGAAATCCAATTGTTTATCACGTCATTTTGTAAAGATTGAATTCTGATTTGTATGCTTATTTGGTAGAAATGGTGTGCAGTTCGATTATTAATCTTTCAAAATTATTGCAAGCAAAAATAGCTCTCAAAAATGGCATAAATTTATCAACAATAAAAGCTTCAGATACACAAACACAAACAACAAACGATGATGTCGTTTTGCGTAATGGTATCTAATTTCAAGAGTATTATCAAACACATTTCAAAGTAATAAATCATTCTGTTGTTCCACAGAGAATATACATAAGCAAGTAGTTCGTTTTCAATTAGCAAACATCTACTTGTAACTTAAATTCAAACGGTAAACCAATCTATTAGAAAAATTTCCATTCTATTGACAATTATTTTGTATTAATTTTACAGTAAACAGAATTTTTTGAAATTGAAAATGACAAAAATGAGAAAATGGAAAATAGCATTTATTATATTTATTTTACACGAGAAAGACCAGAGAACCAGTAGTGGGATGTTAATTAGAAGTTATTTAAAATTTTTCACTATTAAGCCTGAGCGTTTTTCTTTGTTCAACAATTTGTCCTGATTAATTAAATCAGCTTTCTCTCACTATCAACATTGAACAGGTTTAAATTATAATGACGATACTATACAAGTTATCATTTAAGCTTAAAATTGAAAGAAAAAAAAAGTAAGAATAATAATTGCATAAAAATTCACCTCATCAGAAAGCAACAAGTCGAGAAGACGCATTGAATTAATTAAAGACGAATGACTTGTACAAGCAAGTCAGTGTAGTGTAGAGAAGATAAGACAAGATAAGACAAGACAAGACGGACGGACATATCATCATAATTTCTGATATATTTTCACATTTTCTTCTTCAGTCATTGATGACGATTTGAAAGAAATTTAATCTTCCCTTTTGAAAACGTCAAAAGCACCTTCCCCTTATCTTCTTATCAAAAAGCAAAACTGCTACTCATTATTATTCAGATGTTCAGCATTGATTGCTTTCTTGACAAACATACTGACATTGAACACGCCATTTCTCTTTCTTTTTCTTCTTCTTTTCATTTCTATCATACATCCATGGTAGTTTATATGATTTCATTAATGAAAATTTTTTATCCATTCCCTCCGTTTGTAAAGGATATTTTATTAAAAAAAACTTTACTACTTTCACAAACTATCTCTGTATGGAAATCAACGTGCATACAACAACAACAACAACAACAACAACGTGGATAAGATTATTCACTGACTCTCATGTGATGAAAAAGTGATTCAAACTTTTATCCCATGCTTCCAATAATACTGACAAATTGTAATGGAAATATTTTCATTCAAATACCGACGAACAATGATGATGATGAAGCATGCTTATCCGTACAAAAATCAAATCTGCTAAACATCACCGATGAGCAGAAAAATTGGACAGATTTAGAGTGTAAAATCTTGACTTTTTTTTCTCGTTATTAATTAAGATGCACTCCAGTCAAGGGGATTTGTATTCGATCGACCACGAACACAATTTTACACGCGCACCACCCACGATTTGCCGATCAATCTGCGCTTTCAAAGTTATTCTTAACCGGCCAGCCAAAAGGCGTCAAGTGAAGTCAATAAATGAATAAGTGAAATGGAAAGTTGAACATTGACAGAACAATAGGACAACTTCACACTGTCGACCAATTTCACTTTATCAATTATTTAAATTAGCAATTTGACAACAGAACAAAAAAACTATATGTATATATATATATAATAATGAAAACATATCATATACAGAACTGTTCGAAACGATACATTCATTTACATAATCACGAGAAAATCTTTTCCATTATTGTTCTCGATAAAGCATGATGTACGTAAAAGATAAGATAAGATAAGAATAGAATAACAACTTGAACCACTTCCGTTCGAGAATATTATAAATAGAGAAGAATAAGATATATATTAAGAAAAAAAAATATCATAAAATATACACTACTTACTACGGTTAACATTTTCTAAATGACACAATTCTGACGTCGGTCGATCACACTAAAAATTTTAATAGCGCACGATCTGAAACGTGCATAATAACAATAATGATAATAATAATAATAATATCGTCAAATTGAATAGTGCAATTTCTACTACACACGCAGTCAGACGACAATAATAATAATAATAACAATATTTAACAATAATAATAATAATGATAATGCCCTTTTAATTGACAATCAGATGATAACAATAAAATATCAAATGTTGGTTTGATTTTCAAATTGTAACAGAATCAAATTTAGCGAACAGAATCTGTCCAACACGTCACCGAAGAAGAAGAAGAAGAATATGACAAAGCTAACGTCAAATCAAAACAGTATTTACACAACGGCGGAACTTTTGTTCGCTACCACTGTATGCACAGTGTTGTTCATTACAAGCAATAACACAGTACATTGACGTTTCGGAAAAATACAACAATTCTATTAAAATTTACACAACCTGTATCACACACACACAAATCTGCTCATTCGATACAGTAATATCGTTGTTATTTTATTTTTTTGTTTTGTTTTTTTAATACAATTGTTGAAAAAATTTGCATATGGAAAATCAAGTAACCCGATCATCAAATGTTTATTATTATTGTTTTTTTTGTCGGAATTTCAAAACAATAACATATTCTCATTCGTAAATTTATTATAAAAATATTTTTAAAAGGGAAATTTTTTTTCTCTCCTTTAATTAATAAGATGTACCAGTGGCGTATGGTATTGATCTGAAGTCGAAGAAGAAGTGTCATTCGAAGATCTCAATTACACAAATAAAGTTGAGCGTGGTTGTTGTTTTCTTAATTTTCCGACTTTCACAACTAAAAATTCTCTCTTTCTCTTTCTCTCACTTACTCACTTATTCTCTTATTCTTTTGCAACATTGACATAACAAAATAGTCAAATGAAATATTTATATATATATATTTTTTCTTTTCTTATTCCTCTTCATTATCATCATCTAAAAATATGCTTTTTCACTTATTTGTTTTATGGAAAAGATAAATATGCCTGCCATTTATGAAGATATTGATTTCAAAATGAACATATACTATTCTTTGCATACTGATGTTCTTCACACGTCTGGACAAGCGAATCAGTTGTCCATCTGTCACGTATATTATCAATCCAATCTATATATTATATCTATCTATATTAGGCGGCTAGCTGAACAACAAAAACACAACTGACGGTGCTTTCATGCATCCATGCACACAACAAATGTCAGAACAAAGATGATGAAATTGAAATGTATTATTCTTGAAAAGTAATAAAATAGAATAATCTCAATAGCTGACCAACTGCATCAATGAAATTAAAATCAAATTTGCCCAATATGAAAACAATGGAACAACAATATGTACACACACACAAAGTATAAATGGCCACATATATAATGATATTTTTCTATTCAAATAATATCTCATGAAACACATTATGTGCATTATTTTTTATATAATAAAATATTTCAGATTATTATATAAATGAATAGAAAAATTGTTCACACACACACACACACGCACAATGTGCATTTGGTATATATTTCAATCCTTGTTCGTAATCCTGCATTGAAGTTTGTTGAAAGTTCAAGTGTACAACTACAACTATTGCCAACCAACTGTTGTCGCGATGAAAAAGATCATGTACATTATATGCGTTATGTCATTGGGCTGTAAAATGAAATTAAATATGAAAAACAGCTATCATGGACTGTAATAAAATTACAAATATCACATGCTAGCAAGATCGGATTTACTTTTTTTAATTCTACACTACTTGTACCAAAAAATATGAATAAATTCAATAAACGATTTTGTGCAGTTTCAAAATTAGAATTGTACAATTTCATTTGTTCGAATAAACTGAACGATTATTGTTGAATTATTCAATTTGAAATCAATACAGTACGCTCGTCATAAATATGTTACAAACTTGTTGTGTTCAAATCAACCAACTCCATCGCAATTTCCACTGCATCAATGCATTGATATATAGGCATACATTCGTACCGAATAGAATAAATTATTGTTTTCTTATTTCATTTTTCAGAAGAAAAAAAAACAACCATAACGTGTATGATATGCAAATTGATGTCTGTTGTCAAGTTGAAAATTGTCAAAAAAGCTTTTCTGTTGTGCATGTGATCGTCATTGCAGAAAAGGTGGAAACTGGATTCAGATTTTCATTCAAATTCAAAGTTGAAGAAATAAAATAATAATACTAATAATAAATAAGCAAAGCTTACTTTGGACAGTTGACCAGAGTTGACAACAACGCCGTGATATGCTTCGCGCCGTATCGAGCAGGACGATTTCAAGCTCATCCGTTTATAACAAATGGATGATGATGATCATAAAAAAGCAGGCATTCCTGCATAATTCTACAGTAATAATAATAATAATAATAGTTGTACTTTACGCCAATCTGATCAATAACAATAACAATAATAACGTGAGGTATGTTTTTTTGTGTTGCTTTGTTTTTCGTTTTGCTGTAATGGAAATTTAAATTTTCTCGCTCTAAAAATGTATTCTTTGTTCATCTATTGAAATGGTGGTAGTAGATATGTTCAAATGCAACGTTGACATTGTTGAGTTTGAATAACATCTTCAACAAGTAACATTCCACAGCTCATAAAAAAGTATAGGGACGCACACACACACAAACATATATATATATGTATGTATATACATGTTAAGCTACATGTATATGCGAGGAGAAGATCAAAAATAGAATAAATAGCAAAAAAGTTGTTGCTTCAAAAGTTGCTTGTTGCTTTGCTCGCTTCGAGTGCTTGTTCTATCAAATGTTAGCAATTTTTGAAACTGCCGATAACAAAAATCTACAATCGGTCAGAATTCTTCGTAAAAGCCACACGATTATTGAAAATTTCTTCCACAATTCCGGTGAATTTTAAATTTTAAATTCCAACATTTGCCGTTCGGGTGTGTGAGCTGTGACAAAGCGTAGAAGCCTGCGCCGGCTGTCAGTCAGAAACTTCTCACGCAGCTGGCGCACAAAGTAGGAGAAATTGAATAGATATAGATGTACGGGGGTATTATTGATCACACTGCCGCGGACCTACTAGCGCCAACCATCCCACGAAAATTAACTCGCACAAATCAGCACACAGCAGCTTTGCACACGGCCACACACCACCGTCGGCGGATCAACATCTCCAGAGAATAACAAGGATAATGGTGATTTTAATTTTACAATTTTATCATCCATCACATTTCTTTCATTCACTTTTCTCATAATTAAGCAGAATAATAATTTTTTCCCCATTCAATCAATCAATCAATCATTATTATCATTACTTTACAGAATACTGTATTGTTTTGGGTTTTGGAAATATTTGCATTAAAAAAAAGAAATTATTAATAACAACGAAATGTAAAAAAAGTTGCAAAAGATGCTGAACAATTTTCCATTTCAAGAAGTAAGAATTTTTTGTTTCTATTGATTGCATGCGATAGCACGACGACGTCACCACACACATATACATGCATACATACATTCATACATACGTACATTCATACATACATATTGCACACAAGCAGAGACAAAGAGCAAAGTGTCATTTTCAATCGATGATGCTTAAAGAAGAATAAATAGAAAATTATTATTATTTATAGTAACTGGCCTTTTGTCTTTATTTCAGAAAAAAACAAATTCTTTTTCAAATGTTGGCAATGGACTATATTTGAATGATAATATTCGATTCATATTAATTAATCAATGGGTGAGTATACAGAGAAAAATGACACATTCACCAAATGAATAGATGAAAAATTATTATTTTCGACGAAAATTACAATTGTAAAAATGATAAATACAGTTTGAATATTTATTTTATTATCATAAAAAAATCATCTTATTGAAAATAGTGGTCATGGTGATCGGGTGAAGAAATTACACCAACCGAGAAGAATGAATGCTGAACGTGCAACAAATTTATTCAAATTTTCCCCCTCCCAGTCTACCCGGCCCACCCCAACGGCGTTCTTCGAATCAGTATGCCAAATGGAATAATGGTCATTGGCGTCGAGAGATCGCCAGCCGAGTGGACAAATATCACACGCTCGGGTCGCAACTTTGTTCCCAACGAACCACTGGGACCGCCCACAGAGCCTGGAGTGTCTGGTGGTTTGAAATGCGATTTGTATGCAAATATTCCCTGAGATGTTGGTGAATTTGAAAGAATTTCTGAATTGTCAACAATTGGAAAAGTATAAACGAATGAAATGAATTGACGTGTGATGAGAAGTGAAAATTTGAAAAAAATAATCTTTTTCAAATTTATGCAAATTTGATAGCTTCGTATAAAAGCAAAAAAACCAAAAGAAAATTGTTACACAAATTGGATATTATTATTTTACTGCACCGCGTGATCAAACCACGCAGACGCATGCATTTACACGCAGGCATATTTCCAATTAATGACCGAATTTGATTTTTGTCAAGATCAAACTGGCAACAAGCAGAAAATTAGCCAACATTTACAAAGTTCAACTTTACGATTGGCTTTATTGGTAATTTTCAGTTCAAACCACTTTCACTTGCCCGTCTGGTGATCAAACTGAAAAAAACACAATTTTCCAAATCAACTCTGCCAATTTTCAAATTTCCGCCGGTGAAATTGCAATCGATGACGATTACAAGTTAGATTTTTTTTCTCATTAAAAAACCATTAAACAAAACAACAACAATAATAATAATAATGGAAGATTAAAGAACAAACAAACAAACAAATAAACAATGTCATGTCAGAAGAAGAAAAAAAAACCAATTTTCAACAATTCCAACTTAAAATTGAAATAAATCAAATATGCAAATATGATGCCGATGCACTGTTGTTGTTGTTGTTTATTGAATAATTTATTGTATCGTGAGAAAAAAAATTTCTTTTAAAAAAAAGAAAAGAAATAACAACTCACATCGTGAAAATGCTTCCATACATCTTGATGCGGCATGGCTTAATTGTTATTTTTCTTGTCCATGATTTGAAAAAAAGCTTAAAATGGAATAAATTGCTGTGGATATTGTAAAATGGAATATGAAACGAATAAAAATAAAAAAGTAAACGACGTTATTTATTATAAATTGAATTGAAATAAAATTGAAAACCACTACTATACCGACTGACCTTGTTGAGAAAACAACAAAAAGGAATCGATTGCAAAAGCAAGCAAGCAAGTCAGTCAGTCAGTTCACTTAAGCAGACGAGTCGATTGGTGGAACAGCTGGAAAAAGCTTCAAATCCCATCAAACCGCATGTAGTGGATGAAGTAGAAGATGAAGCAGAGATCACAATAAAACAATATAAAAAACAACACAGCGTGGAAAAAGTCAAAAATGGAAAGACAAAATGAACAATAGAACAGTGAAGAGGAAAAAATCCGACCGACAGAAAGCGAAAATATAAAAAAAAATAATAAAGCCAACGCCCCTTTTCTTATCCGACTTTGTCCACGAATTTCGGAATTGAATTAAAGAAGCAATTTGGCCGAATTAATTATGACATCAATTCAATTTTCTTTTGCCAACCATTTTCCTCAACCGAATCGGATGGAATTTTCTTGTGGAATTTTTGAAGAAAAAAAATAAGAAAAGATTTTCACAAAAGCATCACCCCAACAATTGTGAACAAACTTTGCGACGTTTGTTTTATTCAAAAACACCCACGCAAAATAAATTTCCCAACACACGCGCTGGCTGCATGCTGTGCTGTTTTGAAAAAAAAAATTTTCAAATCTTCACATAAGCTCTGACAAAGCTACAAGTATTAAATGTTCGAACAACAACAACAACAATAATTCACCAATGAACAATTTATAAATAACTTTTCAAACGAATTAATCTCGATAAGCTTAAAATTTGATCGAAATAAAATCAAAAAAAATTAAACAACAAAAAACAATATCAATAATTTGTAAAATTCAAAATTCATCTATTTTTTTGAAAAAAAAAACAATTATATACCTTGCATACATTAATATCATCTTACTGTAATACTGCAGGTGTAATAGTTTTTTGAAATTGAAAAAATTACAGTAAAACATTGGTTACTGGTGACTTATCTTACCGAATCGATTTGATTTGAACATGATAAAAGAAAGGAAAGAAAAATCATAAAGTCATAAGAATTAATTGAAACATCAAATTCGATTCTTTGCTGCTAAATTGACAGCGTTATTTCACCTGATTGCTCGGCTGCTTTGAAAGTTGAAAAAAAATATATACAAAATAATACTTTATTACATAACAATTTCAATTCAATTAATAACAATAATTAAACTTGTCGTTTATTTTATTCCATTACAATTGAACTGTAGATATTTACAAGAGAAAAATCTTCGTGGAAAAGAGAAAATTATTATTAGAAAAAGAAAATCAATCAGAAATGATCAAATGGATCGATGTGCTTGTTCTGCGCTTCTCATTTTGCCAAAGACATACACACATCCATATACATCAATGATAATAATACGAATTCGAGTGATAACAAGTGAAATCAGGTGTACCGCATGCCGCAGTACATTATTATTATTATTATTATTTATTAGATGGTTGTTTTATTGATTTTTCTTTTTGTCTGTCGAACAAGAAAAAAAAATACATTTTTACAACAAACTGATCATTACAAACGAATATCGAATAAATGGGAAAAAAATTTTTTTTCAAAATTAACAAATACAAAATTCTCACCCAATGTTTACCAATTAGAGCTCTAGATATGCAAATATTGGAAAAGAGGAATGAAAATTTACATGTCTTAATGAAGAAATTGGATATTTTTTGTTTTCTTTGATTTTATGTTCGAACGCTAATTGCACAATTAAATATTGACGGTGAGTAATGAATCTCATTTATAAGTGATAATTGAAAGTGGATCAACAAACGAACACAGAAGAAAATGGAAATGAGAAAGAAAATTCAATTGCAAATCAACATTGTCAATTGATGTTTTTATTTTTAATTTGTTCGATATTATATTTATTGTTCGATTGATAAATTTCAAGTTTACTTTTTTTTAAAGTTTGCCGATTGTAAAACGACGCAGAAATTTCAATATCATCAAATCATCAAACATCTCGCTAGATCTGATAAAATAGATAGGTCGACTTGGACAATTATCATCAACAATTAATTTGCATAATGTTGTCGAATAAGATAAGTATATGTGTGAAATATGGCCAGGTGCGGAATAAGTGAACAAGCTCGTGCGAAAGGGGAAAAGATGAAATGATTTCATCCGAAATAAGATCGACCGTAATCCAGCAGAAGTAATGAGCCTAATTTGCGTGCATTTCCCCCAATTTTCCCCATTTCCCCCCGCTTTGATCATTAGCATTTTATCTACTTACTTTGACGGCACTTTCGGCTACAGTTCGACCGGATCGTAGAAACGACGAACGAGTGAGATGGCCGAAGAGCACGTCGCGAGCGATCAGCGTGTTCCTTCCGAAGGCGGATACCACCGATTCGCGGTGGCCTTGGGCTATCAGGCTGAAACGACCGGCCGGACCGCGGACGGGATGCGCGCCGGCGGGTGTGGCAGCCAGCGTGGGCGTGGTGAACGCCGAACCGACCCGCAGTCGTTGGCGCCGGTGGGTAGTGTGGAGAAGGTTCGGCTCGGCGACGGGCGTCGGCCGTTCCTGGTTGGCGTCCGTGGGTGTGGCTGAACGCGGCCCGTCGTCGTTCAAGCCCTCCTCTTCCACATCTTCCAATCTGCAAATCGAGTGATACAGTTGAACGTGCAAAAAACAACTGTTTATTTTTTTTTGTTCATTTATTTTATTTTTCACATCTTTTCTCAGTTGTCTGTAGTGATTTTATTCACAATTTTTGACGTGAATTGTATTTGAAAATTAATCCAAACACTGAATTAAAAAAAGCAGAGATTGAAAATTTGCATTCGATTGAGTCGACAAACTTCTTGATCACTACTTGATCAATCCCGTATTGTTCATTGTAATTATGTGAATAGATTGCAGAAAAACAAATCTCATTGAACCAATTTCATACCGGATGTGTTTTCGTGTGCAATCGATTGAAATTGATATTTCTTGTTTTATGGGAAATGATGTGGTTTTCTTGGAAACATTGCGCACGTTTGGAAGGTAGATTTTGTGAAAAGTTGAATGATTACTTTTCATTTTACGCCTGTCGGGATGCAGTTTGTGCAGCTGTTCCAACAGGCTAACATGCTCATCGCTGCTAGAACTAACTGATCAAACGGAGAAGAGATATTGAAATTTGCAAATACCCTTTCCCCAAGAGAGTAGACGTAGAATTTGTAGAAATTTAAATATATTCCATTTACCTCGCTTGGAAAAGAAAACAAATACGTACACTTTAGAACGTAGCATCGCTCATGCCAGTAGGGTCGTGTGGGTGTGGAAGATGTGCACGGGGTGCTAATCGGTCGCGTCAGCGGAGACTAAGCTTAACGTGGTGAACATTGACCAGATTGGCCTGGAAGCGTCGAAGATTGATTTTTGCAAATCGCGCATTTCTGAAAATAGACGACGACAACGGCGACGTAGGATGGGAAATTTGAATCGCGTTTCCAATTCAAGAGATCCAGGCGCCAATCGATCAAGGGTGAAGAGATTCGAAGAAGATCGAATCTGCCAGTGGCGCCAGCTTATGAATCCTAAATCTTTCGACCGATCGAATTTTGTTGAACCTTGAAAAATGCAAGGGCAAAAGCGTGACAGGTTTGGCATGGAGATTCGACTTGGCGTTCATAATCCGATTGCTCCTCGGCTATTTGCATAAGTGCCTCGTTTGTCAATGTGCTTGAAGAAGCATTGTTGACCATCAAACGTGGCAAGTTTATTAACTTAAAATAGCAGAAGAAGAAGTAGACGGCTGACTGATTTTCCTCTCGCATATTAAAATATTGTTCAGTACATAGCAATGCATGAAAAAGCAAAGCAAACCAGAAGATCTACTTTTTAATAAATATGAACAAACAAATAAACAACCCCAATCCAAATGTACTCTTTTACTAATGTTGAAGTTTTGAAGATCGCCCAGATTATAATCAGTACATCGATTCACAAATTCAAGCACATTAAATCATCCTTTGCAAAAGGAAAATTAACCCCACGCTATCTACGGCAAACTTATCTATCCATGCGAGCAAATTTGTACATCATACACTGTTCGCATGGAACTGGACAATAATTCATCCACCACTGCGTCGATTGATAAAAACAACAAACTGAATTATCATTTCAATAATGCGGAAAATATTTTCTACCAAACAATTCCATTCAAACATTTATTGAATTGAACAATTTTACAAATGCGAACCTTTTTTTTGAAAACAAACAATACTATGATTGTCCGCTTAATTATTTCAAAATTTAATTGCTAAATATACAATTGGTTTTTCACTGTTCGCAATGATGAGGCAAAATTTAAAAAAGGAAAGAAAAACTAGCGAATCCATCTAAAATGTTTTGTGACAGTAATATTAAACAAACAGTCGAAAAGTGAAACAAGTTTCAGTTATTGTTTTGCTGTTTGAACTTGACAATCTTTAATAATTCATCCGCACAAAATAGCTAACAAAGATGCTATTATTAGAAATATATAATTCATGCTTTTCCACGTGAAACTGCCATAAAAA
Organism: Trichinella spiralis; assembly: GCF_000181795.1. Lineage (NCBI taxonomy): Eukaryota > Metazoa > Nematoda > Enoplea > Trichinellida > Trichinellidae > Trichinella > Trichinella spiralis. The sequence continues at coordinate 5,215,843 of NW_003526945.1, read as the reverse complement.
ACAAAAAAACGAAAAGCAGACTGATAAATTAATTACTTATTAATCCTTAAACCTTGCTTTTACTTACAGTTGAAGCAGTATACTTTGTAGTTTATTTTTTGTCAATCGTGTTCAAACCACCAAAACATGAAATCAATTTGTAAATTGTGCGTAAAATTGATTAAATAGCATTTCGAAAACAACAAAAATAATAATCACAGCTGAATATGCATGCATTTCTTACTTTAAAACTTCTATTGCACTTTTTTTGATGGAACAATTTTTTCTCTTCCGTGAAGTGAGCCATTTTATAATTCCATAATCTTTCGTCTTTTCACTTGTTTTCAAAACAGCCTGCCCATCGTTTACATCGACAGGCTGCAACATTCTAAAATGACGACAACTTTAAATTAATAAAATTTAAACAATTGTTTTAAGACAAGCATCGAACAGCGTTCGTTCAGAATTGTTCAATCAATTGCAATTATTTTATATTTATTGCAAATTTTGTGATTTTAATAAAAATTTCGCTTTTGAAAAACATGGAATGCAATTGGAACAAAATTTCTCAAATTTGCATATGTTTGAACTTCATTATTCTTTTTTTGTAAATATTTGCTTTATTCGATGTTTTCTTTCTTTTCTCTCGTTATTTGTATAAATTTAAATTGTTACAGAAAAAAAAACAAAAAAACCTTCATAAAAAATTATAATAATTTTTTAAATAATTTTACAAAAAAAATCGACGAATTGAATCGACGAAAAAAGCAAACTTCACCGGTTAGCATAGCTGACTTCCAATTTACCCAACAACACGGGGCAATCGATACTGACGTGAAAATCAGATTACACGAAATAAATAAATTAATAATAATAATGATAATAATAATAATGCACAGCAGTTGGGCTTGAAGCGTAGCTGTTGAAAAGTACAAAACCGTATGAGGTTTAATTTGAAGATGAAATTTAATGCAATTTGCTTCGCAAAAATGATCGATCATCAACAAATTTATATGAAAGTAGAAAAAATCTTACAATTTTCATATGATGATGATGAATAATTTGAAGCTTTGAAAAATGCACATGTCATTTATAACGTTGTAATGAAAAGCATATTGAAAAAATAATTTTTGAAAATAGACAAATTTTAACCTAAAAAACTATGTATTGAAATTTTTTCACATGTGATGATGTGGACGACAACAAATTTGACAAGAAGAAAAAGCATTCAACATTGAAAAGTTTTTGATTTATTCTTATCAATGTTCAATTTTTGCCAACGATAATCCATTCGTCCACAGAAATGTGTTGTATAATAATTTTTGACCACTTTATCTTGACACAAATTTGTGCAATAAATTTTCCATAGAATTCATCACTGAATAATTGAAATGATGAATCACTTTTGGTTGGTTAACGGTCGAATAACAAACAGTATATTTCAGAAAATTTTTATAATCTCGTTTATGATTAAAATCAGAATAATGATTGGTATGGAATAATTTTGAAAATTATTCGAGCAAACTTTGATTTGTTGTAAAATTGGAATGAAAATAATGAAATTTGAAAAAACAAAATAAATGAAGAATAGAAGAAGCGGATGATCAATTGAGAATTGTTAATTGAATGATCAACTGCGCTTGGACGTTAACAAAGAACGTTTTGCAACGCTGATAAAAGCGATGAAAGACGATGATGATGATGATAATGATAAAGAGAGTTGAAAAGAAAATTATTAATTGAAATATCAACAGATTTTTTCATACAAGAAGAGATTTTAAATTACAAAAATCATTTGCATAGAAGAGTATAAACAAAGAAACAAATTTAAATAAAATAGAAAAGTCAAAAGTGTGTGTATGTGTGTAATGTTTCAAGGAGAAAGAAGAAGATGAAGAAGAAAATCTACAACCACAGAAAGATCAATAATGACCAGTTAAAATGGTCCGGGGACAATTTGAAAATGACACAGCTAACTTTCAGTTAAGCTGCCCACGTGGAAATTTGAAAATTCCACCGAGTCAACCAGGCCGACGATCAAAGTGCACAAATTTAAATCAATTCATCTCTTGAATTGATGGGCTATTCATTGATTTTTGACGGCAGCTTGAATCAATCAAGCGGCATTCAAGTTAAACAATTTTATAAAAGTTAATAATAAATTGGATTCAATTTTTCTTGTTCTTTTGTTAATAAATTTTAAAAACAACAAACATCCATTCTGTTGTACGAAAAGTTAAAAAAAATTAAAGACTAATATTAATTAGAATAGAATTTCTTATTCTCAAGTATTAATAAGAATGTATTTTTGAAAATCAAATGTATAAAAGAAGAAAAAAAATGAAACAATAATTGAAGAATGAATACACAGCAACCACATTCAACAATTGTGCAGCAAAACCAAGCGGAACAATGAATGATAAGCACAAATCAGCTGTCGTAAATCAATTTGACATCTCAACTACTCAGACAACGGGTAAATTTATCCCACCCATTGCAGAGCGGTTTTCGTTTCAAAATTTATGGAAATTTTTATTTTTGAATTAATTTGCATTTGCTTACCGTTACAAGTTGAATGGTTGGGTTGGATTGGATTGGATTGGATTGGGTTGGGTGAAATTTTTGTTGTCAACTTTCGTCGAAATTCCGCAGACGACAGTATGAAAATTTAAACTGCTGTCCACAGCTGAGAGCAGTGTTCTCGTCCGAAGAGAATTGCTTGATAATCATTGAATTAAACACAGTTTACGAAAGCATTCCAACGCTTCCATACCGCATCTATATCTCATAATCTGGATATTCATCTATCTAGTTATTTATTTATACGTCGTCGAGCCAATGGGGAGTCTGAAGAAAGGGGGGAGGGGAGGGGATGGGATGATGATGCTTGGCGCGTGGAAACAAGCAACTCGAGAAGGACACGAGCATAATAAACGCTGAGCTAGTCGAAACGTCGAAGTCTGAGCTGTTGCGTCGAAGCAATCACTGACAAAAGCTAACACCACTGACAACGCCCATTGATCATTGCGCCCCGTGGCGTCGCCGGGCCGACCTTCTCCTCTTTATCACAATACCGCCAACAGATTTACTTACATTCGCACTGACAAATTCACAAGCTAATTTTCAACTTCTCTGTATAGCTTTATTGCTTTTGGAACTTTTGCAAAATTCCCATCCCACATCACCATCTATTTCAGAACATATTTTCAAATTATTAACAACTCTAGCTTTAATTTATTAATTCCAATCCATCTCATTCAAAAATGACGCTATTACTTCGAGATGCGAAGACACTTGCCAGAAGCGGAACAGCTTTCCAATACCGACGACACTTTTAATAATATTCATTTTCATTATCCGCAGGCTATGCCGAACCAATTATCACAAAGCTGGTTTTCGATTTTTTGTGCTGCTGCTGCTGTTGTTGTTAATAAATTTGCATCCAACTCAGCATCGTTCTCTGATTGGCATTTTCAGTTCGCCAAAAAGATGTTGTTGTCTTTTTTTCTTTTTTGCATATTTTCCACAAAAAATTATCCATCCGATTGGTTGGTTGAAGTTTGAATTTGAATAAATTCCTATGCCGTCGACAACCAGAACAACAACATTTTAATATAATTTTTTAAATAATATTATCAATTTCGATTTTCAACTGTTGCCAGTGGATTCGATAGTTGTCACTTGATAAGATGCCCGTGAAAAATGAATTGTAATGCTATTTGGAATATTTTCATAAACTGTGTTCAGCTTGAAAAGCAAAAAAAAAACAAATATATATATATATACGATGCTATTTGAAAGTTGATAATTATTTTCAATTTCACTGTTGACTATTGTTGATTATTAATTTGCAAATGTGAATAATGAAAATTTCTGTGCTTGGAGTCAAATTGTAAAAGAAATCTAAACTACAATTCAAAAAGAAAATTATTGTGTTAATGGGAAATAGTTTTACCAAAAAACAAAATTAATCAAGTGAACTGACCAAATTATTCATTGATTATTGAAACTGTCATAATTTATTGAAATTCTTGAAAAATTATGTTCAAACATTTGAATTAATTGAAATATCTATACGTGTTCTGTACAAAATTTATTCATACAATTAATTATTGCAATGACATTCATTTTTCAAATCTGTACAAACGGAATGAATAAATCGATGACAAGAAGCTAAAAGTGTCGCGATTAGCAGATTAGCCAACTTGGAAAATGAACAATAGAATAAAAATTGAAATAGAATTAAATTAAATTAAATTATGCTAAAGATGAAGTTTAAAATTTTGAAATACAACCAAACTGAAATTGAACAAAAATCAAATTTGCTCCTTGATCGACATATGATCGATGATCATTTTAATATATTTTTCTTTCTCAAAACACTGTCACAAAATGAAACAATTTATTTAATTATTCTACTTTATCTAAAAATCAAAAAATAAAAGTAAAATAAATATAGATTATGAAATACATATTGAAAACACAACAACAACAACAACAACAACTCACTGTTATTTTTCAATAAGCTGGAGCGACGATTTGGAATAATAAATAAATAAATAAATAAAATTTCAGCTTTTTGACGACAGCTGTCAGCTGGCAGCAGTTTTGCAGAATAGCAAAAAAAGAAAAATATGCGCTCAAGTGAAATGCATCGCTTGGATGCGCATTTTGTTGACAAATGAATTGTTTTCTTTTTTAATAATAATTAAGTACGAAATTGAGAAATTGCAATTTCAACCAATCACAAAGCGTCAATTCTGTAAACATCAGAGAAATAAATTGTATTCTTGAAAAGCTTTACAATTTCAAGCTAAATGTGGAAATTAAAAGTTGTCATGTGATTTTGATGCGCAAAATTGTTTACCATGCCGTCATTTATTAATGATTTGCGAAAGCTTTTTGGCAAACAAAAAGAAAAAAAAATCTATACAATTTCCAATGATGGTTGTGGTAATGATGATACTGTGTCAAAAGTTTAAATCATTCAAAACAATCGTTTTATATTTAAATGTGCAATAAAAGAAGCAAAAATTAAATTTCACTTATTCCTTTGATAGTTTAATATTAAAATTGTAAACAAATTGATTAGAAAGTTTCACGATTTATGCGACTTGTTTGTTCACTGACGAACGAGGATTATTACTTTGCAAATGGATTATCGCCTGCTGATTTTTTGCAGATAAACAAATTGCAAGAATAAAAGAAAAATGCATTTCAAAATTTGAATGCCAAAGCAAAATGTGAATAAATTTTTCAAGCTAATTCAACTGCTTCAATGTGAGATGCAGCTGCTCAATGAGCGAAACGCTCGATTGACTTTTCAACAACCCACCAACTTTCAATTCACCTCTCTCAAAGTTTGATTTAAAGTAATGTTTATTACAAATTATTCAAATAATATTCAGCTGAAATATTATAATACAACAATGAATCAATGAACATTTCAACTTATTTGTAGTAAAATTTAATAATTTGAGTGAAATCATTAATAACATATGATTAGTTCATTACTAAACTTATTTACATACTTACCGTTCAACATTTACTGTAATTTTTAGTCTTTTTAAATAGGATCATGATTCTTTTTCTATTTTAATATGAAAATAAATTCATTTCTAAAAATATTAAACTATGCATATTCTAATTCCATATGCATCGTCGAGACAAGTAACGCCGTGCATCAACGAAGAATGCGCAGTGTTATTATTAACTGATCATCATCAAACAGAGCAAAGCTGTGTACGCGTGTGAATATTGCAATTTCAAACGTAACCATTGCAACTATAAGCTGTTTGTTTTTTTCTTTTATTGGAGGCAAAAAACACAACACGCTTGTATACTGATTGATCGATCGATCGATCGATCGATTGATCAACGTGAATATTTGAAATGTGGAAAATTATTTTTAATAATAAATGAAATCGAAACTACTGATCAATGTGTTCAGAAATAATGATCTGCCTGGCAAACAAATTTGAACGTAGCCGGCTAATCAAACAATAATGCAATTACAGGCGAAAGAAAAAATTTAATTGCTTTCAGAAGAAGCAAGGTATTAAAATTTCACTTGTGCACACTGATATTCAATGCATGCAACTGATGCTAATCCAATTATTTCAGCATTAATTACTCTACCAGATGGTGGTGTTAGTTGCCGTTTGCTTGCTTGCTTTTACTGCAATGCAATGCAAACAACAGTGCGAAATATTTTTATCAACTGCATATTACTATACACATGACCATCTTAAGAAGATGAATTACAATTTTTAAAAAAGTCTATTCCTCTATAAGGTATCCTTATTTTGAATTATAATTATTCAAACAATACTAGCTAAAATGTGAAATAAAATGCGCAGTTAAAAAATCACACATCTTTTGTACAATAATTATTTATTTAAAATGTATAAAAATGAATATATCGTAATAGTGTAGAAAAAATTGATCAACATTTTCCCTAGTGAGAAAATGGAGTTTGCAGTCAAAGTATAACAAAAGAAAAATAAAATAGCAAATAGAATAGCCAACGAGGGTAATTTGGAATTGAATAAGAATTTCCATTTTCACTGCTATAATTTTATAAAGGAAAAGGAATTTTTCAGATTTTTAATAAATGCTATCAGATTAATGAATCATGATTTCATATTTAAGTAAATATTTTTTAAAACAACATTCAATTTTTAATTTTTTGCTCATTTTTATGATTAGCCATTATGAAATTTCAAAAGTACAGGGTATTAAACAAGAGGGAAGAGAGAGTTTGAAAAAAACAAACAAGAATTGCAAATCTCAATTGAAGAAAAGGCGTCAAGTGAAACAACTTTCATTTTCTTCAACCCATTGAGCCACACCTTCACCTTGAGCGATTTTTATGCAAAAATTTGTTGCATTCCAATCCGCCGCGCCCACTTTCATTTTCGACCAACTCGACCACCACAAGTGCGCACTTTTCCACGATTCACCTCCACACTCGACCCATTCTCTTATTGTTCCTGTTGCAGGTATTTTTTACTGTTTGTCTTTTGTACAGGATTACTGTAGTGTTTTCTTTATGATGATTTTTTTGAAAAATTAAAAACGGAATAAAATTTACACTACAAAATGCAATGCAACTATTTTCATTGCAGACTGCTAAATGCGTAGAATTGTATGATTAATTCATGCATGATTATTTGGAATAAATTGATTACTTTTTCAAGATTACCTGCTGTTTTACAGGATTGGGATATTTTCGTTGAAAAAGGAAATTCTACAAATTTGTGACATTTCACAAATTGAACTTTTCATTGTACTTGTGCATTAATCGTATAATACATCAATCTTCATCAAAAAGGGCAACAATTTCACTTTAATCTTTTTTATCTTTTCTCGCTTAATTTCTCAAATTTCGATTCAAATATTATTGATCACACTACGTGCCTATTTTAATAAATCTATTCCAACAGACGATATGGTTGTTTTATTAATTATGGAAATATTTATTCTAGTCTAAAGGTGATCTTTCCAAATCTTAATCAAAATCAAATAACAGACATGCTCTAATAAGAAAAGCAGTCATATTCAGTCAAAGCATTTTTACAGTGTCATCGATAAAACAACTCTCACATACCCGTGAAGATTATACTTTGTCCAAATCAACAGATAACATACTTTTGCATACTTTATTGCGAGATGGAAATGGCGTTATATTTGGTAGTACTTTGTTTTTCAGATTATTTTTCAAATTCAACATCATTAATATCAGATAACGGTCGACTGTTCAAGTCATTTGCAATTTTTATCAACATTTGCGCAAAGTATTAATTAAAGAAGAAAAAGCAGATTCAATTTCAAAACTGCTGTCATAATTATAATAATAATATAATGCTATAGATGATCAAGATTTTTTTTTCTTTCTTTGATTAATTATTATCACTTATTCTTGTTGATCAATCGAAATTGTCGAAATGAAATGTTAATTTCAACGAGACTTGTTGAATAATTGCCTGGCACGTTTGCAATTGATAATAAACCAGAATGAGATGAAGTTCACAGTTGATAATTCAAATTTTAAATTTATTATCAAGATTTCATAAAATAATTATTTAGAATGGTGAAAATTTTCCATTTGTTTTTCTCTATCAAAATCCTTTTAAATATAAATAAATTTTACTGTTATTTATCATTGAAAAAAATATTTTAATCTTTTAATAAATATTTCAAAATTTGAATTTCAAGTCAACAATTTGTGAATTATATTTTATAAAGAAAAACAATTTCTGTCGTAATAAATTACCCTTTTGAACAAGTAGAAAAATATGAATACAGTAATTGTAAATATGCAAATTTTAAAAGCATTAGTTTTGTTGTTTTCTATTCTTTTCCTTGTGATTATTGTTTCTATCATTAATTCATCGATTAAGTTGTATATTTTATTCATAAGCTCTGAACAATTCGTTGTTGTTTGTTACAGTATCGTGGACAATGTGAGGACAAATTGAACTGAAGGAGAGGGGTGGGGTGAGGTGAGGGGGGGAAGAAATTTTGGATCAGTTTTCTTTTCCCAAAATGTAACAACGTGCAAAAGGAGTAGAAATTAATTTTCAAACAATTGCACTTGATATTTTTGTTGGAAATTATAGTGTGAATATTAGAAGAAATAAAAGGGACTTCTTATTCCAGTTGGGAAAAGTGGAGGTCGTTTAGAAGAACGACTTGCTTCAGGCCTGAAAGCCTGACGTGAACAGAACCAGATAGTGGCCAAAGGATTTCCCAAACGGCGCCTCAGTCTGCAAGCCATTTTATTCATATTATTTGCACCAGTAAATTCGGTGAACAATCTCTCATATCAAGCGGAAAAGCCTGCTGATTGAAATTACTGAAAATGACAGAACTTAATGACATACACACAGACACAGACAATATTATAAATTTTGATGTTTCAAAAAAGAAAAATGATGACTTTCAAGCCTTTTGTAATAATACTTCCAACTGCAGCAGATTTCAATTTCTTTTATGCATCAATTCATTGCAGCTGCGCATGATTAAATTTATTCCTTCCTTTCATGGCATTATTACCATATTATAATTTTTGATCATTTATTATTTTCTTTTTCATCTTTTTATTTAATGAAATATATATATATATATTGAATTACGAGAATTTTAATTCACAATTATGCAAAACAATGAAACTCATCATGCATAAAAATGTTAAACAAAGTTTGAAGTGTTCATATTACACGGCGAACGTATCAAATTTGTTTTTCTTTTTTTTTCTCTGAACATTCATCTCAACTAACTATATAGTTCAGCAATTCCGTATCAGGTTTGAAATTCAATATTCGCATTTGTTTATTTTGCACATCAATATCTTCAGGTTATGATTAAGAAAAAAAATTTGCATGAAATATTGAACCCCACAATCAAGGTGTGGTGTTTTTCGAACTTGAACGAAGAAAATACAAAGAAAAACAAGAAAAATTTTCTGGTAGATTTGGGATGACCGATGATGATGATGATGGTGGTGGTGGTGGTAGTGATGTTGATGATGGTCCGGCCAGATGACCCTTGGATTGTGCGCACCAGCGGGTCATGACCGCACCGCAGCTGTTCATTGGAAAGCATCTGACCTGCGCGCAGGCGTGAGTAGAAAGAAGCTTTGCTGTATTAGCGAAACAAAGACAACCGCCGGCCACGGTTGGGTAGAACAATTATTACAAGCCGGATCAATCTGGTCGAACGTGTAAAATGTCTTTCGATGGCACGCTTGCGTGTGCGTGAAACAGACTACAATTGTGCATTTTAATTCGACGAATAATATTATATATATATACATTATTGCGTTGCATTTGATATTGATAGATTTTGCCAAAGGGGATGGGAAAAATCTTTGCCCAGTGTGAAAATGGCCACTCTTTACGACTGAAAGCAAGCCATAAAAGCTGACGATCCAAGCAAGATTCGAGATCAAAGACAACAAATCAAAGGGCAGTGGCTTACGAGGTCGATGACCAGATTTGCACCAACACCTGCTACTTCTTTTTGCCTGGCAACTGTTTCCACTTTATATTTTTCTCTCGCATCTCGTTTCGTCGTGAATGGTACAAAAAAATGCGAATAATCATCGACCGTGGGTGGATTAGCGCCGACACTTGAACACTGTGCAAAAGTTTGCAATTGTCACCTTGACCACTGGTCAGCGTCCAACGAGGGGCCCCTTTTTCTGGCTGAGAAATTTATTTGCAAGCTGCACTCGAATGGCGCGCACCTTTTTGAGCTTTTTTCTTTTGCAAAAAATTGTTTACCTTTGCACAAGCTACACTGCTGCCAACCATAAGCACTGGTCCAACACGTTGCGGCATCCTATTCCATTGAAGGAACACAGCACCAACAACTACAACACCAACAACATTCTATCCTCTAACTATCTTGGTAAATAGCTATATTTTGTTTTTTAATATTTTGAAAAATAATATCCAAATATCTTTCATATGTGAACAGCTTTTAGTGAAGGGTAATTTTTCACAGCTGATAATTTTGTCCCATCAATTTTTACGTCAAGAAGTGAAATGTTTAAATTAATTATTATCTGAGACAAGGATTTCTGTCTGGTAAACATTGTCAACAATTGAAAATTTTCATTTTCTTCACCGAAAGCGTGCTTTTCTTCTTATTTATTATTTAATAAAAAGATTATTTGATACCCAACTTGGCTAAACATTTCTCCAGGACACCAACAAGCTTACAGTGAGTGTTCTTCTATTTGTGAAAAGGAAACTTGCCCAAAAGCAATTAAATAATAACACATTCTTGGACAATATCCATATAGAATGTATAGAATTGAAAATAATAATAATAATTGTAGATTAAGAGCAGCAATCTGATTTGATAATTTTTTTTACTCTTTTCTAATCTTGGAGCAGAGCTAGCTGCACATGCTGTGCGATGTAGAGTTGTTAATTTAGAAAAAGGAAAATAAGAAATACAAATCAAACTCTTTCTTTTATTTTTTTTTGATATTACACTGCGATTTATTTCATTTTCTGCTGTAAAAATGTTGGTGACTAGGGCTAAGAATTTCAATAATATTATTGAAATGATTTTGTCATGTGGACAATTTGGCATTTGATTTATGCAACGTGAGCAGTTCGAAATGAAATGCGTGAAAAATAATTCCATAGAATCGAGAGGCCGCTAATGTCGCTGCGACCTTGGCGTGCAGTGTTACGTAATTCGACGGCTAGTAACGGCTGGAGCATATTTAAATGCACCGGCAGAAACGATTCAAACAGTACAACTGGAAAATGCTGACTGCGCCTGTTGGATTTTTGGAAAAGTGAAAAAATTGCAATTTCCAAATTTTGTGGACGTTCTCCGTTGATTACCTTATCATCTGACGTAGACGAAGGTGTAAATGCTCGACAATTGATAATAAAGCCGTCATCAATAGCTGACTTTTGAAAACTACTCGCAAACTGTGGGTCTGGCAACAGTCGCTCTCTTTCCCTCTCTTGGTTGGCAAAAGCAACTGTGATGGCTCAATATTTCAATTCTGCAATTTCATCGGCCATGGTCACGCTTCTGCTCATCAACTCTTTTTTCCATTGCATTGTTATCCTCACCGTGGGCGGTGAAAATACAATAGACATTGTCAAGCCGATGATAGGCCTTTTCCCTCTTAAAGAGCATGTTGATGTGCGACAAAAATTCCTCAGCAAAGCCAATTACACCACCATTAATTTGGGTACATTTTTTAACAATTGAAATTGAACTTTTTCAATTTTATTTAAATTTTGTGCATTTCTTTTTTTTCCAAACTGCTTTTACTTTAGGATGCTATTTCGGAGGTAAAAAATACGAGCTGGACGAAGAATGGAATCCAGATCTTGGACCTCCATTCGGGATAATGGTTTGCATTCGTTGCAAATGTATACCAGTATGTTTTCCTTTTTTATCATTTGAATTATAAAAACAAAAAAAATATTTAAATTTACACTGTTAATATTTGATTGAAAATAAGAAACAAAAAAAACATCAAGCATCAGAGCAATTTTGAATAGCACAGTTGAATTTTACAATAACAAATTTCGTGAAGTTCCTCCTTCCACTGCTAAATTGGTTACTTGAACATAAACCATGGTTGTACAACATTAAATTTTTTTTGTTATTTAATTAAAAAAATTTTAAGTCAACTAAATGAAATATACTTTTTCTGATTGTACTTGTAATCAAGTTTCAAAACATTGCACTCAAAGTGAACATTCTTTGACAAACTTCACCAAAATTTTGGCTTGGCTTTTGTCAGCAAATAAATAAACAAAAAATAATAAGAATATTAATTACTGTTATTAAAAGAAGAAATGACCATTTTTATCAAGTTGGCCCTGTTTTGTTTCATAATATTTCCCCCATATGTAGCTAGCTGCAATAAAAAGGCAAGTTCACTTTTAGGATTATTAGGAACTTATGAATAGTACTTGGATTTCGTTGGAAAATTGCTCCAACATTCCAAACTCTGTTTCACACGATTCTTATTTGAATGATAATATTTGAAATGCAACTGAAAGATTTGATTGCTTTTGAAATTAACTAAACTGTTATCATTGACATGTGAGATGTTTTTTGCATATGGATTTTTATTATTGTTGAAAATTTTCATTTCTTATCCACAATCACACACACACACACACACATGCAGAGATGCTTGCTTACGTAGCCAATTGCAACTTGTTTTGCATTTTTACGGCCGCACTATTAAGGTCTGCATATGCTGCAGGGGTTTTTGATCGGCGCCAGTTCTCAAAGCAATTTATTTTCAAAGCCGGATTCAATGTCACTTTCTTCAAATGATGATTTAATTAGCATTGCCCGGAGTCATTTTTGCACAGCCGAATGGTCACAAAAAGACGAATTAACTTTGAAAAATGACATTAATTTAAAACTTTATTAACCGTTGTTGTTCTCCGTCAATCGAACAGCATCACTAGCAGCGCCAGTATTACTTATTGACGGCAGCAAATGTCGGAAGATTTGAAACATTTAAACATTAAAAAACAAAAAAAAAGAAAAATAATCTGAAGTTTTCAAATATGAAAATGCACCCAGTGTGCGATTTGTAATTTTATTCAAAATCAGTTTCTGTGTTCTTCTTCATTTGCAAGAGTTGCAGTTTACATAATTGCACAAATAGATCACTTGCAATTGGAGTAATCAAATAAGGAATTGCATTTTCAGAATTGCTTTATAAAAACTGTAATAATGATCACTGCTTCTAATGATAATAATTGGCAGTACTAGTTAATGTTGTTGTTGTACTTTATTATTTTACAGGAACAGTTTCTGTAAACTATACTGTAGTATATTTATAGCCTTTCGACAAAAACAAATAAGCAACAGCTGTACAGTTGATGATTGATGAAGAATTTTCATTTTTAAAAAATCAAAATAAATTTCAATTTGTATATTTTTATTAAATTTTTAAGATTTTAAAATTTAAACGTGTGTGCAACTGTTTTGTGTTGCTTGATCACATGGCATTTGTCATTAATAAGTATGTCAAAACATACAGTTTTTAGTTTTGTTTTGTATTGTGATTTTCAAGAATTATTTTATTCACCATTTGGTAAATAAAATAAAAAATTACAATTTGCTTTTGCTGATCGTCAACAATCCGTGATAATTGTTGGCAAGTTGATCAGTGCAGGGTGAAGTGGACTGTACCGTTTATATCTAGATGCTTCTGGTTGATATGCTCGGCAGCAATTTGTTCTTGGTTTGTTCTCTTTCACGGTGGAGCAGGATACAATTTCAATGAATCACGTTTCCCATTTGATACAATTTCACCTGGCAATAATTATTGGACATGGTGCATTTTTTGCTACAATTTATCATTGAAATGTTAAAAATACCCTTCTTGCTGTCGATAAGAATGAAAATTTAATGCTCATTGGTGGAACACACCAATCTATAATGTATTGTATTGCATTGTAAAATATTTTATTTTTTTATTGTTCAATTTATTCAAATTTGAATGAAGTACACCAAGATTTTAAATTCTTTTTTTCATATTTTCAGCGAATGACATATTCTTTGAATGAAAAGTTATTTTTGAGTTTCTGACAAGTTTTTCAACATATATATCTATTATATGGCGGTTGGTGATAAAAATAGCCAAAATTTGCATTTTTGGCAAGATTATATTTCAAATTGATCTTACTGGTTTGTAGTTGTCGGAAAATTCTTGTCAACGTTGCGCACTGCAGGCGTTGTCGTTTAATATTCTCTCATTTGCAAACTGCACTAACCATAAATCTTCCTTTCAATTACTAACCAATAACATTTAACAAAAATTAATCTTTTACTTGTGAACTTATAAACACCGAAGAATTTCCAAGATATTGAAACAAATTTGATAAAGCATGATTTATTTTTTCCAAACAACAACAACATTTAATATTTATCGCTTGATCATTTGTGAACCTCTGGTCCATATGCACTACTGACAAGCATTTATTTGCAAAATATACTTTCATGATTTAATATATATATTTATTTATTTAAAAAATATTGTTTATTATAAAAATGAAATATGGAAAAATAGTTGCTTTATTTTATAAACTTCAATTGTTCGATAGATTCAAAAGAAGAAGCGCATTGTTGGTCGAGTAACATGCAGAAAATTTGTCAATCTTTGTCAAAAGCCACCTTGCGCGAATCCAATTACTTTATCCGGCGAATGTTGCAAAACATGCCCTGGGATGGGTAAAATATATTATTATTATTATTATTATTATTAATTGATAAAATTTGAAATTAAAATAATTACCTTTTTATCGCTTTCCAGAAGTCGTTCCAGTTGATGTATTTGGTAGTTCATATACTCAAGCGAACGATTTTCATTGGAATCAAGGTTATCATGGTATATATTATTTGATTCTATTCTATTCTATTATATAAGCATATCTTAATGGAAAATTGATTAACATGTTTATTAGAATTCATGGCACTGATGACAGGCCCAACTTGTGGAATGTCCAGAAGTACGGGTGTTGGAAGGGCATATATTACATTAGATCGTAATATGCTTCACGTGTCCGTTTATTTTGAAAGGTATGATGCATGTAAATTATTGGAAAAACAACGTCTTTTAAAAAGAAAAATATATTTATTTAACTTTTTTTAGATTAGAAGAAATTCCAATTACTGTTCAGATTTTGGATGTCAACAGTATGATTCTTTATGAAGTATTTTTGAAACAAACTGACATAGAGCAAAAAGTAAATTTCTGCTGTTAATAATATTGAACATGCAAAAATTGATTAACGAAAACAACAACTATAATAATGTCATTATTATTAATTGTTCATTAATTAAGGTTTGCATTGTATGGTCGGAAATGCCGAGAATTTATGTGCATGCGTTAAAACGAGGCGAACTGCAAATTGTTTTGACCACTAAGAGACGACCAGAGGGCATAATTGGAGGCCCTATAATCAAGCACAAAATGCTCAGTCGTGGTAAACGTGGCTGGAAGTTGCAATTTTCAACTTTGAATATTGAATTGTTACATTTTTTATTATAGAAGTTTACAATGTTCTGCTATTTCCTTCATCTTATCAAGCTGGCTATGGAGGAGTGGCTGTGGTGGACATTCATGGCAACGGGGACCAACTGGCAATTGTTGGCTGGTTAAATTCCAATGTCAGCGTTGAACGCAAGGGTAGTTAGTTAGTTGTTACATTATAAAATTTATTATTTATGAATTTTCATGAATTAAATTATATTCTGAAATAATAATAATTTTAGACTGTAACAAAAGAAAATTATTGTTACTTTTTTTTGTTTTCAGTGGTGCCCAATGTTATCTTCATTTCATTAGAAAAGAATGATGGTCGACATCGAACTTCAAAAACAATCAGGGGAAGATTAACACATCTCAAAGTAAGCACGGCTTGTCAATTTTCAACTAAAAAAGTATCTATATAAATTAATGTTGACAATAGTATGCATAATAAATAAGTATTTGATAAAATGTTGTTTATTTGAATTTGATTTCTCAAATCTGAATTTTTATTCTGAAATGCAGCAAAATACCTTCCTGTATAGAGCAACATTTTGCGAAAATTTTTTGTAATTTTAAAAATTTACAGACTGAAAGTGTATGTTGAACGCATTCATTTTCATTCATTACTTACTTTATGTTCTTTTTTGTTTTTCAATTTCTACAATGTAAAAATTTTTTATGACTAATTTGTCAAATCATTTACATTTGTATTTTGTAGAATAGCTCATTTATGTTTGAAGTCAGCATTCATTTGAATGCAGTTGAACAACGATGGTTATCTCGTGGTCATTTACTGATGACTCTCGCTGGTGAACAGCTTTTCCCGAAGCACTTCGTTGGACTCTTTATGCCCAAACAGTCATGTGATGGTATGCTTTTTAAACTTTATTTTTTGCACATTATTTTATTCTGTTGTTAGGATGCATTTGTTCATGTTCACCAATTGTTTCATGCAAATTTCACATTGAATGATTCGTTTAACGCTGAATAAATAGCAAATAAGACAAAAAAACTGAATTATTTAAATTTTAAATTAAAATGCAAATAATTTATACAGCGTATGCTGTAACTAACTTACATAATTTGAAATATCGTTTGAAATTGAGTTTAAACAATGCAGAATCAACGCATTAAAAAATATCATTAATAATTATATGAGTTTATTTAATTTAGCGTTCAAAATTTTCAAATTTTATTAATCCATTTTAGTATATCAAGCTGTTCTCTCAGAAAATTTTAACATGACAACTCAGGAGCCAAACGGAACGGCAGGATACGCAATTATTGAGATTTTGAAAGACAGTGCGGCAAAATATAAAGTAAGTAGAAATGTAGCTTTGAAAATTATTCAAATAATTTATTCTATAAAATAATTAATTTGCACATCTTGTTATTTGGTAATATATGCTAAAATACAAGATATCGTCATGAACGCTCCGTGGTAAGTTTTCTTCTTTTTTTGTAAAAAGGTAGTTAGTTACCTAAGAATTAACAAAATGCTGACGTCAGGCAACAAACTGAGTAAATATTGCAACAAAAAAGTACTTATTAATGTAACATTTAGGTAAAAGTGGCAGATTTTAAAGAAGAACAATTGTATGGGTTTACTATTGAACGAGAGACTCGCCAGAATCGTAAGCGTGTAATTGCCGAATCTTCCAGTCCTAAAGAATTTCTCAATGGATTGGTATGCTTACTGCTGTACTTTTATGCTAATTTACATTTTTTTTATGAAGCTTGTGCTTTTACTGTGATATTATTTTCTTGTGCTTTGCAAAGCTTATTGCACAAAATCAAATATTAACACATTGAAGACATTTGGAACTCTCACCCACTTCTTGAACGTGCGAAATTTGCAACTTCTTTTCCGGGAGAAGTTAATGTTTGAAATGGCCGATGAGGATGGCAATTCTCTGCTTCGTGGTCCAATCAGAAGAGTTCTGCATAATGATGCTGTCACACTGACCAACAGTATGTTGCTTTAAAATCATCAAATTTGCACACATGCACGTGCTATAAAAATAATTGTTCATAATATTCAGATCTCCCGACACTTTTGGCTGGAAATAGATTTAAAAAACGTGTCAATACATCAGCTGCTGGAATTGCTTGGTTTGCAACAGTGGACGTGGAAGAGACTTGTCTTTTGTACTATGCTGTGACATTGTCAAGCTTGCCAGCACTAAAGTCAGAAGAAATTACGATGAATTTGTGCAATCGAGTGAATGAAAAATGTTTGTTGGAACTGAAAAATATCAAAAGTTTTAACACTGATTTGAAAGAAATATATTTGTACGGTCATGTACCATTGGCTCCTTTGGCTGTTCTGAACGCTTTGGCGGATGAGCAGCTTTATTTGAACGTTTCAACTCTTTCACATCCAACCGGCGAAATTGCAGGCAATATATCTATAGAAAACAACTGCAAGCCTCGTCGTTTGCAGCGTGATAGTTTTGTCGCCGAAGACCAGGCGGTTAACATGCTTATGAGAACAAACGACTGCATATACCACGAGGTTACTTACAACGACGGCAGTAGTTGGCCTGCGTTGCATGAAGAATGCACAACATGCAGTTGCCAGGTACATTGTTTTAAAAGTGTAAAAACTGCTTTCTACAATTTATTATTATCACATTTTTAGCGTGGCAATATCAAATGTGATCCGATTTTATGCCCGCAGGCTGACTGCGCAGATCCCGTGAAACAACCTGGCGAATGTTGCCCCGTCTGTCAAATGTCCGACAGTAACACCTCCGTTGAAAAAGGTATTTTCCATTTAAATTAATTCTTTTCAATTTAACGATTATGAAGCATAAACTTTTCCAAGTAAAATATATCAAAAATGTCAATAATTTAAAGCATATTGAAATTTTTTTATTTGAGAAATTTGCTCAAGTATAAATGACAAGGAATGGAAATTTACTTCTAAAAATTTATCATAAATCAATAATAAAATCATTTGTTTTTTCTTATCAGTTGAAAGTAGTTTTGAAAATGTTCAGGTTTTTTGTTTAAAGTAGTAAAATTTTTATATTCAACCACATTTTTTGACAATGAATAAAATTGCGCACAATTTGCTTTCTGATTTATTGCATCAGCATAAAGTTCTTGTGACTTTATACGTAATAATATTTTATCTTGAATATAAATTATTATGCAAATTACGATACTGTAGTATAGTATAGTATAGTATAGGTATACTTTTCATAAATGAAGTAGAAAGTTATTTTTTTTTTAGCATATTTTACTCATTAATAATAATTAAAAGTATTCTGTTCTATGTGATTATAATTGCATTAATAATTATGAACAGGCTGCTTTTGGACTGCGGATAACAAATGGCACGCTGCCGGTTCGTCTTGGCATCCTTATCTTCCACCATTCGGATACAGTCGATGCGCACTTTGCACATGCCTTGTAACGTTGAGTAGTGGTTTCACTATTGGAATTTGTAATTTTTTAATTTAAGCATTCCACAAGCGAAGTGATGTGCAGAAAAACGACTTGCCCCACTCCGGCATGCCCGCCCAACTTACGATATCGTGAAAATGCGCTCGATTGTTGTCCGAAATGTAAAGATGTTGTACAAAGAACTGAAATCACTGAACAAGTGATGCCTGTGACTAGCAGTTCTTTGCAGGGCGATGCTTCGCCTGGTAGCTGCTTTTTCAACAATCAGTGGCATCAAGACAAAAGTGTGTTTGCTCCAAAAATTTTGCATCTTGGTTCACTAAAGTGCATCACATGCAAATGTCAGGTAAGAAATTTTATGAATTATTGCTATAATGCTATTTACTAATTTCACATTGACTTTATCATACGTATATTTTTTTTCAATTCTGAAATTTCAAAAATTAATACTTTAACTTTTTTATAGACACAGTTGTTATATTAATATACATATATATAGCTTGATATGTTTACGTATTGAATTATCGACATTGTTATCTAGCAAGTTTTAATGACTTTTCAATTACTGCAGCATTACAAAAATGATTATGTTTAAATTTATATTCTTCCATAAATAATAAGCACAAATTGTAAATTTAGTTGCACATTATGCACTTTAATTACTTTAATTATGCTCATTATCATATGCATATGTTTATGCCCATAATATTATAGTTATTACTGTTGTGTCAACATATATTTGTGTGATAAAATACCAATAACAATTTAACGTAACATTATGATATTCTTTTTGAACAAAAAATGTTTGAAATAATTTTTAGAAATCAATGTTTAAAATGTTAAATAATAATTTGTTTGCTGTCGCTATATTATTGTAGAGCTCAGTTAAATTATATTCGAATGCTTTACAAAGCATAAACAATATTGTAATAAAAGACTAAATTTTCTATCAATGACATTAAAGCTTGTGCTGATAAAAAAGTGTTATCATGTTAAGCTTATTATGTTAAGCTGTTATTAAGAAAAGATATGTTAAGCTTATTATCAAATTTTTGTTCATGTTTGATATTGATAACAATGAAACAAATGCCCAGGCCTACGAATTGAAATGATTGATAAAATTTGCAATTTTAATTAGTATTGTACAAACAAAAACGATTGTTAACGCTTGAATTTTGCATATTTTGCTTTAGAACGGCAGAGTATTCTGTCAACGTCCGTCTTGTAGCTCACTTCCTTGTAATGATCGATCAAGAATCAACGGTTGCTGTCCAAGGTGTAAATGTAAGTGTTTCCTTTTTCATATACTTTTTTTTCATTTAAAATTACCAGTTTCTGTGCATAAGGCATTCGGAGAATTAAGGTGATTAAAATGTTTTCTTTCTTTCTGATGGTTGGTTACTTTTTAAGCTGTTTTCAGTAGCTAGTCGCATTTATTAAGTTTACTTTTCATTTCTGCCTACAAATGACACCACAGTGAGAGGTATAATTAATTAATTGTTTGTTTGGGCAAATAAGTGAACTAAACTTTTATTTTTGAATCCTCATTCATAAAGATGAAACTTAAGCTGCTGACTGAGATAAAGTTTATTTTGCATAAATAATTCAAAGAATCGTTTTGCGTGTGGTGATGAGTGATGTCATCATTAGTTACCATTTTATTCTTCTTCAGCACTGCATGATGCACATGGAATTACGTAATGCCAATTGCAATGCTAGCACCTTATCATATATGTTCTTGTCTGTACGCGAAGCTTGATAATGCTACATTTTATTGTGGATAGGGTAGTTGTAATAATAAATCTGCTTGTTTGTTTAATCGAATTCATATTTCTTTTGCAACTTACAATGAAAGTAGGATGAATTTTAATTTTCATAACTCTATTTATAATTTTTATTATTAATTAAATGGAATTTATTAAGGATTAAAGTTAATTAAATTATATTAAATTAAAAAAGAATTAGTGTAGTTTACATTCATCACGCTTGCCATGGCCAAAAATGTGTTCAGCATTTGCAACGAACGAGAACAACAGCATGGCTTTCAATTGTAGACGACATGTTTCAATTTTTATTAGCATATTTCGTATGCAATTATGCACTTGCCGTTTTTAAATAATGTGCATGTAAAACGAAAACCCTATTAGGTTAATCAGTTTCTCAGAAAAAAGAATAAATGTATGCAGAATGATTATTTTATAGAATAATTCAAGCGAGTAGAAATTTACTTACGACATTATTATTTGCTGTATTGGACAAAATCATATTCAGTTTTTGGTTGTGTTTATTCACAAATTTATAAATTTAATTTTTTGAGATGAAATTTTTAATTTGATTAATATTTAAAGTATAATATTCAAACATTTTGTTTTTAGCTCCGTAGCATCAGCTGAAGGTGGGAGTAGAGATCGTTGAAACTGATGCGCAAATTATTTCAGTGCAGAATCCTGGTATTTTCAGTTCTTTTTTTCTATTTTTCTTTTTCCTTGCTGAACTGTTCTGTAGTCATGCCATTTAAAATTTCATTTATTGCATTTTGTTGGCAATTTCATGTCACACAAAAATAGCCAACAATACAATACTGTCTTCTCGACAAGAACAGCTCGAGTTGATGATAATTGGTGTTAACGTGGGCAGAGTATCATTTTGTAGAGAATATCAAGCGGCAGCATCTGCCAATTTGCGCATGCTTTGATGTTTGCAATGATATTATGATCCGTTTATGAACTTTTAGTTTAGAATAGGCTATTTTTTGTTCCCTTTTAGCTCAGTTTGCTTTTTCCTTCTGTCTCTCTGTCTATGTCTATCTATTATGAAAATTTGATACAATGCTAAATAAATAAAATTCGCTTTGTTTATTTATTTCTTATATCCTTCAGTTTGTTTGGAAAATTAGTATGCATAAAAGTGATAAAATCAGCAAAAAATTAAGTGTGCAATGAGCTAAGATTGTGATGCGCATTCGCTTTTACAACTTGAAGCTTCGCTTGGTCGATAGGCAGCACCCTGCGTCTTTTCTTTGGGAGTTTTGCTCGTGCTTGAGCGTGTGAATAGAACATTGCAAAATTGCTGACAATAACCGGCACTGGAAGGGCAATCGTAAGCACACCGGTCAAAGCGCACAAGCTACCGACCAGCATGCCCATGTAAGTTTTCGGCACCATATCACCGAATCCAATTGTGCACATTGTCACAATTGCCCACCACAGACCACGAGGTATGCTATCAAAATCATTGTGCGGGTTTGGTTGCATTCTTTCTGCATAATAAATTAAAGCAGCAAACACAACTATTCCTAATAAAATGAAAAAGGCAAGTAAAGTCAGTTCTTGGGCACTGGCTCGAAAGGTTTGAATTAAAATTTTCAAGCCTGATGAATGCTGTGTTAACTTAAACAGTCGCATAATGCGAATTATACTGAACAGTTCAATGGTATCTTGGTTAATGTTGAGTGACATGGATTCGATCACTAAGTCGACGTAAAATGACAACGTGGCTATCAAATCAATGATGTTGATTGGAGCGCGAACAAACTTGCTCTTGTTTGGGCAGAAGACAAATCTGACGGACAGTTCAAATGCAAACCAAATGTTGCTGATGAGCTCAATGAGGAAAAATATTTCAGGGTTGCCAATATCTTCTTGGTTCATTGCAAACAAAGTTGTACTGTTAAATGAGTTTGTCGACGATGAATAATTCTCTGCCAGTGTGTTCACTGTGCGCAACTTTGGTATACGAAAACCAGGATGTGTTTTGATGCAAAATGTAAAAATTGACAGCGAAATGAAAAACACCGATATAACGGATACAACCTGCAATGAGATATTTTTAAAAAAGCTCAAATTGAAATGAATGACTTTTTGCATCATATTTTATGCCAATCATACTCGAGCGTAAGACGACGACCAGGGTTCGTCAATCAGTGACCACACCTTTGGCTTAAGACGTTGCCACTGAGAAAGCTTTCCCGCTAAGTAATCGTCTTCCCATCCAAACTTTTTGGCAATTTCTTCTTCGCTCAATCGGTCGTTGTCGATGTCAAGTTGGTCTATCACTGTTAACGTTTCTTTAGTATCCCTTCACAAAAAGCTGCATTAATTATTCACGTGACCTCTTTGTGATGAGCATGCATTTCTACCTGTGTTGGGTATACGTCATCCAGCAGCAAGGTTCTACCTGATTTGCGTCTAGGCCCCAGAATTCTAACTCTGCTTCAAAAAGTGGACCGCAAACGTTTGTTGGATAATGCAGCTTTCCTTCAAATGTAAAATAGCGTGTGTACTGATTTAGTTTGCATCGTACAGTTACAATAATTTTACGTTTATCATTTATCAAAGCTGTTTCGTACTGAATATTTAGTAATGTAAGAAACTACAAACCAAGTATCTAATTGAAATTGTATTGCTAATGAAATCTATATTAAATATAGCGAGGACATTTTGATGACACTTTAAAGCTGAAATTGAGCAAAAAAATGTCAGAACACTGTAAATGCAGCAAAATATATAGAAAAAGGCTTTTAAGAGCATTCCACAAGGGTAGAAATGTTCATTCAGTTGTGGCATGAATAGTGTGCAATTAATTTTATGAACATTTTTTTTATAAAATAAACGTGCGTAAAATTTGCAAAAAAATGTGAATGTAAATACACGCTGTAATAATCTATGATTTTGGCATTGTAATTTTGATCCATTTGATTCAGTGGAGAAATTTGCAAATGAAGTAAAATGAAATGATATGATGCAATGATAAATGGAAATGCGACAATTTAAAATGCATTCTTTGAACAATTTTTTTAACTTCATTCACTTTTAAATAGATTTATTATTACTATAATTAAGTTTTGTCATGCTTTATTTAAATATTGCATGAAATATTTCAAAATAAAATATAAACTAATCATATTGCATATTCTGCATATGAATACTTTATGTTATAACTCTAATTATCTGATCGTGTACGTTTTAAAATGCGTATGCGGAAGATTGCATTTCTTAATCAGACAGATGCTACTTGCTTATCTAATTTTAGAGTAAATCAATTTATCAGTCGGTTTAAAAATGGTACGTGTAACGTGAGAACTATTACTTTGTTTGTCAGGCTTGTGAATTTTATTGTGCATCAACAATCAACAGCCAAATTATCGGTGAATTTTGTAATCCCACTTTTTGCGTGAAAAGTTTTCTGTTGTTAACATGGTCATATAAATGAAAAACATTAAACTTTTTTTGCCTTCAAAAAGTTAAAAAAATATCAGAAATCATGTAGAATGCATTGATTATTGCAAATTGATTTCAAAATGTCATAGCTGTGAATAAAAGGTATTCTCAGAAGTGACTAGATGACAATGCAACCACCACTTAAAAATTTTACAGCTTGTAACTACATTTTTCTCCTAAAACATTATTACTATTATTATTTATTATTATAAAAAAAACATTCATTTTCAATATGACTTTTATGTGTGTAAAATCAATATTGAACAGAAGTTAAAAAAAGGTCATAACTTGCGAATGTCGGCACATTAAAATTTACTTTCGCATGATTGGATTACAAAAATGGAAACTGCCATGCAATGTGTTAATGTTAATTTGTTTTCGTTGGAAAAATCCAACAAAAGCATTTCCAATCCATATTTTTTGATAAAAAAGTGTATTATAAATATATAAATAAGTATATATATGTCCGTTTATTAAAAATGCTCCATTACAATGATATTGTGCCCAAATTTTGAAGTTTTGAATGTTCTACATTTCCATTTCACATTTCTGCACGCAACGTTTGGATAGCATTTGTTCAAAAGCATCAGAAAACGAACAAAGTTTAGTATTTATTTAGTTTTAAAACTTGATTATATGCACTGCTTTGAGTGTTATTTCCACTCAATTTCTTCAAATAATCAAGATATCGATTTATAACTTTTGTTTTTGCTGGTGTTAAAAAGTGACGTAAACCTGGAGAACGGATATCAGCTAAATTTCACGGAAAGCAAATCCATTTTCTTCTTTTTCGCACAATGCAATGCGAAATGAGACTAATCGAAAATCAAATCCTTCAATTAATCAAAATTTTTAAAAATTATCATTTCAAGAATATTCAGTATATCTGTTTAGGAAGTTCATTCTTTAAGCAATTAACAAACTATGTTGACAAGATGACAGAAAGAAGATGTTGTAATGAAATTATGCCACAGCATGATGCAAATTGCTTTCCCTTATTAAAAGAAATTTTTTATTGGTTCAATAATATTATTTGATTAAAGCAATGCAATTATCGATGATATTAGAAATCAGTCTTTTTTAAAACTAAAGTATATACAATTATAAAAACCCTCCAACAGCATGCATGGTAAATTTGAATAGTAAAAATTTTTAAATCTACCTGTACGATAGTAATTGAGAATTTGAGCAAAAACTCCAGGATGGCGATCAAAAAAGTACTCATTCAGGACAGGATCATAATTGGCCAGTGCTTCGGTTAGTCGAGAAAGTCTCGTGGCAGGAATCTTTTTTAAAACGTGCTTGTAAGTTTCATGACGCACTCCACCAACATTGAGAATAATTCGATTTTCTGAATCCATCATTAGATGTTCACCCGGTTCGATGTTCTAAAATTTAAAGCGTTGTAACCAGTCGTATTGTATATTTTAAGACGAACAAGTAATTGCAAAGAAGCTTGGAACAGGGAGGCATGAATTTGTAAAAGGCAAAACTAGCAGGCTGCGTTGTGCTTGCTAGCATGTTTAATAGCTAAGGGAAAACTGAAAGCAATTGACAGACAGCAACTCCGAAAATAAGCATCACTAATTGGCATCTGTGAGCTCTTACTCTGGTGCTCTCCACTTTGCTTCGTCGTTGACAATCCTTATAATCAGCTTACTGTTTTCTTCTCAACCACGTTGCTTTGACAATCGATGATCGTTGCTGATCTTCACCGCTTTCCTTCTTCGTTTTCTGCTCTTTTCATTTTTTCTGCTTGGAAAGAAACAACATTTGTTTTATTGTTCCAAGATAACTTTCATCTATTTATCCCATCAATTCAAATTGTATCAAAAAAAACAAAGCTCCAATATTTGCGTGTGCATATGTCATGTCATCACTTTATTAACATTAATCAGTCAGCAAATTTGTTACTACGAAACCTATTCAAAAGGATTGACGACAACAACGGCTTTGCAACTGAGCAGTTGTATTAGTCTGATCGAAGCCATTTATTTAGAAACTTATCTTACTGATTACTCTGAACTTCCTGAAAATTAAAACATTTGTCATTAAGACATTAAAATTGTAACATCAGTGGATGATAATTAGCGCAACTCTTCCTTAGCATAGCGTAAGCAACTGTTCATTTGTTAATTCTTTGCAAACAGCTATATTTCTTGCAGTTCACCAGTTTAGTTTATGAGCTGATTATTAAAATCTATATTTATATTGTATCACATATTTACTATTGATATAGGTGACTCTTGACACTGCATTGATTTATTATTCATTTCAGCATTTTTCTTCCTTACTTACAAATAAACAAGCTGAGAAAGCTGTAAAATGATAATTTAAGTTTTTTAAAATAATTTCAGATATCATAAGTTTTTGAAAGCAGGCATATTTGGAACTATATTCTAATCAATCTAATGCAAGGTATTATTCAAACATTATTTTAGCATTATTTATATTCTCTACGCTTTTACGTTTTATCGAAACGGCTCATTTTTTGAAAATCTGCATAAAAAAGAATAGAAAAATATTTTTTTTTCATTTATTTCTGATTAAAAATTCATCACATGAAAATGTTATATTAGTTGTATTTTGTAAAGGAACTGTAGATGAAGACAAGAGTTTTACTGAATTAGCATTCTTGAAAAGTATGTTTGAATAGTAATTTTGTCAGCAATTTTTGGATTTTTGAATAGTTTTATTGTTATTAAAAGCTTCGAGCTGTCTTTATCATTTATTATTTTTACTTTAATCATTTTATTTTGTTTGCTAATAGCAGCGCTATGTTTTTGCTTGTATACATTTTTACATATTTCACTGCTTTGAAGTTGTACTGAAAAGATATATTGCCAACAGAAAATTACAAATTCATTTACTCTTCAAAAAATTGTTATACATAGCATTGGTGAATAAAATTTTATCAGAAATAAATAAATAAATAAATAAATAAATATAAATAAATAAATAAATAAATAAATAAATATATATATATATATATATATATATATATAGATTCATATTATTCAAATGACAAGTTACCGTTTTACAAGAAACAAGTTCACTCACTCGTATAATAATATTCTTCTGTTTTCGTATTGTAAAGTTTACTACTAATTACCTAGCCTTCATAATTGATTCAACTAATCAGTAATGCAACTCCAAGCAAATTACTGTTGATGCACGTCTTTTAATGAGCATCTGAGCTTTTCAAATGTTTCAGATGAAACACAGGATAAAAATGACACTATGCGGTGGTAATGCAATTTTTTACATGGCAAGTGACTTGCATGGTTTCCAAAAAGAGTCCATTTTATCAAAGCTTTATTACAAAAGACGCATCAACCTTTCTTCAAGCAGTCATGAAAATACACTGGAAAATTTTGAAATTTCTATTTCTCCGTAAGTAGGTTTTAATTTCAAATGAAACTCTGCAACAAAAACTTTTTCTGCAGTTACTTCTTCGTTTGATTATTGAATTAAATTTTTTCTATAAATCAATATAGCCCTGCATTTTTGCATCAATTCATGTAAACCCAAATTGAACTCTTTTGTACCTGACGAGAACCACAACAATGAACACGGACAATTTGATCTTTTCTTCAACATTTTGTGAATTTGGACACTGTCACTATAGAGAATAATTGTCAAACCCATAATATGATATCAAATATATCAAAACGTAGCGCAGATGCTATTAAATGAGCAATAAAATTAGAGGCAAGAATTAAATTCAATTAAAACTGGCTATGAACAGTCAAATTGAAGCTTTTCATCAAGCTGAGCATGATTTCTGTTGTCTTCTTATACAGAACATTTGAAATGCAAATTCCAAAAATGATGAACAATCTTTTAATTGGAAACTAAATAAAATGATGATACTCGTCAGCATACACGCTGCTACTACTCCAGCAATGATGGCTATCCGCAGGCGCTATATGATTTGACGAAAATGTGACGAAACTAAGCAAACACTGCAATCGCCCACCGCAGAAGAAAATTGCTGTTGTTCAGTTACAACTGCGTACGTCGAAGTTCAACAATGACTACATTGTACAGATCAGTAAGTTCTTAAAAAACTAAAAATTTTCCAGCGTACTACTGCATTGGTGGATGTGACAAAGATTGCTCAGAAACACTGCACACAGTGAATACTGTAGACAGAAAATTGATGTTGATGATAATAGAGTTAGCATTGAGCTGCTAACTAGCACGGAAGAAATCTGGACAGTAACTATTAACGAAAAGCAGCAAGTCGATTTAATTAAATCTGATAACACTTGGTGGGCTGCAAAACAGATCATCTCTAATCGAGAGACCTCGATAATTAGAAAACTGAACATTGTTATCACTGCTCCTGAATGCATTGCCTCAATAATGATGGAAATTTTGTCAAAAAATAAATGCACACCGAATGTGTCTGCTTCATCAAAGACAAGCACAAAAGTGGATAATATCAGCCAGTTTTTATGGAAAAATAATCACACGCAAAAATCGACGATCAAAAAACCAACTCAATCAATGGACTTGCTTCCGACGTACAACCTACAAAGGGAATATTTGGAAGCAATTCATGACTGGATCATCACTTTTGGAATATGAAACGAAGCTGAATTGTTAATTTTTGGAGTATAGAATTTTTACACTTGCTTTATGTCAAAGAAGAAATGGCTGTTCAAATGAAATCAACCATAAAATTAAAACAAACCACAAAATTAGCATTTCAGAAAGCTAAAGTTGACACTTCACTCCATCAATTTATTATGCAAATCGAGTATGCAAATACATCGTCTTTTTTAAGTATGGTGAGTTATTTTCAAGTAATTGAAACGTTGTGTGAATTATATTCAACGTTCCGTTTTTGAATGCACATATTTATGCAATATTCCTAACATTTCGGAACTTAATTTTTCTGAGATTTTTCCATTTCCTTCACAGATCTTTTGGAAAAATGATAATTTCAAAACTGATCATAATTTTCATATTTGTTTATTCACTTTAAAGTATTTAACATTTTCGGACGATTGAAACAAATATTCGAAATAATCTCACAACTAATTGTCATAATTTTCACAGTGAACGAATTTCTGTTTCTAAAACAACAATCATTCCATACAAAAATTGTCCATATCCTGTTGTTCTTTAACTTAGCTATTTATAAATTTCATACATTATAAAATAATATGTGCAAATATAAAATAAAATGGAAGGGGGATTGTACCACGCCGTGGGAAAGGCGTGTTTACGCTGACGCTTCAGGTTAGATAAGCTTCTTCATAACATGGTTCACGTGCTCGCTGATAAGAATTTGACAGCCGTGATAGATTAGCAGCAAAACTGCTAGATGGAAACGTGAAGCCGCGTGGGAAGCAAGTAAGCTCCATCCGCTAAAGCCCGTTGAGTGCGTGGGTGAAAATCGGCAACAACACCGGAAATGCTAAGAGAAAGTACGAAAAATTGATCGAAGGAACAAAGAAAGTGGCTGCGCAAAACACCTATATGCATCTGCTGTGAACGGCATTCAGAAAAGAATTGTTTGTTTGTTAAGTGCGCAGAGCACTGGTCAGTAGAATAGTTGCAAAAAGAAATACTCTGCATCAAGAGCTATTGGGTGGTCGATCGATTTTGTTGTGTTGGTTTATCATAATAAACGTTTTCATCCAAAAATCTGTTTTTTCGTTTACTCTATATCCATATTCTTCTAGACGGGGATTTATTCCACCGCTCGATTCGCCAGAAGAACCTGAACATCAGTAGTTACGAAGGCCTTCTGTACGCTACAGTAATTAAGGAGCATGTCTACAATAGAAATGCCCATATATTTAAATGCGATGCAGTAAAGTTTTGTCTTGTTGATGAGATTGAAAATAAGTTGCATGTTACTGGAATTTAAAAAATATTTTTATTTGTTCATAGTTACTTACCGTTACATGATTAATACCTGAAAACTTTAATAGACTGTAAAGCTATGTCTTTACAACACAGCTAATGGACCAACACATTCACTGTTGTGTGACGGGTGCTGTTTAGTACTTTTTCAAGTGACATCATTAAGGCTTGGAAATATAATTTCAGAGAGTATGATAGGCTGAATTATAAATGAAGCGTTTGTTAAGCAATAGCACATTGGCAGATGATGATTCTATCGACATTGGATAATTTCTCTCAAAGAATTTTTACTTTAAGAGCTGTGAACCGATCCGAAATGTCTGTTAACATGGAGAAACTAATGAGAAAGATCTGTTGAAAGAAAAGTTGAATCACTTCTATTTCTCTCTGTCCAGCACAATAGAGTATGCGTGCATTTTATGAATTTGGAAGCATCATGGAATTGTATGAACGACAGAACGTAGAAGACGAGTTGTAATTTTGGTAGCATCCATGAAATGAAATGCAAGTGGGTTCTACAAAGATAACGTCGTAGCCGATTTGTAATAAAGACGAAAAAGTTGAAAGAAGGGTGAAGACGAAAGGAGCATCATAGCTTGCAGTCTCAAAGCTCAGCTATTTGTTGAAAGGTTGTGGTCAAAATTCAGAATGACGTCCATGTCAGAACTACTGATGGAAAATAATTGATTTTGTTCAAATGCTAATGGCATACGAAAA
>NW_003526945.1:5181411-5183160 GCF_000181795.1 Trichinella spiralis | reverse complement strand
GGGGATAAGTTTGTAGTAGTTCTCTAAAAATTTCATCGGAAACTGCACAGTAGTCGTCTGATTAATGGCCTTTAAAGATCGCACACTGCTAATCGAATGTAATGAATAGCCTTAAACACTAGTTCCTTGCTTGGTTGAGAGAAGCGTCATGCAAATATTTATTTGCTTGTTCTTTGTTGAATTACTTACTGATTAATTTAGTTGCAATGCTTGATAGTGAATTGTGTTTTCAATGGCATTTTCACAACTGCCACTGATGACGAATTGCATAAGAAAGAAGTTTCGCGTTTGTTTATTATTGGTTTTTTCTTTCAGTGAATTATTCTACATTTATGGAAAATCCTGAATAAATAATGGTCCTGAGCGAAGAGATTAGGTAGCTAGTTTAGGGAATATGTTGTTTCCAGTTAGGATGTTACTTAGCTCATAACAGTTGTTCTTGAGTGTGTGGTTCACCTAAATGTGAGCTATTCTTTATTGTAATGCTTATTAACCTGTGTGGCTTATTCAATTTAGAGAATATTTTTCCAAAGTTAAATACGTTATTTCAATAAGTTGAATGGCTTTTCGCCTTTGAACATTTTAATGAACAATACCTTGTTGATTTGTCTGTGAAGAGAAAATGATTGAATCATATATGAATGTTTCTTCGATCAGGAATACAAAATTTCGAGTTTCAGCAGTTTGTATGGATGGCACTGCTATATTTTGTGTTTTGGCATAACTGCTTTTTTGAGAATGGCAGTGCATCGGTAACAGAAATGTAAGAAGGGAAGTCTGCAAGATTTAGTGGGATTATATAAAAATTTTTTCTTTGTTTGTTTCTGTTTCGTCTTGTTTGCGAAAAATTCGTTTTTAAAATTTGCATTTCAATTGATTGTTACAGTTTTATATTGTTAAAAGATGGTGTTTTCTAGACTTTCAACAGAAACTATTCAGTTGGTATGAAATAAATGGGCGCAAATTTGAACTACTGCGTATTTAATACATAGAAAAGTCGCCCATCAGTAACTGTCATGCATCGAATCGTTTAGGAAGCATTTTTGATATCAAATCTTTTAGAATTCTACTAATTTATCGTTTTTTCTATCATCAATTACATTGAATTCCTGAAATCATTGTTGTTAAACAATCATTATTTGCTGCAAATGAATACGTAAGCGTTGTAAGTGTTTACTTTGCTAAAAAGCAAACTATTCATGGAATGTGGACCCCATTATGATCGTTTCCATGTATTAAGCTCCTGAATGATACCAAGTGTGTAGATATTTGAATTTACTTTCGCTAAGTAACAACAATGCAATGGTGATTTGCATAATGAGTACAATATGTAGTCCCCCAAGGTGAAACTTCATTGCAAATGCTAGGAGATTAAATAAATTCACAATTCATGTCAAACTATTGGTCTCATGCATGGTAGTTCTTCGAATCTATAGAGATATCCGGGTAAACTTATTCCATGCTTGTCAAAATCTCTGCCACATTGTAAAATAATTTCATGATAAGTGCAATCATTTGTACGTCAATTAAAGGTATGTGAATTTTGAATAACCCGCAATCGATGAATTTTTTTTTATAAAATTTGATAAAGCTGACAGTTTGAGCATTTGAAATTTATAAAATCAATATGACTCCCACATTGCCCGAAAATAGCTTTCCAAATGTGATAATTTTGGAGAATTCTTATCCTCTGATTTGGGAATCATTCACAAAATTCCATGGAACGAAGGTCTTAACTTTGAAAGCTCC
>NW_003526945.1:5137921-5142911 GCF_000181795.1 Trichinella spiralis | reverse complement strand
TTTTAAACACGCTACAATAACCCTTTGACGCAGCGCACAACGGATAGTGGCCAGCAATCCCATAATGATTCGAATCTAAAATGGAGCGACAGAAAAGTCTCATCTTCACCGAAAAGTGATTTTCTCAATTGCATACTTTTGGCAACGACCATCGAAATTCCACACTTGTCAGCCTTTTGCATGGCCAATTCTATGCAAAATTTTCCAACAACAGGACCAAGCAGATTGTTTCCATCAACCAAAGCAGTGGCCATGTTCTCTTTCACCACCTTTGGAGATCCAGAGACGCTGCAAATGCCGGTCACAAAATCTCTGATGTACATGTCTAAAATTGCACATCATTAAACTGGAAAAAGCCGATGCAAAGAGCAATTGTATAAAACATCTCTTGTTGGAAAACATTAATCGGCGGCATTTTATTCAAAATAGCACTTACCTAAACGATTCAAGCCGTGACTGTAATGGCCTCGATAATCGGCATCAATAAGAACTTCAGCCAAGGCGTCGGCGTGGGAAACATCGGCGCCAACTTTGGTCAAAGAACTGACCATGAACCTTTTTATCTGAAATTTTCCTCTCATTTAAATCATTAAATTTTAACCGTAAATTAATAATTTTATAGTAAAATGATAAATTTTTCAAAATAGATCACATCCAATTTCTTAAAAAGCATACTTTTCATATTTTCAAACACGCACGCTATCTGCAAAATGTGAAAATTTATTTTTACATTTTTTTTCAACCAATTATAAAATATTTTAGAAACCTATCTTTAAATGTAAGCAATAATTTTAAAAAATCTGCACATATCCATGAAAAAAATTACAAATCAGTTTTACGTTGTGCTAAAAGAAGACTAACGAAGCCGAGACGGGATAAAATTACTGCTAAAAATAACTTACGCATGATCATTTCATGTACAAATAATTATTAAATAAAAATACTGTCGTCGATACTATTCATGCATTCAAGCAAAACGTCATGCATTACAAACACGAAATGCCCGATGCGTTAATTAGGTCTCCAAGAACTATTTACTAAATTAATCTTAAGCTTAAACTGTTTGTTTGCCGGCCAGAATTGACAATCAAAAAAGTCTACTCACAGTGATCTGTACAAATATGACAATGTAAATAAAATCTATTAATAAGTGATGATTCAAAAATATGTGTAATATCCAGTATGTAAAGTTTAAGTAAATTAAAAAAATAGTAATTATATAACATGTATAAATGAAGACAAAAGCAAAAGGATTGCACATGAAAATGAATTTTTTTCTCAAAACTTTCAAACTCGCTTTAAATCTTTCTTGATATAAATATAGCAGAAAAAGTTGAACAACCGATTCTGAAATCTTACGTCGCATTTTTCACCATGCACAACTGACGCCGTCTGACATGATTGTTGCTTCAACGACTTTAGTTTTAAATTTTAAATTGTCGCTTGCAAGAAAAAGTTAGAAGAAGTTTCCAATCAGCTCGATTAGATTATTTGAAAATATTTTAGAAAGAACTTTTAAATTTGAAATTATCAAATATGTTACCTGATACAACGTCATTTTAACAAACATTAGGTAACAGCGATATATATATATATGACGTTTAGAAAAGCTGTCAGTGAACTATTGTCAAACAACAATTAGGTTTAAACAAAAATCAACAACAAACATCAATTAACAGCAAATTAAAAACAGCACACTTTCATCACTTTAATCCACACATTCATTTCTTAATTTACTTGATTTGATCTGATCTGATCTGATCCAAAAATGTACCTGCCACTTAACATTAAGCTTCTAAGCGAGTGCACAACTGGCAAGTTAAACTAATAACTGGTCAATTTAAAGTAGCAGCTGCATGTCAGCGATCTTCCAAATCAAGTAATACCAATAAAATAAAACCAAAAAACTGTAGACGACAACAGCACAAAAAAAAACGTACAGCATATCATCGCAGACATAGTACAATACGAACCAAAGCCAAAAATCATATAAGTACTTGATTGTCAAATACGATAGATCTTAGCATTATAATAATTTTGCACTTTTCACAGTTCACAGTGAAAAGTAAATCTTGCAGCGATCTGTGATGTTATTGATGTTCATAAATTTTTCACCGATGCAAACGTTCGCGTGAATAATCAAATTAAAGCGTGCAATCGACATGAAACTGCATTTCAAGTTGTAAAGATGACTGACTATACATTTTACAAATTTATACTTTCATACTTTGATAATCAGACGAAAACTCATAAGAGCCAATTAATAAAATGATAAAGACACTTACTTCTTTCATCTCCACGTACTGCTTGAACATCGAATTGCCGTGCGAATCTATGGAACTGAACTGACGAACGCCTTGTAATGAGGATATGTGCTTCATTGACGAACTGCGAACAACTTGTAGATGTTCTTTAAATACGGTCACTGCTATTAAACTTGTTCGAATCATTTCTCTAAAATAAATGTATAGTGTATTACTTCTCGCAACTTGAATGTTGAATTGAAAATCACTGAACATGGATCTATTTATAAAAGTGGAAAATTATGATTTATAAAAGAGACTGAAATTTCTCCGTCATTGAAACTGATTAATCATTTTAGCCATGATGCACATTTACTTGAGCAGGAGAAGTTATAATTTGAAAAATAATTCAGCAAACGTTTTATACATTGCTAGTTGAACATAATAATGATAATAAGAACAAGAATAATGCTGACAGGGAGACCGACAAATTGCGAAAAATTTCAACGTTCCCAACCCATCACCATTATAAAACAAACATATCTACTTGAGAAAAACAAAAAAACTTCAAAAGTTGAAATACCAAAATATCAAACTGTTTACATCATACATCAGTATACAGATGTTTGTGGAGCGGTGCTCAGCAGCGGTATAATGCTTAAACTGCATGCATACCAAATATACTTTTTGGCGCGGGTACAATCAACTAGTAATAAACGCCGTTGTGGGTGAACATTTGAAGCAAGGGCAAACAATGGATTGCAAAAGTAAATTCNCGTTCCCAACCCCTCTTATAAATAAAACAAACATATCTACTTGAGAGAAACAAAAAAACTTCAAAAGTTGAAATACCAAAATATCAAACAATTTACAAAACGGTAATAATGCTTAAAACTGCATGCATTACCAAATATACTTTTTGGCGCGGTACAATCAACTAGTAATAAACGCCCGTTGTGTGTACATTTGAAGCAAGTGCAAACAATTGATTGCAAAAAGTAAATTCAAATAACTGACGCTGAAAATTAACAAGCCAATCATTTTACCTGCAAATTTTCAGAGTAAGCGAGGTAGAGTGCTGCTCAACAAGTTTAGACCGGATTTACGACGAAACAGCGTCTCGTCAGGTATATATAGCCTGCAAACAAAAGCCATCAAAATTTTGCGCTCTGCCCCAATCGCCCCAACTTGACGAGCAAATTGAACAAAAATGCACAAGCTGAACTTGAAACCAAACTGACAACCACGAATGAAAATAATTCAAATAAAACTTCATTCATCTATTGCAGATCACTGGAAAGAGGAGCAGGCATGCTTTTGCAAGTTCAAAATTGTTCACTGCGTTCAACTGCGAGATGAAGCTAATAACTCTTATCAACAATGGCTGCGCAAATTTATTCTTCCCTCCGGTTCTTCATTTCATAAGCAAGCAACTGACTCGATTCATTTCAAAGAAAACAAAAGAAAAATTATCATCATAAGCCTCTTAAATTTGCCGACTTTGAACACTAATTCATTCATTCGTTCGACGATAACTCGGCCGAATATGAATTAATAATGAACGTATAATATTTTCAAATCGTAGTCGCTTCTATCACGGGCACAACTTTTTCAACTTATCTGTCTTATCAACGTGTCCGATGATGACCT
The DNA here is from genome assembly GCF_000181795.1 of Trichinella spiralis. Lineage (NCBI taxonomy): Eukaryota > Metazoa > Nematoda > Enoplea > Trichinellida > Trichinellidae > Trichinella > Trichinella spiralis. The sequence goes on along the minus strand of NW_003526945.1, from coordinate 5,139,018 downwards.
GTGAAACAACAATCTATATCTTGCTTGTGACGAAGTCGTAAAATTCATACACATCTTATAATATTAACTAAACATTTTAAAATATAACTAAATAAAATATCGAAGCAAGAAATATACCTAAATAAGTAATAATACAATAAAAACAATAAGTTGTTGACTGATGTGCAACTATTAAAGTAGACAAATGTTCCCGCAATTTCAAGTAACGCATTGGGGATACTTTACACAAAAACCACTCCTCCATAATTAGCTCTTTACATTCTGTAAACATTTGTGTACATATATCTATTCTGTGCAGTGCAATATGAAAAAACAAACAGACCCCAGCATATCAACAGACGTTAATGCGAACATACGAACTGCTAAAATATTATAGTATGGTACAAAAAGGTAAATCAAGTTCAAAAAAATAGAATGATAATACAAAATTATAATAATAAAAAAAGAAAAAACAAATACTTAAAAAAATGTTTTGAATGAAAAATAAATTACCTTATTTTTGATGAAATGTTAAAAATTTTTGATACAAATATATCGATGCATCATATCATACTGTATTTAGAAATAACTTTTTAATATGAATTTTTTAATTATAAAACAATTATTTTATTTTTTATCGTATTGTTTATATTGCATAACTAGGGGGGGGGGGCGACAGAAATTGAAAATAATTTAAAACGTCCGCTAGGTGCAGCGTAAATGCACCATTTCAAAACATGGATGACAAAACAAGAGAAAACCGCCCATAGACGTTACGTGATGAAAGTGAATTGGAAATAAAATTATGAAATAATTCGATAAAAAATTGTTTACATTGCATACAATTTTTCTCAGCTACATAAGTGCAACATTTTGCTTTTACAATTTCAGCAGTATATATATATATATATATACATTGAAGCGCATAGTTCTTTTTGAAATGACAATCTTGATCGAAATCTATAACACTGTTTCAGTTTTACGACAGTTACGGCAAATGTGAATTCAAAATTGAAAAACGAATTATATAACACCTTTTCATCACCACAGAACTAGTGTCCATTGTAAAAAGCCACACTCTCAAATCAATCGGTAAACAGGCTTGGTCAGCGCGCTAG
>NW_003526945.1:5136342-5137911 GCF_000181795.1 Trichinella spiralis | reverse complement strand
GAATTTTTTTTAAAAAAAAGTTTTCGGTTGCGGTGGAGGCCTGCCTTTCGGTCAGCCCGACCGCCCCCGCGCCGCCCCCCGCCCTCCTGCCCCGGGGACCCCCAAGGCATCATCGCCTCCTAGCCCACGTGCTGGCCTCACGATTTTGGCCGAGATGACCATGGGTGGATCCATCTGATCCACCCTCGACGGACCAGATGGCCATTCTGATCCGCCGAAGACGTAGCTTCCGCACCAGATGGCGTGCGCTGCCAGGCAAATGTGAATCGTCTCGCCTACTAAGCCTTGCCGCCTCATGCACATCAAATTGCCGTCACACCTGATACTCAATATTAATGTACTGTCCTGCAGAACCAACTCATGTTTGCATACTTACCGTATGATTTACAACTCATCATTATTGATTTAATGTATTATGCCTACTTATCTTTTCAAATAAAACTGAGTACTGTAAGTTGCTGTTTTTTGCATTCCATTTAAAACATTCTAATTAACTATTAAAAAACCCTGCTGAAATATGTAGTTACGAGTGACGTTATTATACCTAATTAGAAAATATCATGACCCACTTTTGCGTTTACATTGTATGTTAATCATTTATTAAAAAACTGTCACTGCTGAAATATGTTGTTACGAGTGACGCTATTTAACCTAATTAAAAATTAAAATACTCAGTGTTGCATTTACGTTGCCTTTTAAACTTTCTAATTATCATATTAAAATTAATCTCATATTTAATAAATTGTTTTCCTACATGTTACGGATTAATAACATTCTATTTATAGAAAATTACTTCCTATTTATAAAAAGATTAATCTCGTTGCACCTTGCCTAAGCTAATCGTTTATTTCATTTATACCAAGTTTACTTTCCCCATTACCTAATTAAAGGAGACCCCGATTAACATTTTTATAAGTAAAAAATTTATATTCAAGCAATAGCTAATTCACCAATAATTAATAAATAAAATTATGCCTATTTAATGTCTACCATATTACATCCCTTTTAACTGTTTACATTACACTGTTTTAAAGTAGAAATCTACTTTGACATTACATTCATTAAAGTGAAAAACTGCTTTATACTAAAAATATATTATTACCACTATAAAATTAATGAATAATTAAAATCTTTTATATTATGAAATGTAAATGAAAAACTGGTAAACTTTTCTACTTTAAAACAGTGTAATGTAAACAAAAACTGAATTTTCCCAATTATTGGATAAATGAACATTATATTTTCTATATCATTTAAGTTCCTAAATGAATAAATTAATGTACAGAATGTTAACAAATTTAAACTATTTAGCATGATTATAAGGGGAAACTCTCGATGGAGATTAATTTCAAATGTTTGATGCCTAAACTGATGAAAGGTGCAACGCCAAATGAACTAATTAAAGGTGTGACGGCAAATCTGATGTCAATCATTGGCCAAGTGTCAGAGCCAGCGAGACAATAGCACAAACGCATAGCAACGCTTACCGTTCCTCTTGGGGGAGTAACGATCACCACTAGATTGGCACCGAAACAGAGTCTCGGCACTACGTCAATTGCGAATTTGCAT
>NW_003526945.1:5131889-5136079 GCF_000181795.1 Trichinella spiralis | reverse complement strand
TTCTTCGTCTGTCATCGTATTGAAAACGCCATTGTTCATTCGCCGCACACCGTTCGCCTACAATCATTTGAAATGAGTTTCTAGAGCAACTAATAGTAGCCTCAGGAAAATTTACATAAAGTTCATTTCTATTGATTAACAAGTACGAAACGTATTTCATTTCCTTGAACAAATATTATGCAGGCCACGCATAAGCTCAAAAGCAAACAAATTGAAATGCAAATTCAAATTGAAACTGCACCACGCCTTTGTTCGAAAAGATAAGATTCTTCTACATCTAATAATACACCTTACTCAGTAGTTAAAGCAAAAATAGATCGAGCAAACATCGCTGCCGATGCTTCTGTTAGCCAACAAAGTCGATTTAACTGGTGCACTGCTAATATGAAATTAATTTTCAAACGGCCCAATTTGCATAAAAGACAGACACTACGCACATAGCGTTAAACACCGGCTTACGTAAGTTGGATATGCTACTCAATCAAATATGAATTACAACATAATATCAACAAAAAGTAAACAATAATTCAGCACACTTGTTGCACCCTATGACAAGCAAAATTAACTAGATGAAAATTTTGATTTATCTAATGTCTTCATGGTGCAAAATTTAAAAAACAATATAAAGTGATAATAAAATTAAATTGTAAACAATTTCTGTATGAAAACGGTATTTTTATGTTTTTACTATACGCTTGTTGATATTTGACCAGTTAGTTCAGAATGAAGTTGAATGCCATAAACAAGTGCAAATTGAAAATGTAATCGTGTTCTCCAGTTAAATCTAAACGATTACCTAAAATAACATATTGAAATATGGATTTGTTCAAAACCTTCAACGTTCAACTATATGTAATTAAGAATTCTGTTTTAAAAGTATTTCAAATTTTACGCATCTTTAAATTGAAAATTGCCTAAATACTTAAATATGCATGAATTCATAGAAAAACATCAAGAAAGTAAGTTTTAGTACTAAATTTTCACCTGAATGTAGCATTCTGCACTTGCACCTTGGTTACGCACCGCCACCGCTTATCGAACAGCATTGTAATAAAATAATAACTATGTATACAACATTTGCATTTCTCTCATTTGTTTATTACTTAGTAACCTTCTTATCTTTAATTTAGCAATTTAAATAATGTATATTACTGTATTTCCAATTATTAATTATCTTTCCGTGATTTTATTTTGGATGTATACTTTAACTTCATATTAAAAGATGCTTTTACTTTTCCTCATTTTATCTGCTTTATTTCCTTTTTATGCTTTGTATTCTGTGCTCATGTAAGATAAAACTGTCTGCTTGAATTACGACATTAATGTGAAATAAGACTTGTATTTATTTTACTGACAACATTAAAGCTGTGGTGCAGCCTAGCCGGCTATCATCAGTTAGATTAATACCTGCAGATTTTCATATACTTTTTTGTCATCCATGCCTGAATTCTATTTATATTTTAATGACGTTTGTGATTTTTACCTTTTGTGTTTGCTTGTGCACAACGTGATGTCCGTTAATTTTCTGTCATTCCCGCGTCAACTCAACAAAAAGATCAGGCGACCTGGTGGTATGATGTTGAGGATGTCACAAGATAGAATGTCTTGTCTTGTAAAATCTTGTGCGGTCGAACCACACTTTGCCAGTAGAAAATTAATTATAGAGTAAAAATGAAACTGAAAGTGCATATTTGTAATTTTGCAAAAACGAAATTCTATTCCTTCATTTAATGTAAAATATACATAGGCGTTTAATTTATAAAGAGGTGCGGATGTAATACACAAAAGATTTATCATGCACGTGTATTATTATACATGGCAGTGTGACGAGGAACAAAATAGTGCTATTTCTTCATTTAAACAAAATTGGAATCTCAATAACGTGATAGAATAATTATCAAATTAATAATTTTAATTGTATTTCAAATGAACGACACGTTTCGATTCTGTTTGAAAAGGAACTTTTCCACTACCAGATCAATATCAATGGAAAAGTCAGAATGAACGTACACATCACTTTAAGTCCGTTCAGTTGTTCTTCTATCATGGTAGTCCGGAAATAGCTTTTCAGATATTTCACTGCAGTAAAGCTTCGCTCTACGCTGGCTGAGTCGATTGGGTGAGTGGCAAACATCTGTAGGAGTAAGGACACGAACGGGTTATAATCGTTGTTGTTGAAGTTTAATGCATACCCAAATCAAACGCAAAAAGTGCTACGTTTGCTAAAAATCATGTATGCTAGTTGCGTTTCGAGGAAGTTAAAGATTGGCAACATTCCTACATATTAAGATAGGCGTAGTGTGCATTGAAACTGTCCATAACAATATCATTTATTACTGTCAACATCTATCACTCACAAAAAGTTGAAATTTGTACAAAATTCTTTTGGCTACTCTTCGCAAAATAGCGAAGGCAGAAAAATGCGATGTAAGTGGGAAGGAAAAGAAGAGAAATATGTAAATAAGTATGCAAGTAAAATGATCTTTTGTAGGATCATCGCAAATGTTCAAATAATCCAGAAAAAAGAAGTATCTCTTCAAATAAAATTTGCTCCTGACTTTTCTTTATCGTTTACAACATCCTGAAACCTACTAGGCAGTTTCCGGAGAAACTCTCCAAAAAACTATCTATCTTTTATCAATACAAAACTATAACAATCAAAAAATTCCAAAGTTGAAAACAAATTTTTCGCCGATTTTCGCAAAACAGCCAAGTCTATAGTCCGTGAAATTTGCAATTTTCGAGAACAACCTTTTCTTCCAAAAATGGACTTTATGGGCATCAATCGATCAGAACGATTAGCGGAGTACAACAAACGTATTCCGGTTGTTCCCTGTTGCGTAGCTCTCCACATAGCCTGAAAAAAAGTGGGAAGCACACCTATGTATTAAGAGGGATCGTTCCACTTTGTACGCTACCGATTTCCCCTAACTCCGCCCCCTTTTGGTGATTTGTGAGTCGTTGATTAGCTGTACGGCGATTAATCAGTAATTGGCTAATGAGTTGTGCTCTTTTATTAGTTACCCAGTTTTCATCACTTATTGGCCGAATAACTTATATCATTTGATTAGTCACTTAGTTTTGATCATTGATTGGATAATTTTTTTCCATCAAAGTTTTCCCAAATATCGGGTGCTTCACCATTAAATTACCTAATATGGACATTAATATTCACATTTCCTATTTTTTGAAACAAAGTTTTTTTTATATGTAATGTGGAATAGTGTATAAATTTTTTGGACTTAGCAAGAAGACTTAGCATAGACTTGCAAGATCACTTATGCTGAAGATGCTACATTAATCCACTGTTTGAGTCTTTGTTCACAACCAGCTTTCTTTGAGATACAAACTGAATTTCATCATTATTTATTCCCATCATTCGAAAATATATCTCAAATCTAAGACGTTGAAAATAGCACAAGCTTGTGATGACCACTGAGATAGAAGAAAAATAGAACGGATGGTCTTGTTCTTTACAAATTGAATATCTTTATTATCCAATTGCATCATTCTGATAAAAATATAGAAGCAACAAATGAAGGGCTTAAAGTAAAAGATAACAAAGAGAGATTAAATGAACATGCTTATCTGGGTCATTCAATGTTTTCATAATTCGAGACCTAATGATATTTTACGATGGCAGCAAAGCTAGCCTTGTCAACTAGTTGACAATGAAGAAAGCTGTGCAGCGATTATCATGAACAAGGTGAAAATTCTTACGCAGAATTTTCCAAAATTTCCACTGGACCAACAAACATGTGCTGCAGTTAAATTTCCCCCAAACATTCCAAAAGAATTTTCCGTTCAATCTGTGCTACATCTGAGAATCTTGTCACAGAATATCGAAATAATGTGTTTTTTTTGCACCCCCACCCAAATACTTCCCTGATATATGCCACAAAAATGCAACAAGGCGGCAAATTTCCAACAAGGGAAAAAGGGGGGGGCCTGGGAAATTTTTTTACCATACAACAAAACAAGACCCCTTTTTCTCAAAATGAAATATCCCTTTGGGGGGGACCAAAGCAGTGGAACCCCCCCCTGAAAACTGGTTTCCCTTCTCCACCAAGGGGGAATGGAAAAGTTTCAAGGGGGCAAATTGAAAAGAAACTAATAATTATGCCTTCATTGCCCTCGCCCCACCAAAGGAATAAATTAGCCACACTGATTCATAATTTTTTCCCCCCGAA
>NW_003526945.1:5129600-5131879 GCF_000181795.1 Trichinella spiralis | reverse complement strand
TCTTTATTATCCAAATTGCTCCATTTGGATAAAAAATATTGAAAGCAACCAAAGAAGGGGCTTAAAGTAAAGGATACCAAGGGGGGGATTAAATGGACCATGGCTTATCTGGGTCATTCAATGTTTTCATAATTCGAGACCTAATGATATTTTACGATGGCAGCAAAGCTAGCCTTGTCAACTAGTTGACAATGAAGAAAGCTGTGCAGCGATTATCATGAACAAGGTCAAAATTCATTACGCAGAATTTTCTAAAATTTCACTGGACCAACAAACATGTGCTGCAGTTAAATTTCCCCTAAACAAGCCAAAAGAATTTTCAGTTCAATCTGTGCTACATCTGAGAATCTTTTCACAGAATATCGATATAATGTGATGTCAGTGGATACAGCACCAAATACTTCTTGATATATGCCACAGAAATGCACAAGGCGCAAATTCAAACAAGGATAATGGTGGTCTGGAATTTTTACAATACTACAGACAGACGCTTTCTCAAATGAATTCATTGTGTGACCAAGGCAGTGAACCCCATGATACTGTTCACTCTCAACAATGGGAATGAAAGTTACAGTGGCAAATGAAAGATCAATATATGCTTCATGCCTGCCGACGAGGATAATTAGCAATGATCATATTTTCGCAGAACATAAGCAGTGTTAACGTTCACAGCCATGATGGAGTGAACTTGAGATGAAAAATAATTTTCTTCGCTTTTAGTTTTGTTTGGTAAAATGATATCCAAATGCGACAGAACCTTTTTGATCTGTAACGTTGAATATTTGGTTATCATGGTAATAATACAACAGTTGAAACTTGAATGCTTACTCAACCCAGTAGTTGGTTTCCTTGAGATATATTGAAAAACAAATTTAATACAATTTACACAAAATGTATAATCACAGATGTTTATTTTAAACAAAATTCCAGATTTTATTTTTTATTTAAATAAATCATAAGAAGAAAAACAATAACCTTTGTGAACAAAAGCGAAAGAAAGATTGGAAAGATTAAATTCTTTTGCAAGCCAGAAATATTTTCAGAGAACACTACAGGTGAAATTAGAAAAGTATTTCGATGCTAACATTCTGCAATCACCACTCCCAGTTTTAGCTGAAAACTGCAGTTGTGGCAATTTATCAATTTTACGTTTTCCCTTTGTACATGAGTAGCCTTTAAGTAGCCTTCATCAGAACAATATCTGTCAAACAGAAAAGAACTTTAGGCATAAATTTCATTTAATTGTTAGGTAAGAAAGTAATTTATATGACGAGTGAAAGCAACTGTTGGCTGACATTTCTTTTGAACAGTATTTATGAACGCGGGCGGATAAATGTAAAGAACTTTGGAAGCGAAAAAGCTGTCAAAGCTGCTTCAAATTCACTCTGCAGTGGACATCGCATTGTTTGATGTCAGCATTTGTGCCTGATTAATAATCTTCTGTCAACATTAACAAAGGCATTGGTGCCACAGAAATATCAATCGAAGTTGAGCTTCAATTATAGATAAAATGAAAAATGAAAACTAAATGTTGTTTCAAAATGATTATTTAAAATGGAATTTAAACCGTCAAATTTATTTTCCTTTTTGGTCTTGCGGTTGAGTTCAGCGCTTAGCATTCGAGGCTTATTAGCTGATGAGCGAAACAAGATCAGACATCATCATCCGAAATTTGCCTGCTGAAATTCTGATGGATACAACTTTCTGGACTGGACGGCAATGAACAGAAAATGGACGCGGAAATGGATTCCGTTATTACTAATACTGGGGTAAGCGAGAAGTAAACTATGAAGCAGGAAGTAAAATGCTGCTGGGCATAAAGCTTGACGCAGCTAACTGAGCTAAACAAATCAACCGGAACGGTGCATAAGCTATTTAAAAGAAAAGTCAACACTGCGAATGCTATTTTATTATGTGAACAATGAAATGTGAAACTGAAGAATCATTAATGTTATTGACTAAGATAACCACTTGTTTAAAGCCACATTCAAATATTGCAAGACATCTTATCAAATGCTCTTCTAAACAACATACACAAACAATATGCAAATGGAAAAAAGTTTAACATTAGTTTTAAGCATATTAACTTTGTTATTGTTATACTCCCTTTAACGCAGTAAAAGATAGCTAACACCATATCTTAGAAAGCTAAAAGCTAAAAGAGTGAATTTTCTTAACAGCATAGAATTCAATAATATGATTAGTTTTCCAAAGAATCAAACGTGCAGACGGCATACGATAGGACATTGAGGTGCTAATAAATATTGGCAGGGACAGTT
>NW_003526945.1:5126759-5129590 GCF_000181795.1 Trichinella spiralis | reverse complement strand
AAGTTTCAGATTTATTTTTATTTAATAAATTCATAGAGAAAACATAACCTTGGTGAACAGGAGCGAAAGAAAGGATGGAAAGGATTAAATTCTTTGCAAGCCCAGAAATTATTTTTCAGAGACCACTACAGGTGAAATCAGAAAAGTGTTTCGATGCTAAAATTCAGCAATCATCACTCCCAGTTTTAGCTGAAAACTGCAGTTGTGGACAATTTATCAATTTTACGTTTTCCCTTTGTACTTGAATAACCTTCAAGTAGCGTTCATCAGAACAATATGTGGCAAACAGAAAAGACCCTTAGACATAAATTTCATTTAATTGTTAGGTAAGAAAGTAATTTATATGACGAGTGAAAGCAACTGTTGGCTGACATTTCTTTTGAACAGTATTTATGAACGCGGGCGGATAGGGGTAAAGCACTTTGGAAGCGGAAAAAAGCGATGAACAGCACCAAGCAGAAAAGCACTTAAAGCTGCTTCAAATTCACTCTGCAGTGGACATTGCATTGTTTGATGTCAGCATTTGTTCATTAATTTGTGTGTGATTAATAATCTTCTGTCAACATCAACAAAAGGCGTTGGCGCCACAGCGAATATCACAAGTTGATCTTGAATTGTTGATAAAATGACAAATGAAAAGTAAATGTTGTTGCAGAATGATATTTAAAATGGAATTCAAAATAAGAGATATATTCGAGATATAAGCTATCTAACCGAACTCTTCACTGCTCCAACTGAATAAAGACGAATTCAACTCCATACATTGGTTTTGAATTATCTACAAATAACTCATACAGCCCACTCCTTAGTCATTTTTAAGTTCCATTCTAAAAGATTTTCAAACAGCTGTGTTTCGCGTGAACTTCCTTGCGCTTTATTCATCATCAGTGCTTTGAGATTTTTTAGATGATGAGGCAATAATGATGTAGTTCAGTTATAAAACAAAAACTTGGTTATAAAAATTGGGACGTGTGTCCATATAAGGAAATTTAATGGTGAAGCACCCCCATATTTGGGAAAACTTTGATAGAAAAAAATTGTCCAATCAGTGATCATAACCGAGTGACTAATCAAATGCCTTAAATTATTCGACCAATAAGTGATGAAAGTTGGGTTATGCAAATTTTAGAGGCCATTTATTCCACAACTACTGAAAAGTTTGAGTTGAAACACTAGAAAACACTTCATATTGATAAAACACTTTTTTTATCAATATGAAATTATTACAATAAAAAAAAGTCCAAAATTTGAAAAAAAACATTTTCGCCAATTTTCGCAAAAACAACCATGTCTGTAATCCATGAAATTTTGCAATTTTCGAGAAAAGTTTTTTTCTCCAAAAATTAAAGCAATTGGTTTATATCAGTAAAGAATTATTCGCTAACTTTTATAAATTCATCCCCAACGCTCCTGAATGCGTATTTGTCGAGATATGTCAAAAAAAGTGCAACCAAAATAGGATTATAACAACCCAAATGAAAAAGAATGAAAAATAATAGTTAAATCCATGTGCATATGGAATGGTTTCGTTAATTTTAACAACGGGACTAACAATGCTTTCACCCGAAAAAAAGAATTTATTTTAATATGAATTGTTCCTGATTTTCATTTATGCAACAGGAACTTTCAAAATTAAAACCTTCGTTCACTGAATTTTTTGATTGATCCCAATTCAGAGATAAGAATTCTCCAAAATTATCACATTTGAAAGCTATTTTCGTGCAATGTGCGAGTCTTTTTATTCTATAAATTTCAAATGCTCAAACTGTCAGCTTTATCAAATTTCTAAAAAAAATCATCGATTGCGGGTTATTCAAAATTTACATACCTTTAATTGACGTACAATTGATTGCACTTATCATGAAATTATTTTACAATGTGGCAGAGATTTTGACAAGCATGGAATAAGTTTACCCGGATATCTCTATAGATTCGAAGAACTACCATGCATGAGACCAATAGTTTGACATGAATTGTGAATTTATTTAATCTCCTAGCATTTGCAATGAAGTTTCACCTTGGGGGACTACATATTGTACTCATTATGCAAATCACCATTGCATTGTTGTTACTTAGCGAAAGTAAATTCAAATATCTACACACTTGGTATCATTCAGGAGCTTAATACATGGAAACGATCATAATGGGGTCCACATTCCATGAATAGTTTGCTTTTTAGCAAAGTAAACACTTACAACGCTTACGTATTCATTTGCAGCAAATAATGATTGACAAACAACAATGATTTCAGGAATTCAATGTAATTGATGATAGAAAAAACGATAAATTAATAGAATTCTAAAAGATTTGATATCAAAAATGCTTCCTAAACGATTCGATGCATGAAAGTTACTGATGGGCGACTTTTCTATGTAATAAATACCCAATAGTTCAAATTTGCGCCCATTTATTTCATACCAACTGAATAGTTTCTGGTGGAAAGTCCAAAAAACACCCTCTTTTTAACAATATAAAAACTGGAACAATCCTTTTGGGGGGGGGGATTTTAAAAACCAAATTTTTTTTCCAACCACAACCAAACAGAAAACCAACAAAGAAAAAAATTTTTTATATAAATCCCCCCTAAAATCCTTGCAGAACTTTCCCTTCTTAACTTTTCTGGTACCCGATGCACTGCCCTTCTCCAAAAAAGCAGTTTTTGCCCCAAACACAAAAATATAACAGGGGCCTCCCTACAAAACTGCCTGAAACTCCAAAATTTTGTATTCCCTGATCAAAAAAACATCCCTATATGGATTCAATCATTTTTCTCTTCCCCAGACAAAATCCACAAAGGTATTGTGTCCTTTAAAAAGGGTCCAAAGGGCGAA
>NW_003526945.1:5125986-5126749 GCF_000181795.1 Trichinella spiralis | reverse complement strand
GGCGATTTAAGGGTGAAGCACCGCCATATGTGGGAAAACTTGGACAGAAGAAATTGTCCAATCAATGATGTTCACCGACTGACTAATCAAATGCCTTAAGTTATTCGACCTTTAAGTGATGAAAGTTGGGTTATGCAAATTTTAGAGGCCATTTATTCCACAACTACTGAAAAGTTTGAGTTGAAACACTAGAAAACACTTCATATTGATAAAACACTTTTTTTATCAATATGAAATTATTACAATAAAAAAAAGTCCAAAATTTGAAAAAAAATTTTCGCCAATTTTCGCAAACACAACCATGTCTGTAATCCATGAAATTTTGCAATTTTCGAGAAAAGTTTTTTTCTCCAAAAATTAAAGCAATTGATTTATATCAGTAGAGAATTATTCGCTAACTTTTATTAATTCATCCACAACGCTCCTGAATGCGTATTTGTCGAGTTATGTCAAAAAAAGTGCAACCAAAATAGGATTATAACAGCCCAAATGAAAAGGAATGAAAAATAATAGTTAAATCCATGTGCATATGGAATGGTTTCGTTAATTTTAACAACGGGACTAACAATGCTTTCACCCGAAAAAAAGAATTTAATTTAATAGGAATTGTTCCTGATTTTCATTTATGCAACAGGAACTTTCAAAATTAAAACCTTCGTTCACTGAATTTTTTGATTGATCCCCAATTCGGAGATAAGAATTCTCCGAAATTTATCACATTTGAAAGCTATTTTTCGTGGCAATGTGCGAGTCTCTTTTATTC
>NW_003526945.1:5075977-5125976 GCF_000181795.1 Trichinella spiralis | reverse complement strand
GGGAGAGAACGTGGATTTTGTACAACAATGACGTCATTCTTCAATTTCTATTGTTCTTTATGTATAAGGGGTACGCAGAACTAAATATGTCATCCGAAAAGGACCTATTTTTTACTTCATAGGAGAGTAGTTATGAATGTAGATGATCATAGATAGAGAGCAATGTAAATTGACAGTGAAGTGAACAGTCTATATGCACGAGAGTGGATCAACGTATACCCCCAGGAAGCGGAAAAACGCGATGTACATCAACGAGCTGAAAAGCACTTCAAGGCGGGTCAAATTCGCTGTGCAGTGGACATTGCATTGCTGATGTCAGCATTTCAATTTCATTAATTTGTGTGTGATTAATAATCTTCTGTCAACATCAACAAAAGGCGTTGGCGCCACAGCGAATATCACAAGTTGATCTTGAATTGTTGATAAAATGACAAATGAAAAGTAAATGTTGTTGCAGAATGATATTTAAAATGGAATTCAAAATAAGAGATATATTCGAGATATAAGCTATCTAACCGAACTCTTCACTGCTCCAACTGAATAAAGACGAATTCAACTCCATACATTGGTTTTGAATTATCTACAAATAACTCATACAGTCCACTCCTTAGTCATTTTTAAGTTCCATTCTAAAAGATTTTCAAACAGCTGTGTTTCGCGTGAACTTCCTTGCGCTTTATTCATCATCATTGCTTTGAGATTTTTTAGATGATGAGGCAATAATGATGTAGTTCAGTTATAAAACAAAAACTTGGTTATAAAAATTGGGACGTGTGTCCATATAAGGGGATTTAATGGTGAAGCACCCCCATATTTGGGAAAACTTTGATAGAAAAAATTGTCCAATCAGTGATCAAAACCGAGTGACTAATCAAATGCCTTAAGTTATTCGACCAATAAGTGATGAAAGTTGGGTTATGCAAATTTTAGAGGCCATTTATTCCACAACTACTGAAAAGTTTGAGTTGAAACACTAGAAAACACTTCATATTGATAAAACACTTTTTTTATCAATATGAAATTATTACAATAAAAAAAAGTCCAAAATTTGAAAAAAAATTTTCGCCAATTTTCGCAAACACAACCATGTCTGTAATCCATGAAATTTTGCAATTTTCGAGAAAAGTTTTTTTCTCCAAAAATTAAAGCAATTGATTTATATCAGTAGAGAATTATTCGCTAACTTTTATTAATTCATCCACAACGCTCCTGAATGCGTATTTGTCGAGTTATGTCAAAAAAAGTGCAACCAAAATAGGATTATAACAGCCCAAATGAAAAGGAATGAAAAATAATAGTTAAATCCATGTGCATATGGAATGGTTTCGTTAATTTTAACAACGGGACTAACAATGCTTTCACCCGAAAAAAAGAATTTAATTTAATAGGAATTGTTCCTGATTTTCATTTATGCAACAGGAACTTTCAAAATTAAAACCTTCGTTCACTGAATTTTTTGATTGATCCCAATTCAGAGATAAGAATTCTCCAAAATTATCACATTTGAAAGCTATTTTCGTGCAATGTGCGAGTCTTTTTATTCTATAAATTTCAAATGCTCAAACTGTCAGCTTTATCAAATTTGTAAAAAAAATCATCGATTGCGGGTTATTCAAAATTTACATACCTTTAATTGACGTACAATTGATTGCACTTATCATGAAATTATTTTACAATGTGGCAGAGATTTTGACAACCATGGAATAAGTTTAACTGTACATACTCCCGGATATCTCTAAAGATTCGAAGAACTACCATGCATGAGACCAATAGTTTGACATGAATTGTGAATTTATTTAATCTCCTAGCATTTGCAATGAAGTTTCACCTTGGGGGACTACATATTGTACTCATTATGCAAATCACCATTGCATTGTTGTTACTTAGCGAAAGTAAATTCAAATATCTACACACTTGGTATCATTCAGGAGCTTAATACATGGAAACGATCATAATGGGGACCACATTCCATGAATAGTTTGCTTTTTAGCAAAGTAAACACTTACAACGCTTACGTATTCATTTGCAGCAAATAATGATTGTTTAAAGTCCAGTAGTGAAATTTAAGTAAAACACTTGGAATCTGAAAATCTCCTTTCGCTTTGATTCTTGGTCGCTTTCACCTGTTTGATAAACATCACAGTATTATGACAGTGCTAAACTGTGCATCCACGCAATTTATTGTCTGTGCAGCTTTCTAAAAATGAAAACAACAACGTATTTTATGCTCAACAGCTTTATTCAACCAACCAACCTTTTACTCATCTCCATTCGATGAAACCAACTGAAAGTCAGCATTATTAAGATACTGCAAAATTTCAGGATTTTAAGTACATTTGCCAATATTTATTTAATGCAAAAGTTGACAATATTTTCGAAAAATAACACAATAAAATAATACATAAATTCATAATGTTTTCTTTTTTTAGAATATTTTGAATATCAGAATAAAGTAAAAGTTTCCAAGTTAACTGATATGAAAATATTTTTGCGTATTTTAAAATATTATGTAATAGAACGTTTTCAAAACAAACTTTCATGCTTACAGATAAGCAGAAATTCTGATTAAATAAATTTAACAAAATAAATAGTGTTCACATATGATGCGCTCGTGTTAATTTGAAATTGCAACTAACACCTTCACATGTAACACTTACTCATAAAGAGTGCTTCGATTACAGAAGATTAACTATTGCAAAGCATACCACTTATTTTTATATGATAGACTATATAGACGTATCGTTAAGTGATATCTTTGAGTTTATTATTTTTCATAAATGTAACAATTAATAAACGATAACTGGATTATATTATCGCATTAATCGAGTCTACGACAAAATAACTTAAACATGACTAAACCCAGTGTTCATAATAGCATTCACTGTATAAGGGAACTTTGTCCATACATTTGACAAATCTGCCTTTACCATAAAATCGACTATCCCATAAATCATCATTTGACGGATAGCAGAACTGTATACAATGGTTCAAATTGCCAAGCATGCTTTCATCTTTTTCACAACATGAGCGTACATCTTTTGTTCCAGCAGCGCATGTCAAAAGCCTTCGCAAATGCTTCATCGGGCATTTTGGCTTTTTAAAAGCGATATTTTTAAACTAAAATAATAATTTACAAAATCATATAATTGAAAAAGTAATAACTGCACAGTTAACCTCTTTTGGAGAATTGTCCAAAGTGCAAATTTTGAGACAAGCTTCAGGAACAGGCGGATCAAGATTTTGGCAGCAATTCATAAACTGCTGATTTGCAACCTCTCTAGAAACTCTCCGGCTTGGGCCATTGAATTCGTTAAAACTTTTGGTTGCATTGATTAATTTATTCTTAAAAATAATTGCTTTTTATAAATCAATTCAAAGAAAAATAATTAAATATGAAATATTTTGACGTCGTTTATTTTGATCACATGATGCAATTAGAAGAAAGTACTTTGAAAAATTATTCTGACAACTGCTGCTCTTATTTCGATATCATGTCATGCATGGTTGTTTACAAAATTTCTTCAAAAGGGAAAAATAATTAAACAAAGATGAACACAATGAACAAGCAAAGCAAGTATAAATAATTCTCATAAAATCCAAAATCATGCCAATGTGAAGCTTAAAAAAGTCAATTTCAAACAACGATCACGTTTAATAATTTACCGAAATACAAGTATGTATCAATTTGTGTATTTTGCAAGATTAAGATTACTGGAAAATAATTCATTATCAAAATCGCGCAACTGATATTCGTATAATGTTTTCATTGTATTACCTGGAAATTATATTGCAGTAATAATCTTCAACTAATAATATTCACAGGAAATTTTGTCAGAAACAAGGAAATTATTTTCTCAATTTATAGAAGAAAATTTAAATCTTGATAATCGCATTGAACTGTTATGGGACACTGTGCACATTGACGTAAATTCCAATATACATTTTTGGCGCGTGCATAATTTATAACTTTTCCAAATCGTGCGTCAACCACAGGCCCAATTTCTTTCCGGTCTGTTATGTAACGTGATTATGTTCATATTTGGTTTTTTTGCGTGTTATTATTTCTAAATGATTTATATGATGACTCATTTAAGAGTTTAAAGAAATTAATAAAACAGCAGAAGAACATTGAACTACAAAGCAATACTAATTTGTATGCATTTGTAATTAATGCAAATATCATTTGTTGAATACGTGGAAAATATGACTTGTTGTTTATTGAAAATGTCACACAATTCAAACGATGATCGAACATTTTGAACGTATTCATCAAAGAAATTGTTCAGTTGCTCATCCCCGGTTGTCCTTGTATACAATAAATTAGCAACCAGTCCAATACAACTGTATGACAAGTGACTCTGGTTTTATCTGATTAAATGATCAAATCTCTGCTGAAAACGAGCTTGTGGTTTGAAAGCAAATTTATCATTAAAAAAAATAGAAATGTTTTTATTTAAATGAAATGAAAAAATACAATAATGTATAATTAAAAGTGTGATGAGAAATTATTTTCTAACCAAACGATGATAAAATTCATTAAATTCAATAGTTGTTACATAACCAGTATTCACTGATGATTACTTCCTTCTTCACACAATATTTGGATAACATTAATATTTATTTATACTGCTGCTAAAGGTTCGCTTTACAAATAGATGATTAAATAATTAATGCAGTTGGTAAAATTATCCATCGTCAAGTACAAATATTCCTAATATTAATCAAATTAAAGTAGAATTGATTTTCTTTTGCTTCTTTTTATGAAAAAAATTAATTAATTAATTTACCTTCCTGGAACATTTGGAATCGCAAAACTCTTTGCATTCTTTCTGCATACGTCTGGTACCACAATATCCACATCCGATTACATCACAGGCTGGAAATTTTACTGACAGACAAAGCGCAATTTGAGAGACAAGTAACGCGTAGATAAGTAGCGGCGCCATCGAAATGATTTAAAGCCCAAGAGAATGGAAAAGCATGCGCAATGACGACACAAACGTTCACCGTGTGATTAAGTTTCACGCAAGTTGCAACTAAATAGGCAAGATTTCATTCCGTCCATTTATCATTTGGGTAATGGCCTAGTTTTGTGACGATTCGCCAAGGAATAAAGTTAACAAGAGATGTATTTGCCAAGCAATCATCTTTCAGCACACACTTTGCTTGTGCCTGTGAATCCTTCCCCCTTTCCCCCTTACCCCTCAAAAATTATTGCGCACTTTTATTTTCAATTTAAAAGAACACAGAAATCAAACATCACACGCCTAGATGTTGTTGCTCTTAACCAGTTCTGAAAAAAATCTTATTCGCTTCATTATGCTATTTCATTCACCAATTATGGAAAGTTATTCTTCTGATATTTGTAGTAGCCAAATGAAAAAGAAAAGCAAAACCTCTGTCCTGTGTTAGATGTATTAAATCTAGCAGACATATATATATATATGTGTGTGTGTGTGTGTGTATCACTGTATATATATACAATTCTCAAATGCAGTTATAAACTTATTTCTCAGTGATGCATTTACAGAGGGTGCGGTTGATAAGTGATGATTAGCATGGAAAAAAATAGCTAGTGCTTGACAAGGACCGGAAAGATGTTATAAAATAAGGTCGACTTGCACCGGTTGTACGTCAGCCTTGAGCAAGTTTTTCTTGCTTCACAATAAACAACCACTGGTGCGTATAAACTGTCATAATTGCTATTTTCAAATGATTTCTTCTCTTCTGTTCTTGTATTGAAGCTACAAAATTTCTTTCGCTAATATTTTATTTAAATTTCTACTTAATTCATTCAACTATACAGAAATATATTTATTGTCCAATATTTCACCAATTAAGAAAGCAAAACAACCCAAATATCAGCATAATAACTATCGAAATAGTGCATGAAAATAAATTAAAATTTTTACCCAGAGCATTTTCCAACATAACATATTTTTATAATTTTTCCATGAAAGAAACTATAATATTATTATGCAGAATGCAGTGATCAAGTTTGGTTTTCACTTTTTGCAGTATAAATAAATAAATAAATAGATAAATTTGAATTTTATTTGAATACTTATAAAGCAAATCTCATCAAATAAAGTTCAGCATCATTTATGAAATAAACCGCCTATTGTCAACATTATTTGAATTTGAAATATTAAAAACATCAGGGCAAATATTATCAAGAATCAAAGAAAAAAATAATAAATGAAAAGAAAGCATTAATGAAACAGATTAATTAATTAAAAATTATCATGCAGTTTGTTCAGAAAAGCATTATAATTATCATTAATTATAAAAATTAGCAAACATTATTTAATGGAGCAGTTGTTCTATTTCTTCTGAAGAAATCAAAGAAACGTTGTCATCAAGAAAGCTCAGTTCTGTGCAAGGAAGTCCGCTTTCTTTGTACACTATTCCCAAACCGCTTTTCAATGTGACTAGACGATCTTTCAAATTGGCATCAAATTTGATCAATTTACGCAATATTTCAACGCTCACAGCCTGCTGCCTCAGCTTGAACTTAAAATAAAACAGCCGTAAAAATACCAGCACATCATCGCATGAAAATAAGCAAACACCTACATGATGCACAGTACTATTTTCCACATTCCCATCGAAAATACTGAATCCCTTTGGGTATGCCAACCTGCGCTTTGAGTTTTTACAACTGACACGCAAAAACGCTTCATACTTGACTGACGCGGGTTTCTTCAACGCCAACACGATACTGTTATCAGTGAACGCCATTGCCTTTATGTTTGATAACGGAACCACTATATTTGCCAAAATCGATACATCTGCATCAAAAACACCAGTGGCGCCGATGGTATAGCAGAGTTCTCTTAAAAAAATATTCAATGTGTAAAACAAAACCAACGAAACAATTCTCACAAACAACCCAACCTGCAATACAATACAATATCCAATGTGGCCAAATCTACATTACCACCATAGGCTACTTGATATTCACCAAACCTGAACCACTCAATATCGAATGTCACTTGTCGCAAATTGGATGGTGTTATTATTTTTCCAAGATATCTCCGCTTTGATTTAACGTGATTTTCATTTGTGCCTTAATTGACGTTGAATTGAATTGAAAATACTATTTAAAATGCTCAATTTTTACCATTTTTTGTTTTCAGTTCATTTTTTTGATCTTGAAAACTTTCAGCATTTTCTTCTTGCTTTGCTACACATTCGGTGGCATTGTTCTCGCAGTGGATTTCTAAAAAGGAAAAACAAAAATGGCATTCCCTACTTACAATTCACTGAGATGAAATATAGTGAAATTAAATGACAACAACACTTTGTACAAAACTTTTCTTTTGAATCACAATATTTAATGTGTCGTATAATAATTCTTTTCAAAAATGCCCTTACCTGTAGGGGATTCATCAGATGCTTCAGCAGTAACAACGCCATCTTCAAGTTCCAAATTGATCAGCTGTCCTAATAAATTAATGTTTCCAAACTTAAATCAAAACATTTAATCAAATTCATGAATTATTGTGTACTTTCCAATGCTGCTTGAATAAACTGTATATCTTCATCTCTTTCGATTTCTATCTGAGATGAGAAAACCGCATTGTTGGAATCTATGTCGCATTTTCTTGAAGTTTTGCCTTCTTCGTCATCACAACTTAACGGGATGATCACTCTGGCATTGCAAACAACAGCATACAATTTTCCATCAACCTCTACCATACATTTTACATTTTTTGGCGCATCACCACATTGAACATTATTCTCTGAAAACTTATGGATAATCGATGTTTCCTCTCTAGATGCAGTTGACCGTTCAACTCCAACGACTACCATAGGAAGTTCTGAATTTTCCATTGTCACTTCAGGATTTGTAAAAGTTTGCTTTGGCGTTATAATTTTCAAATTTCGTTCAGCAGTATCAGCGTAGCTTCTTTAGCAAGAATGCAAATTGTTCCTGATTTGTAAACAAAATTATGATAAATTTAATTATTTAAATGCACTTTCAACATTAAGAGTAAGAATGAATTAATGAATTGCGTCAGAAAAATCTATAAACAAATACTGGTCATATTAATATGAAGGCTTTAAAAAGAATACAAGCAAATAATAATATAAAAAACAATAATTTTCATACCTTGATAAACAGATACCAGACGTAAAAATAATGCTAAATTGAAAAGATACTTTACTTTGCAACAATGTCGAGAGCAGTATTCACCACGAGTGCGCTAACCAAAATGTTTGGTAGATTAAATGCTGTTCTTTAAACATCACTTTAAACAATTTAAACATTCCTGAACTTTAAAATCACACGTTTCTTTTATTTTAAAAATTATAAATAAATAAAAAATCATATTAATATATTATGAATTATTTCATCATAGACTCCACTTACGATTCCTCATCAGAGGATACTTTTTTTAAACCAATTTATGCGCGTATAGATTATGCACCCTATACAAGGAGAAAAGATAGCAACGCACGCATTCCAGATAATGTTTTGACAATTTTTTATTCATTTAATAAATCTTCAGTAGTCATCCTATTCGGCTGATGCGCAAAATATCTAACATTCGCTGTTTGTAAAAATTCTGTGAAACTTTCACTATGCAAATGTGATATCAAGTGTAACTGCTAATCTGAACGTTTTCTATTTGATCGTTTGCACTTTCGGCTTTTGAAGCTGAAAGCGCTCTGCGATGTCAAACTAAAAAAATAATAAAAAACAACATATTTCATTTAAAAAAATTCTCAATTAATAATAATAATCGTACCATATACTGAATTTGATTCGGATGATACGGAATACCACCCAAATCGTCACAAAGCTTCATGTGCAGACGCTCGGGATCTCCTGCTACAAGAACTGGCATTTCTGGATCAATCTAGAATAGCCATTGTAAAGGAAAAAAAGCACTGAAAAATAGAATTAATTGATGGTCACCGATTCTTCGGCACGCAGTGTATTCAAAAACGTCTGAAGCCGAGTGCGAAAATTCGGTGCAAAATCATCCAATTTAACAGCAATAAAACACTGACCCTGAATTGCAGAGAGAAAAAAGCAAACTATTCGGCGTAAAGAGATGACGATATCAAATGAAATTCTAGCATGCCATTTACCAAATTCGCTTTCTTGGTCCCATCTTTCCAGCGACGGATATATGGACCCCATGCAGCATCCGCCAAAATACCGCAAAGTATCTCGACCATACAACCGAGACCGTAACCTTTGTAGCCACCTAAAACGACCACACTTGAAAACCATTCATTATCGACTTCAATAAATTTTTCCCTTTGTTATCAGCAATTAGTTTTGTCTTCAGTTCAAGTCAAAAATTATAAAATCATCTCGAATTGATTTTCACTTCAAGTTGGTTAATTTGCAAGGAAACTTTTCCAACATACGAATACACAGACAATGAATTATTACCTGTAACTTCCATACCACCTAATGGCAACAAAGCTCCGCCAGACAACGCATCCGAAGGGTTGTTGGTTTCCTCCAATTATACAACGTCGAACAATGGAATAATCGGGCACAAATTAAACGCTCACCTTCCCTGTCTTGTCTGCGGCCCACGAACTGGGCATTTTTTCCCCTTTGCGTTCAGCCAGTTCAATTTTACCCAACGCAACTGTGGTGGTGGCCATGTCCAAAGCAAAGTTGTCCGATCCCTCAGCCGGAGCAACGAAAGCAATCGGATTTGTTCCGTACATTGGCTAAACAGGCGAAATCGAACGAGGCTTGTGCAGTTGGAAATTTCAAAATCAAAAATATACGCTAAATTTTACCTGCTTTCCATTAGTTGGCAATACAAACGGTGATGTGTTTGTAAAAGACATTCCCTGTGGTTAAAAAAGAAAAATAAATCCATAAAATCAGATAAACAATCAGTCGTGCTGATTCAAATATTTTCGAAACACATTTTAATTTAATGAATTAAACCATCTAATCCAGTGGTTCCCAAAATTGAACCGGCCATGGACCCCCTCGGTAACCCTCATGTCGCCGTGCTCCCCCTTACAGTTCATTGGATATGCAGGAAAAAGGAGGGAGTACGGTAAGGGGTCTTGGAACCAGAGTAGTTGTTGTATTGGATGGAATGAACTGAATGTGTAAATGAGGCATCGACGTGGCGCGTTATGTCAGACAGTTCTTAGCAATTTCAATTGAAATTAAATAAAATGAAGGAGTGGACATCTGAAAATGTCTCCGTGGACCCTCCTCAGCAATGCCTCCACGGTCCCCACTTTGGGAACCACTGATCTAATCTAACAATATAAAAGTAGAAAATGCACGACAGTTTTAAACACGCTTACAATGAACCCTTTGGACGCAGCGCACAACGGATAGTGGCCAGCAATCCCATAATGATTCGAATCTAAAATGGAGCGACAGAAAAGTCTCATCTTCACCGAAAAGTGATTTTCTCAATTGCATACTTTTGGCAACGACCATCGAAATTCCACACTTGTCAGCCTTTTGCATGGCCAATTCTATGCAAAATTTTCCAACAACAGGACCAAGCAGATTGTTTCCATCAACCAAAGCAGTGGCCATGTTCTCTTTCACCACCTTTGGAGATCCAGAGACGCTGCAAATGCCGGTCACAAAATCTCTGATGTACATGTCTAAAATTGCACATCATTAAACTGGAAAAAGCCGATGCAAAGAGCAATTGTATAAAACATCTCTTGTTGGAAAACATTAATCGGCGGCATTTTATTCAAAATAGCACTTACCTAAACGATTCAAGCCGTGACTGTAATGGCCTCGATAATCGGCATCAATGAGAACTTCAGCCAAGGCGTCGGCGTGGGAAACATCGGCGCCAACTTTGGTCAAAGAACTGACCATGAACCTTTTTATCTGAAATTTTCCTCTCATTTAAATCATTAAATTTTAACCGTAAATTAATAATTTTATAGTAAAATGATATATTTTTCAAAATAGATCACATCCAATTTCTTAAAAAGCATACTTTTCATATTTTCAAACACGCACGCTATCTGTAAAATGTGAAAATTTATTTTTACAATGTTTTTTCAACCAATTATAAAATATTTTAGAAACCTATCTTTAAATGTAAGCAATAATTTTAAAAAATCTGCACATATCCATGAAAAAAATTACAAATCAGTTTTACGTTGTGCTAAAAGAAGACTAACGAAACCGAGACGGGATAAAATTACTGCTAAAAATAACTTACGCATGATCATTTCATGTACAAATAATTATTAAATAAAAATACTGTCGTCGATACTATTCATGCATTCAAGCAAAACGTCATGCATTACAAACACGAAATGCCCGATGCGTTAATTAGGTCTCCAAGAACTATTTACTAAATTAATCTTAAGCTTAAACTGTTTGTTTGCCGGCCAGAATTGACAATCAAAAAAGTCTACTCACAGTGATCTGTACAAATATGACAATGTAAATAAAATCTATTAATAAGTGATGATTCAAAAATATGTGTAATATCCAGTATGTAAAGTTTAAGTAAATTAAAAAAATAGTAATTATATTACATGTATAAATGAAGACAAAAGCAAAAGGATTGCACATGAAAATGAATTTTTCTCAAAACTTTCAAACTCGCTTTAAATCTTTCTTGATGTAAATATAGCAGAAAACGTTGAACAACCGATTCTGAAATCTTACGTCGCATTTTTCACCATGCACAACTGACGCCGTCTGACATGATTGTTGCTTCAACGACTTTAGTTTTAAATTTTAAATTGTCGCTTGCAAGAAAAAGTTAGAAGAAGTTTCCAATCAGCTCGATTAGATTATTTGAAAATATTTTAGAAAGAACTTTTAAATTTGAAATTATCAAATATGTTACCTGATACAACGTCATTTTAACAAACATTAGGTAACAGCGATATATATATATATGACGTTTAGAAAAGCTGTCAGTGAACTATTGTCAAACAACAATTAGGTTTAAACAAAAATCAACAACAAACATCAGTTAACAGCAAATTAAAAACAACACACTTTCATCACTTTTATCCACACATTCATTTCTTAATTTACTTGATTTGATCTGATCTGATCTGATCCAAAAATGTACCTGCCACTTAACATTAAGCTTCTAAGCGAGTGCACAACTGGCAAGTTAAACTAATAACTGGTCAATTTAAAGTAGCAACTGCATGTCAGCGATCTTCCAAATCAAGTAATACCAATAAAATAAAACCAAAAAACTGTAGACGACAACAGCACAAAAAAAAACGTACAGCATATCATCGCAGACATAGTACAATACGAACCAAAGCCAAAAATCATATAAGTACTTGATTGTCAAATACGATAGATCTTAGCATTATAATAATTTTGCACTTTTCACAGTTCACAGTGAAAAGTAAATCTTGCAGCGATCTGTGATGTTATTGATGTTCATAAATTTTTCACCGATGCAAACGTTCGCGTGAATAATCAAATTAAAGCGTGCAATCGACATGAAACTGCATTTCAAGTTGTAAAGATGACTGACTATACATTTTACAAATTTATACTTTCATACTTTGATAATCAGACGAAAACTCATAAGAGCCAATTAATAAAATGATAAAGACACTTACTTCTTTCATCTCCACGTACTGCTTGAACATCGAATTGCCGTGCGAATCTATGGAACTGAACTGACGAACGCCTTGTAATGAGGATATGTGCTTCATTGACGAACTGCGAACAACTTGTAGATGTTCTTTAAATACGGTCACTGCTATTAAACTTGTTCGAATCATTTCTCTAAAATAAATGTATAGTGTATTACTTCTCGCAACTTGAATGTTGAATTGAAAATCACTGAACATGGATCTATTTATAAAAGTGGAAAATTATGATTTATAAAAGAGACTGAAATTTCTCCGTCATTGAAACTGATTAATCATTTTAGCCATGATGCACATTTACTTGAGCAGGAGAAGTTATAATTTGAAAAATAATTCAGCAAACGTTTTATACATTGCTAGTTGAACATAATAATGATAATAAGAACAAGAATAATGCTGACAGGGAGACCGACAAATTGCGAAAAATTTCAACGTTCCCAACCCATCACCATTATAAAACAAACATATCTACTTGAGAAAAACAAAAAAACTTCAAAAGTTGAAATACCAAAATATCAAACAATTTACAAAACGGTAATAATGCTTAAAACTGCATGCATTACCAAATATACTTTTTGGCGCGGTACAATCAACTAGTAATAAACGCCCGTTGTGTGTACATTTGAAGCAAGTGCAAACAATTGATTGCAAAAAGTAAATTCAAATAACTGACGCTGAAAATTAACAAGCCAATCATTTTACCTGCAAATTTTCAGAGTAAGCGAGGTAGAGTGCTGCTCAACAAGTTTAGACCGGATTTACGACGAAACAGCGTCTCGTCAGGTATATATAGCCTGCAAACAAAAGCCATCAAAATTTTGCGCTCTGCCCCAATCGCCCCAACTTGACGAGCAAATTGAACAAAAATGCACAAGCTGAACTTGAAACCAAACTGACAACCACGAATGAAAATAATTCAAATAAAACTTCATTCATCTATTGCAGATCACTGGAAAGAGGAGCAGGCATGCTTTTGCAAGTTCAAAATTGTTCACTGCGTTCAACTGCGAGATGAAGCTAATAACTCTTATCAACAATGGCTGCGCAAATTTATTCTTCCCTCCGGTTCTTCATTTCATAAGCAAGCAACTGACTCGATTCATTTCAAAGAAAACAAAAGAAAAATTATCATCATAAGCCTCTTAAATTTGCCGACTTTGAACACTAATTCATTCATTCGTTCGACGATAACTCGGCTGAATATGAATTAATAATGAACGTATAATATTTCCAAATCGTAGTCGCTTCTAACACGGGCACAACTTTTTCAACTTATCTGTCTTATCAACGTGTCCGATGATGACCTGTGAAACAACAATCTATATCTTGCTTGTGACGAAGTGGTAAAATTCATACACATCTTATAATATTAACTAAACATTTTAAAATATAACTAAATAAAATATCAAAGCAAGAAATATACCTAAATAAGTAATAATACAATAAAAACAATAAGCTGTTGACTGATGTGCAACTATTAAAGTAGACATATGTTCCCGCAATTTCAAGTAACGCATTGGGGATACTTTACACAAAAACCACTCCTCCATAATTAGCTCTTTACATTCTGTAAACATTTGTGTACATATATCTATTCTGTGCAGTGCAATATGAAAAAACAAACAGACCCCAGCATATCAACAGACGTTAATGCGAACATACGAACTGCTAAAATATTATAGTATGGTACAAAAAGGTAAATCAAGTTCAAAAAATAGAATGATAATACAAAATTATAATAATAAAAAAAGAAAAAACAAATACTTAAAAAATGTTTGAATGAAAAATAAATTACTTATTTTTGATGAATGTTAAAATTTTTGATACAAATATATCGATGCATCATATCATACTGTATTTAGAAATAACTTTTTAATATGAATTTTTTAATTATAAAACAATTATTTTATTTTTTATCGTATTGTTTATATTGCATAACTATTATTTACAACGACAGAAATTGAAAATAATTTAAAACGTCCGCTAGGTGCAGCGTAAATGCACCATTTCACAGCATGGATGACAAAACAAGAGAAAACCGCCCATAGACGTTACGTGATGAAAGTGAATTGGAAATAAAATTATGAAATAATTCGATAAAAAATTGTTTACATTGCATACAATTTTTCTCAGCTACATAAGTGCAACATTTTGCTTTTACAATTTCAGCAGTATATATATATATATATATACATTGAAGCGCATAGTTCTTTTTGAAATGACAATCTTGATCGTTTATCAATGAGCACTGTTTCAGTTTTACGACAGTTACGGCAAATGTGAATTCAAAATTGAAAAACGAATTATATCATAAATTTTAATCATCACCACAGAACTAGTGTCCATTGTAAAAAGCATTCAATTGCTCAAATCAATCGGTAAACAGGCTTGGTTCAGCGCGCTAGTTAGGATCAAACTGTTCCAGCAAACGGAAATGATTTTCAAGGGATGTATTTTCGTCTTGCATGTACTCTTTACGTTTCACCTTTGCGTTGTGCGTGAGTAAGTGGCTTGAGAACTGCTTCTCCTCTTCGGCAATCCAAGGTCTGTTCCGGTCCTTCATTTGATACGGAGTCAGATGGATGAAGAAAGAAACGTTCGGCAATGCTTCGACCAGTGCGCGGATAAGATCCCCGTTGGTGATCCAGACGTCCGAATTTCCTGAATGCCCGGCATCGAGCCAGTGAATCGACACCACTCTGTTAAGAACATTATGCGGTGGGGACTTGACATTGCGAATTACATTGACGAATTCGAGAACCAATTCGTTAATGGCAGTCGAGCCCTTGCTAAAACCAATTAAATGAATCGGACGCAGGTAGTCCAACTTCACACCAAGCGCTGTCATCTTGACAATCACAGCATCGAACAGTGAGGCCAAGTGGTCCAGGGCAGAATGACTACTGTCATTTCCTGAATAAACCGAGTTTCGGCAACACACGAAGTTGACATAATTAACAATCGGATAAGAACGCACATCAGAAGCTCGAATAATAATGATGAAACTGTTCGGGAACTTGTTGGACAGCAACTTCGCGGTGGCTTCCAAACTCCATGCTACGTACTGTTTCGCGTAGATACCACGATTCATGAAATGTTCAAAATGCTGCACATCACCATGAAAAAATATCACAAATGAATCGAAGTTTTCAACTGTCGACTTACGACAACAAAGGATGTCGTTAAATTTTCCACAGTAACCTTCCACACCCTGCATACGTGTCATTAAATATTCTTCCTTCGAAGAAGTCACCACATACGCCATCTTCAACCAACGAAAACAACAAACAACTTATACCACAACAACAACGGAACGTCGAATAAAACAAATGTTCCCCACAGGTTAAAGAGATTCAGGTACAATATATTTCAGCTACAAAACAAACGTATCATTATTTCAACTGCATTATAAATATATGAAATTGAAAATAATTAATTTTTAATGTTTCAAAAACTTTTAAAATAATAAATTATATGTATTTTTTTTAATAATTTCATTTCATAAAAATTAAGCTCGAATGGACAAGTTTGTTTTGTTGTTCACAATTGTCATTTTCGTCGTTAAAAAACGCAAAAATTACAAAATTTATTCTAAAATTTGATGAAAAGTTTTATTAAAACAAATTAAAGTTGATAAAATGCAGGTAGTCGTACGGGCAGATTGACAGAGATTACGGTGACGTGGATTTACTCGGTGTTTCAATCAATACACAGAAGGTGAACTTAAAATATTTAAAATTTCCAAATGATAAAATTTAATTATAATTTATTCTGATTTAAGGTGATTATTTAATAATTTTATGTATTATTGAACATTTTAGCTGAATCATGGCAAATGACATTTCAATGACTATTGAACCAATGAAAATCGACGAGTGGAAATTGGGAAAAACAATCGGTACTGGCAGTTTTGGGAAAGTGAAATGTATATCGCTTGTTTTAATTTATTACAAATAAAATGCTCTATAATATTATTTAAAATTTTAAATTTTAAATCCTCATCATCGAGTTATTTCAGAGTTTGACTAACTGCGCTCAATGTTTGAATAATCCCCTCAGTTGGATATAGCTTAATTTTTTTGATAAAATTTTTGAACTTCAAAAAAATCCTACAGTCTGCCACAAAATTCTTTGTCGGTAATATTTTGTCAACAAAATTTAAGTGCTGGTGAACGAGGTAAATGGCGTTGAAGCGGCAGTAAAAATTGTCAGTCGTGAGAAAATAAAGCGGCTACGGATTGTGGATAAAACAAGACGTGAAATTGAAAATCTTCGCCTGTTTCGTCACCCGCACATTGTTCAACTGTAAGTTGAAAATTTACTAATTACATTTTCTTTTTTTAATATTCATTAGCATATTTGATATCAGCTATGAAGTTTATGCTTTACCATTCGACATTGTCATGATCATGGAATACGTGAGCGGCGGCGACATGTCTCAGTACCTCTGCCAGCATGGAAAGGTGAATTTTAATTTTTTTCCAAAATGTATTTTCATATTATTCCAAAAAAAAACTGATTTGTTTTATTTCATATAATGACGATGGTTTGTTTGTTTTAAAAATCGATATTGATTGTTTTAAATGTTAAATTTGTTTCTGTTAATTATTGTATTGCACAATTTTGTCGTTCAGCTTTCGGAGCACGAAGCAAGACGTTTATTCCAGCAACTAATCAGCGCCGTTGATTATTGTCATCGCCACAAGGTGGTGCATCGTGATTTGAAACTTGAAAATTTGCTGTTGGATTCTAAGAAGAATATCAAGCTGACTGATTTTGGTATTCAAATTGAAATTTACAAAAAAATTAACCCTGTTTATTTGTATTTTCTTTTCCTTATTTAAATGATCGCATTCAATTGTTCAGGGTTGTCCAACTATATGAAGGACGGTGTGCTACTTAGAACAAACTGCGGTAGTCTGAGCTATGCGGCTCCGGAGCTGCTTTGCCAGCAGTAAGTTCAAATGCGTCTGTTCATTTAACCAGAAACCAGATTTTGTACAATTTTAAAATTATTTAAGATTTATTTTAAAATATGTTTTATACTTTTTTTCCAGAAGTTAAAAAAATCTGCTCATTTCAGCAGCGTTAAACGTTAATTAATTGTCAACTGATGGGAAGAATTACATAGATAATTTGTATTGCGGAAAATCGAATGTAAAATTGAATTAATCTGCTTGAAATGTTTTTTCATCTATGAGAAATGGACAACAGCTGACAGTGATAGCTTTGGCAACTACTGAATATAGTGGTCATTTAAATTTAATGCAAAATGATTCATTAACTTTTCATAAGCAATCATGTAGCCTTGGTTTATTCCATTTCACAGGAAAAGTTGTTTCTATTATTTCAAATGTATTCCTTACAAAAAAGCCGTACTGTTTTCCATTTGAGCAAAACAATTTAATTAATGACAATCAGGTTCATTGTGTGTTTTTATAATTTACATTTGTTGAAATTTTAATATAATTTTTTTAAATTTTGTTTTGTTGCATTACATGCATTTTTCATTTAAAGTATATGTTTCAAATGTGTATTTTCATTTTTTTTTGCTATTTCAACAGCTACTACGCCGGTCCTGAAGTGGATATATGGTCTTGTGGAATTGTTTTGTACGTACTTTTGTGCGGTTATTTTCCGTTCGAAGACGATCGCATGATGGTACTGTGCAAAAAAATTACAAGTAATAATTTTTATTGTAAAAATGAAATTTGAAGAACAAAAATTATTCCAATGCTGATTGACAATTATTTCAGCTGGTGTGTTCAAGATTCCGAGATATTTCGGCAAATCGGTGTCAAATTTGATTTGTAAAATGTTGAATGTCCATCCAATGGAAAGAGCAACCGCTAAAACGATCATGTAAGCTTTGTGGAGAGATCTGAACTGAAAAAATAAAACATGAAAAAATATGAACAATTCAATTTTCCTTGTTTCAGGGCTCATCCGTGGTTTGCTCGCAATGTTCCAAATTATTTGTTTCCAAAAATCAGCGACGAAGAGACTTCGATTGTGGACTTGAGCGTTGTGAAACAAATAAGCCGGGTGAGAAAAATGAAATTGCATATAGGTTTGCTTTTTGTTTTTCAAATTGTGATTTAATTTATTCAAATTTAAGAAATTCCACGCAACGGAAAAAAAGGTGATCACGGTGTTGAAGCAGAACGATCCGTATAATCGGTTGTCGATTGCTTACAATCTGGCTGTGGAGAAAAGACGCAGAGAACAAAGCACAAGTAACTTTTTCAAACTTGCAGAAGACTTTTTTCACCACAAAGAAAAAAAATTCATTCTTTTGAAACTTCTATTCATTTAATACTTTTTTGCTTCTGGGCGAATTTTGCTAAAGTCAGGCCTCAACATCCGCAGTATGTGCATTCAAGGGGAACGGCGAATGTTGATTTTCTTCAACATTTTCTCCAATACTTCCGCTTCTATTCGTACGCTCCTCCGATGCCTTATAATTCTACAGAGTTGTCTAAAAGCTGCAAGAAATAATACCGAGGACCGTCTACTGATTTGCATGCTAATTATTTATTTTGTATTGATTCTTTTATTCGTTTGATTGAGTATATAACAATCAAAATCACTGCCGGAAGTTGACGGATTGTCCGGCGCATCTTTTTCAAAAAGCATTGTGTCTACAGTATTTACTTCCTGCATTATGTATTTTCTCAAATTTTTCGTTATTCTCAAGCAGTGTTAGATCATGCTAGCATGAAGGCGGAAATTCTGCACTTTCAAACGTTTGAACTAGTTGACCCCTCTGGAATCACGTGACCAGTGCTGTTGTCGTAAGCCAATCTCCCGTTTGCAACGTTTGCTTTTCCTTCACACTAATGTTTTTTATCTATCTTTTTCATCTTAGCATTAGCAGCGGTTATTTAGTTTCCCATTTTCGTCAAGTTGTTATCAGTACTGTTATGGGATGGAACCCCATAAACGTTGCACTGAACCTGCCGATTCACAGCATACATGCACACTAGGGTGTAAAAATAAGATTAATCATTTTGGCGATTTTCAAAACCCGCCAATAATCAAATCCATGCGAATGTTGAGAATTGATTATATTTGTATTTTTGTTTAAAAAATGACACGACAAGAAGCAGCGATGTTGATTTGTAGTACAATGATGGCAGGGAGGAAGGGATAAGTGCGCTTGAACTGTTCAGACAGGAATTTAGCATGCTTATATTTCGACGACTGCGTCATCATAATAGCGTTGTCCTAATTTTGTTCTTGGCTTTCTAGCTGATGATAGCGAGCAGCATAACGCAGCCAGTCAGTTAGACAGACACTGCACCATCCAGGCAGGCTGTTTGCTAGTTGTTGCTCTTTTCTTTCTGCTACACAGTAGTCGCATTAGGCATTTTTTTGAATTTATTTTATTATTACTTTCATTTTGTCTATTACATCTACATATATTATTATTATTGTTGTTGTTGTTCATATTTTAGCTGCAAAACTGTCCGCTGAAGATTATCCTCTGTCGAACATGTCTGATATTTCGAAAGAACGTCCACCAAATTCGAACAGCTCTAACGATAGTAATGAGAAGCAAATTCAATATTGTTCTCAATTTTAAAATTTAAATAATATTAAGAAACTCCGAAAATGCAGATTTCTGCTAATATCAAGCCGATTCATTATAAATCTCCGTACAGTGACGAAGATCGATTGTACCTTGGTATGCATACATATATGATGGAGTTGATTGATTAATTATCAATTCCACTGCATTTTCTTTTGACGATTGTTTCGTTTTTGAGGTCTTCGTTGGTCAGATAAACCCGAGAACATTATGATGCAATTGCTTCACTTGTTGAAGAGTTTGAATTTTGTAATATAGTAGAATTCATTGTTTGTTTTGTTTTTTATTGATTTTTTGGTATTTGTTTCATTTTCTCAGGAATGGCGTATGATTAATCCGTACCACGTGATTGTTCGACGCAAAAATGATTTGGAATCGGTATGTGTTGAAATTTAAATTGTAAAAACAATTTCATATCGATTGTTTGTTCTGTTTTGTTTTTCACATCAGCCAAAGATGATTCTTCAATTGTATACGGTTGGTCATAACGACTATCTGCTGGATTTTACAAGCTCCATGGAAACTACTGCCGACACGCCGTGTAAGCTGTTCTGTTTGTTGTTTGTTCTGTTGATTTTATTATTCATTGCTTTTTCTTCTTCTTCCGCGGGGCGGGAAATTGTCGTTTCAGCTGACTTGTTGAAACGCAGCGATGCTGTTGGTACAAAGTTGAAGCCGAAATCGTCGATCGCTGACGAAAATCGCCCTTCGACTTCTGCGGCGATGGACCAAGGCCCCAGTTCGACCACGGGCTCCAACGTTGACGCGGCTCCACCTAGCTCGCAGATTATGCAATTTTTCGAAATGTGCATGTCGGTCATCAGTGCTATGACAAAATGAAATTCCGGTATCACAGGACAACGTGAAATTCTTTATTCTTCACCTACTCCATCGGTCGATATTTATTGTAGCTTAAAAATTTTTCTCGTCAAAATTTCCACATCTCTTTTCAATTATCTAAGCAATATATAAAATTTAAATTCTTTTTGTAAACGGTGCAGGGATTGTTTTGCATATTTATCCGTTTCCATCATTTTTGTGAATGGTGTAGGTGAAAGTAAAACTTTGAACTAATTTCTCTTCCATGCTTCTCTCGTTTGATATGTTCTTTTAAATTGTTTGATTTTTCCAAAAAAGACAAAAAAATTCAAAAAACAAAATAACGACGATCGGATGGATGTCGGATGACTCGGAAGAAGATTGCAACAGAATCTACTAGCATTGTATTATTATTGTCAGTCAGAATAGCTCGAATCTTCAAGCTGGCTAGCTGAAACAACAAAACAGGAGTTGTTTGTTGTGTAAAATATTTCAAACAAAAACGCTTTGGATAGAATGTAAATTTTAAGTTACAACGTTGATAAAGAGAGAAGAGATAGGGAGAAGAACGAACAAGAAGTGAAAAAACAAAAAAGTATGTGTGTGCTTTTCAAACGGCATGTGTGTTCGGCCAACGAAATTTACGATTTTGAAGTTTTTTTTCCAATTTTTTTTACATTTCCAACAACACATGCTGCTTTTTGAATCGTTGAAATCAAAAGAATCTGGTTGAATTGTAACAGTTGAAAAAGGAACAATTCATAATTGCACAAGCAGCCTACAATGCAACAAGCTTTTGGTGCATTTTATTCATTTTCAATTTCAAACTTTGAATCAACATCAAAATTTACAGCAACAGCACCACCGAAGGCCAACAACAACAACATCATTATTGCAACAGCAGCAGCAGCAGCAATAGTAGTAGTAGTAGTAGTAGTTGAATGGATGCATTTGAAAAACACACATACACACACACACACACGCACACACAATGGACCATGTTGTATATCACTAACGGCATATTGTGCATCAAATAAACCAACAAACGACAACTTCAACGAATATACTCATTGCTGTGTTGTTGTTGTTGCTGGTGGTAGTGGTGGTGGTGATATTTTGAATAAAGTAAATGAATTCAGCTTATTGGGGGGAAAAAAATCAGCAGTTATAAATGAACATTGGATATATAGTTGAGCAACAAACAAAACAAAGTTCATAATGGAATAAATAATAAATAAATAAATAATTTTCTGCTTACTTCTTCCATTTGTTGTATTTTATTGAGGATTTTTTTCAAATTTTCCTTCTTCAACATCTGCAGTAGTAACAGAAGAAGGTCCAGGTTCGTCGTCAACGTTGTTGCTACTTTCTTCGACAATTCCACTTTGGATTGGCAGTGTCAATTGGGTTTGGTTCTCCAACGCCTGCCTCCAATAGTAGAGGTTAGTTGAGAAATTTTCCAACAATTCACAGCGGCCAGTTTTTTCGTCCACAGGCAACAGTTCAGCTTGGAAAAGTGCGTTCAAAAGCGGCGAGACGACGTGATTCATGAACGATCCTTGCAATTCGGCAATATTACAACTCTCCCGGTCCATGTAGTCGGATATTGGTAAATTGCGTTGCTTCTCTTCATCACCCTGAAAAATTATTTTATCTTTGTTGCATTTTAAAACAATCTCTTTCAATTTTAAACAATAAAAAAAGGCAATGTAAAAAAATTATCATTATATATATATATATATATGTAGGCACAGCAATGCTGTTTCAAAATATACTTGTTCGAAAAATTCTTGCAGTATCTTTTCTGTCCATATGTTGTGCAAATCGGCCGGCTTTGACGCTGAATTGACATCCGACAATTTCATGATCATTCTACCCAAAAGCAAACTGTCGCTTTCATTTTTGAATTCCAATCGTCGTCGACTAATCTTAAATTCAAAAAGTAAAATAAATAAAAAGCTAATAACACAATTTGTTTACTAAATAATTATAATAATTATTATAATAATAATAGTAATCAAATCAAAAATAAAACTCACTTTATCGGTGAAATTCATCAAAATATCAAAGTGAAATTTCAAATCAGTAGCGAGAACAGTTTCAATGACAAAATGACGGAAACGCTTGTATTCGCTGTTATTTAAATTTTCAATGAAAAAATTCTCATCGCGCATCAATATCTGCCAAGCGGATGAGATGTGGTGATTTTCAAGCACGGAACGGTCGTTGTAGAAAATCGCCTTCGGATCTTGGGTGGCAATCAAAAAAGCGTTGTTCCGTCCCGGATGATCGTGATCGTGTATCGCGGCCGCTGTGTACAGTGCCATCAATTCGACCGCCGAAAAAAGTGAAACAAATCCACTGCTAGCGTGTGCATAAGCTGGCACCCAGTGGGTGGTCAAATAGAAACAAGCGTGCAGTACGTCACTCGCATGCACCCGATTGTGATCTGCAACAAAACACCAAAACTTATTATTATTATTATTATTCATAATTTTCACATTATCATTTATTATTATTATTATTACACGGCAAATCTCTGTAACCTTCTTCAATGGCGTGGAAAAAGTTGAAAAATTTGTGCAAATCAATTTGAAACGTTTTCAACAAATTTGTACTTTCAAATGCTTTATATGCCATCTATAGAAGAGAAAATTCATCATTTTGGAAAATCAGTATGACAAGTTGTAACAAGAAATACAATTGAAAAAAGATCAAACAACTTACCATGCTCAAAATTCTACCATTACTTGATTGATCAAATGCAAAAATTGGAAAAGTCCAACAGCTCAATTTTTCCAAAGTGATATTTTTGCTGATCACTTCTGCATTACGATAGATCAATTCTGAATCCTAAAAATTTCCAAACATCATCTATTCATATATACATTTACATATGTAGATAATTATGTAAAAATTAAATTTAAATCAGTTGTTCAGTCACAAAATATATCAATGAACAACAGTTGAACAGAAATCAATTGTACTTCATTTTCATTTGGCTTGGCATTGGATACGTTGTCAACGTTGGAAATGGAAAATTCTATTTCTGTTTCTGACAAATTCAAGCTGTCCAATAATGATCGCCTGTTTTCCTAAAAAAAAATAAAATTATGCCAAATTTGAGAAATATTTTCTACACAAAAGTCCATTTTTTGTCAATGAAAATAGGCAAATTTTTGTACCATATTTCATTCATTAATGGAAATTTTAATAAATATATTCCACCACTGTTGGACGAGTTCTGATAAGACAAAAAGAAAATAATAATAATGAACCACCTTTCGAATATGATTTGTCGTTCAATCAACAACTCAGCTATAACCGGAAATGCGTGCTGCTTTCATTTCAACAAAGCTGTCAAACGTTTTCAAGCACACACACATAACAGAAGTTACAAATAATTATCCATAAAGCAGAACAAATTAGCCGTTGGGGTGTGTTGTGTGGAAAAATGAAAAAAAAGTAAACAAATAAATAAGCTACCAACAAAAACAACTGGACAAAAATTGACTGTCACTATCGAAACTATTGTTTAGAATTTTCATCACAAAATAAAAAAAAAACAAACATAATAAACGTTGTGTTTCTCACGAAAAGCTTCTTCAACGTAAATGAATAATGAAGCCAAAAAAAAGCTTAAAATTGAACAATAAAAAAGCAGATAAATTAACAATTATAGCTCAACTAGATCAATCATCACCGCTAATTAATTAATTAAAATATAATAATTTGTCTTAATAATTGCCAATACAAAATGTTGTTTTCTCAAATCTTTTGCTGCAAATCAGGTTTGTTGAAAATTTAAATTTCTTTGAACGTAGAAAACAATAAACAAATAAGCAGCTTCAACTGGTCGTATATTGGAAAGAATGGCTTAAAATATGAACAATAAATCAAACATGCTTTCAAAAGAGCAAGTAAAAATATTCACAACCTGTTACTGATCTTTATTTATCATTTGTTGAATGAAATTCAACGTACAACTTATTCTTTTTTTTTCACCATCCCCCTATACTGCTGCGATGGTTGCTAGCCATTGTTGGTTGGCCTTAATTATGCTAACAACTAATAATTGTTATTGAATAAACAAAACAAAATTTTTTTTTGAAAATTTGCCTGCAATAAAGTGATCGAAAAAAAATTGGTATAAATTGAAAATGTTGAATAATTTTTGATTGAAATGGCAAACAAACAATGAGAAATGATCAATCTAATGGAAAATTTTTCACCAGTGTCCGTCCGTACGATGCCCCGTGTGACGAAAGCAGCAGCGAAAGTGAAAGCAGCCAACAGCAGCAGCATTGTTCATACACGAATGAATGAAATAATGTGTTTGCTGGTAGTGAGTACACATACACTGCACACACATTATTGAAATTTTGTTTCCTCGCCATCGCCCCTCCTCTTTCTTCACAATCCCATGTCACGCCCCTCCCCTATTTGCCAAGCAGTTGAAAAATTACCACCACCACCACCACCATTCTGAGCTAGCTAGGGGGTTGTTTGCTCGGAAATATTCAAATTTTCTCCCCAATTCATCAATTCAATCAGTAATTATTGAAGAAAATCAACACTGAACTGATATGAATTTATGAATGAAAATATTTGCCAAAATTACAAGCGACAACAATCATAATTTTTCTGAATTCATTAATAGTTGTGAAATATTTTCGTTTCTTTTTCATTATCACAAAATAGTAATAAATTCAACAAATATTAATAATAATAATAATATTATTATTACTACATCTGGTTCAGTTGAAAAATTGATCATTAGCAATGAAAGAGGTGCCCATTGCAATACTGTCGCAAACAATTGGCAACTGGAGGGAGGGTTAATATTTTTCGATCATGCACAACCAGATTACACTTGAAATAAATAAATAGCAACTATATTTAATTATGCTTGTTGGTTTGTCGTTTTGTTTGATTATAAAATAATCTGAATGCTAAACCCATTGACAAGAAAAGCGAGTTTCTTTTTGAATTTGATCTGTTGCCCTCTGTTTATATATGCTTAAAGAAGAGGAAAAGAAAACTGATTTTTCAGTTGAGTTGAGGAGTTTCAGAAAATCCACCATCGAATACCTGAAATCCATTGGACAAAAAATCTCAAAATATCAATCAACATTATGTACATGTCATCCATCCTCTTTCTTTACAACTATCAACTGAAACAATAAATTTCTATTAATTTTAAACTGTTTTCTTTCAACGCTCAGGGGATGAGAGGCAGCAGCAGCAGCAGCAATGTGGAAGAAGCAATTTTTAAAAAAAAGAACGGAAAAGTCCACCCAGTCGAGAAGGCCACACCCAATTTCACAATGGTAGTTAGAATTTTCAGCGGAAACATTTTGAACAGAAAACTAAGAATAAAAGACATACGGCTGGCTCGTTGCAAACCGAAAACGACAATACGTACCCTTTGGTCGTGGGCTGTTGCCGCTTTGTCGTCGTACATTTGCGGCAAACCGACCACATTGCTGACCGACGTCCAGTCGAAAATCGATTTTCCGCCAAGCAGTTGTCCGTCCTTTGAAAAGACAAAGCAATCATTGGCATCATATATATATACATATATGTACGTTTCGAGATTGAAGCTGGCCAACAGGCATCCATTCTGTGCTGCTTGGATGGAAAATGGAAATTTACCTCGTGCACAGCAATACGGTCACCGCAGTGGGGAAAATTAATATCCGACGGCGGTGTATTGAACGCATCCAAGCCTCCATGAATAGAGTCCGGATTGATCAAATCGCCAACTTTCTTCAGAGCGCAGCGAACGTTGGAGGGCAAATCTTTCGTTGCCAGCACATCAGCCAGAAGTGCGCGTGCAGCTTGGAAACGTACCTTGAAAAGCGGACCAAACAGACAATTGTTCAATATTATTATATACAGCAAACAATTTTTGCATACCAATTCACTGCTTAAACAAAGCGATCCGCTTGGTAACGTGGCTCGTCGTAATGGCATACTCTGTCTTTTTCTTCTTCTCTTTGGCTTTTAATTTGAAAAAATACTTTGTCGACAGACGAAAAGTCAAACAAAATCCCGCATACGTATAATTCTATCTCTCTCTCTATACATACATATGCATGCGAACACACACACGCGTATACGTACAGATCATATTATCAATTATATATAGATATATACGCGTGTGTACGGACGGGCATGACATACGTGTGTATTCATTTCTTCCATTTTTCGTTCACTATCATCATATCATACGGTGAACTATTTGTGAATGAAAGAGGTTTCCAGTTGAAAAATCACTGGTCAATTGATGCGAAAAGCTAAAAAGAGAAAAACAACCGACAACTGATAAATGTTGGATATAAGGGAAGGGAAGGGAATGGAAATGAAATGGGGGAATTTGGAATGACAATTAGTAGTATGTAGAGTTGGAGAAATGAATAATGGAGAACAGTGTTGAAGTGGAACTAGCAAAAGCAACAGCAGCAACAGCAACAGCAGCAATAGCAGTAGCAGAGCTCCTCTGAACAAGCTGCAAAGCTTGGCCTACGTGACAACGTAAGCGATATCAGCTAGCTCCATCTGCTGGCCAAGCAAGCATGCCGTTCCTGGCCGACAGCCAATAATAAAAAGCATCGATTGGCATCGACGACGTCACAACACATGCACACTCACAACAACCCGATAAACTTCTCCAAACCACGCCATCTGTTGTCCAATATAAGTGAAGCATAATAAAATTATCATTCCATTATTATTAATATTATTATTATTATTATTTATGCACCACTCTGGCCTGTGAAGATGAACGTTTATTGAAATCACTGAATAATTGAAAAGAATACACGAAGCATCATTTGGCTTTTCAATATTAACAATCAAACAAAAGAAAAGCAAAATTCAAATGCACATGTTTTAAAAATTTCTTAATGTCATTTTTTCTTCTGATTGATAGAAAAAAGTATCTGCTTCTTATTTTTCGTTTACTCTTTGATTTATAAATTTTTTAAAATATGATCATCTGAACAACACTGACACCAAAGAAAAAATAAATAGCATTAGAGAAATAATACAAATTAGTAATTTCCTCTATTCATCATCTATTCGATCAGCATATTTTTCATTGTTATTCTCTTACTGATGGAATTTCAAACTTTTCTGATCATTGTTGGTTTGTTGAAATTGGAAAAATATGCCTTTTTTGTTTAAATTTAGCAATTTATTCAACTGATTGTCGTCGAGATAAAATGACGTCATCCGGCTAGCATCATTTGTCATTGAATTTGAATTAAGAGGTGGAACTAATTTTTCTGACACATTTGGATGAAATAATTATTGAAATGAAATCCTTTACTAATAAAACAACAACAACCCAGTGTTTATATTTGAGAATAATATTGAAATATGCTAATTTATAATAATGACATTGGCAATACTACTACTACTACTACTACTACTACTACTACTACTAATAATAATAATAATAATAATATGATAATGCTGTTTTACATAACGTACGTTAGATATCAGTTGGCCAATTGCTTCTTTTCTTTCGTTTTGCTTTGTGAAAACCTTTTTAACGGAACATTTGTGAAATATTAAACGTGCATAAACGTTTCAATTCACATATCAGTTAATTGATTCCAAAAACCCTCATATGTTGATTATTGTACACCGTCCGTTGTTTACACAAACCGACATACACAAAATTATCGAACATTTAATGTAAAATCATAAACCAAACAACAAACAAACCCACTTCGGCAGCAGGACCTCAATTTGCATAAAATTCACACTTATACATATATATAGTTTGATCAATTCGAAGTGATCATTCATTTTATGCAGAAATTTCAAGCAGTGTCAAGTAAATAAATAACATTAGTTCAATTCATCTTTTATTTATTTATTTTTCATTTAAGCAAGTTGAACAAATTTAATCAAACACATACACACATACACACACAACGGTAAAAATTACTTTTATGTGACAATTTTTGTTTCTATTTTCTGCATGAATTAATTATTGAATTCAAAGTATCATTTCTATTAATAATATCCGTTACAATGAATATTATAACGCTTTGCGCATTGATTGTGCCTAATGCCTTTCATAATTGAAATTAAGTTCATCCACTTCAACACAGTCTATACTTTATCATGATCATTAACTAATCATACAAGATTCTTTTCTTTCGCTTTTGATCATTGCTGTTGCCAAACATTGTAAATTAATTTCTGTTCAACTTTCATGCTATTGTTGAACAATATCATATAGATGTGAGAAAATAGAAAATTTTTTCAACTATCAAAATCACAATCAACCAATCAATTAATCACCGCATATTAGCAAAGTCAGATAGTTACAAATGTACGTCTGAGAAATTATCTAGATTATAAATGTAAATAGAAATCAATAAAGTGAAGAATGACTAGATAACTCAGCAAAAGTATATAATTCGTCTAAGCTTAACCACCGGCGGGTAAATTATTAATGTGAG
The DNA here is from genome assembly GCF_000181795.1 of Trichinella spiralis. Classification (NCBI taxonomy): domain Eukaryota; kingdom Metazoa; phylum Nematoda; class Enoplea; order Trichinellida; family Trichinellidae; genus Trichinella; species Trichinella spiralis. Next base: position 5,096,480 of record NW_003526945.1, on the reverse strand, counting down.
CTCGCGTATGAACGAGCTTCACGTTAAGAACAATGTGATGTCAGAATATGCATCGTAGTGTTTTCATAAATGTTGCTAAGATAATTTAGTTGTTGGAAAAATCAGCTTGCTCACTAGCAGCAGAATAGAATAATCAACTTGATTTGAAAAATGCAAATGAAAACAAAAATTAAGTACAATTGTGGGGTTTTGGTAGCTTTGAATAAAACCGTTAACTACCGGAGCACAAGAATTTAAGATGCCGATTTGATAAGGTTTGAAATTTCACAAGCGAAGCGAAACTTTATCATTTAAAATACATATAAAATATTAAGATGGTGTTTATGGAAATTGCGATACAAATTTTTGCCTATAGTTGAAAATTGAGCTTCGCTAAATTCGAGCGTCGAGCAATTAATGGAAGCTTAAGCAGTGGAAAAATAAAGTGCTGTTCGACCGGTTGAAGGAAAACAGCGCTATTTTTTGCCCACTAATAATTTCTTCAGCTCAATGCACACACGAACACACACTGCTGGCAGGAAGTTTGACAAAATGAAGCGGAAAATTAATCGAAAAGTGTGACATTTTGTTCAAGGCAATAAAAGTCTAGATACAGTGAACGACGTCAGAAAAATGTAAAAATCTTTGCCACACCCTACAGCACAACAACACTGTTGTTCACTATTGAGGAAATGTTATTTGTTTTTTTTCTGGTTCTTCTTTGTTTCCATTTTTCACATTCGTGAATAGATCGAGAAAAATTATCATAAATCTCACATCCTTTCATTCAATTACAATATATGCATGCAAAGCGATAATACAAGTTGCAACTATTTTTCCCATTCGAATATTATTATTATTATTGTACATGATTCGAATAATTCATGTTGTTTCTCCGCTTTCTTATGCATGCATACATAGCAAGCAACAATATCGACATTTTCTATGAAACAGCATAGCAAGAAAAATCTCTGTGATCTGTGAAAAACTAATTGAGAAGCAATAAAAGCGCAACGGACAACTTTTCCACGCCATTTTAATTAAAATCAAAAATGCATAAATAAACTATTAGTTTCAACGTTTCCGCTATGTAACGTATTTCGATTCGATTCAATTGTGAAATCAAATATTCCATCTGCATCTTCAACCGGATCGAGTGCATTTTTTAAATTAATCAAATCGTAAATTTCTTTTCCTCTGATGCACGTTCAATTTGAGAAAAAGTTTCGAAGTTTTGAATAGTACAAATGTATCACACAAGGAGAAATTACATCTGGAAAAGTTATACAATCGATCCTCCTGGTCGACGACTTATTCAATGGTAATTACAATATATATCATACTGTAATCCTTATTTATTTATTTATTTATTTATTTATTTATTTATTTATTGCTGCTTTTGATATGATCAATAAATTATGGGAAAAAAAGGGCTATCCGCAAATTGAATGCTAATTATCATATAATCTGCCGATAAATATGGCCGAAGAACGTTGAAATGTTGCAAATCGATTCAACCCCAACTTTTTAATGCCAAGTTGTTTGCGTTGAGAAATCAGATCGATACGCTCAAGTTGTCAAGAGCTTTTTACTAGTGAACAAACGAAAAATACCAAATACCTAATCGACCAGTACCTAATAAGTATGTTATACGTGAAAGAGAATAATTTTCTTTTATGACACAAATAAAAAAGCACCAAACTCACAGATAACAACCTAAACGCACCAAATAAAACGTCTGCGTGCAATGTGGGAAATTTGGGTATGTAAAAATTACAAATTATAATTATTAAAATTTGTTCAACGACGCATTCAATCATCGTGCACACAAACAACACTGACTGTTAAATGTTCAGCAACAACAACAACAACGTTTTGTCGTTTGTGCTCGTTGTCCAATGGAACGTGAAATTAAGCAGGGAAAAAGTTTAAAAAAATCCCTTTTTTAATATTAATTTTCATTTACACTGTTTCGTTAACAATTCATTGAAAAAGTATAAAAAACTATAATTTTCCAATGCTACGGTAAAAAAAAAGAATACACATCCTAAAGTACAGTAGATGTGGAACAAGTTTTCGAATAGGAATAATTTTTATTCTTATCAAAAGAAAGGTCCGTGAAATATTTTCGATCATTACGGCTGCCCGTGGAAATGTAGGTTTGCGACAAAGTGAAATTCAATTCGATTCTCTTTTTAAAATAAAAATTTTGATCAATTACGAAAAACCAGATTCCCAACTACCGTACACCTGAAGACCGACCGAACGGAAATTCTCGGACAACCACAATATACACAAGTGTATTGAAATAAAAGTAAAAAATAAAAATGATCGTCGAAATAAGTTTCACAATATTTTGTACACATCCAGCAGCAATTTGTAGTAGTAGTAGTAGTAGTCGTCGTAAACTGTTCTCATAAAGTGATGAATTATTTTGAAAAAAAATACCCGCACTGTACATTAAATTCATTGTTAATACACCAAATTATGCATGCATAGATGGGGTTGGAGAAAATGTGCAAACTGTTCACTGTTCTATCGTACTCGATAGTGTTAATAATTGAACAACTCAATAGAGCATTTGTAAAAAACCAAATTCAAAAAGTGTATACTTACATTTTTTGGAAAACTTCGAGCCGCCGCCCACTTGGTGAATGAATTCGTCAACAGTGCTGACAGTTGTTGTTTGTAATAATAATAATGCTGTTGACAATAATTTTATTGTGTCAAATGATTTCGCTTGTCCATGATCCACAAGGGGCGATGATAAATGATGTGACTGGGCCGAACAGTCGCGGCCAAACGTCAAAAAACTGTTCCTCGCTTTCGTACGACGACGGCTTAAACAAACTTCCACAAGCAGCAACTTTTCAATCAACTCGACCGTGGGCTAAAAATAAAGCGATCTGGATCATTTTATTTCGGCCTGTTTCTGTGAACATTTGCCTCGTTTAAATTATACACACAAACAATGATGCCACACACACACAATTAAAATTATATACGTATATAAACAGCGCGATCAACAACCGCTAACCTGCACGCAATAATTCCACACTGTAAGCATTGATGATTGATGAGCATTTTTGTAAAAACAAAATTATTATTATTATTCACTTTATAAACTTATATCTAATCTTATACCAACAAATACATCCCGTACGATGGTCAGAATAATATTTCAATAGACATTTCACTTTCATTCTTCTTTATTAAAATTATTCTTTTGAAAATAATCTCTTTCTCTCTCTCTCTTCACAAGTGAAATTTTGCTAATGTGATATTGCATTATTTGCATTAATTAAATCATCGTCTCTCAACATGCCCGCAGTAAATGTGATCATTTATCTCTTCCGTTTGCAGATTGCTCTGTTTATTCAGCAACGTGCATATTTGTTCAGTTCAACTGAGACAAGACGAATAATAAATAACGTTCACATCAATATTGTAATATTGATGTCAATGAAAAACAAAAAATTGAAAAATGAAACAATTTCACACTTTTCTGTCACAATCAATAATTCTGTGCAACTTACTTTGAAAACAACAACAACAACAACAACAAAGCCTACGGCAGTGTAAAACTTATGGTTGTTATAGAACAAATATATATATATATATATATATATACTGCTTTTCTTTGCTTATGAAAAATCTATCGCCTGTCGACGATCAAATCACAAAAAGTACTACAAGCGAAATTTGGTCGACAAACGCATAACCAGCCGGTTGGCCGGCTCATTTTTCCTGACAACCAATAACAATAAATTGTTTGGCATCAATTCGATCAAGTTTCACAAGGGGAATTGAAAAAAAAAATTTGAAATAACACCCAAACGCGCGCACAGAAAAAATGAAAAAAAATAATGACAAACATGTACAACAAGTCATACTGTAGTTGTTGGAAAAAAAACGATTTGAAAGTACAACTATTGGAAATGTCCGATTCGATAACGATCAGTAACAATGTGGAATAATCGCCCGCGACAAAACGCATCGACAACAGAACTAGTAGTTAGCAGAAGCTTGAATGCGATGAAAACTCTATTAATAAATAATAAAATGTCAAGCACAGTTAGTTTTGTTGCAAATTCTTATGCTTTGTGGATTGGTGGGTTTGGTTCTGTCAGTTGAACGAATGGAAAAGCCTGTTCGTTTGTTATGCTAATTTTCCTTTTCACGTGGTGTTGTGTTATATTGGAAAATTCGCTTGTGCAACGGAATCGGTGGTTGCATTTGTGAACACGGACACGAATTGGGCGCTAAGCTTAGTCGACGACCACGCACAAAGCCGAACGGAGCAGTGAGTGTGCTTGATTTGTTTCGTCCAAATCGAACAAGCCAAAGTCAATTGATTGTTCTTCCACGTTTACATCTCTCTTGTCTCGATCATCTCTGTATTCAACCGGCAGCGGAAAGCTTGGATCAAAGTTGGACGATCATTGGTTGGAGAAAGGAAGGGGAAAAAAACAAATTACTGTAAATCCACCACCACCACCATCACCACGAGGTAATCGATCGCCGAAAATGGAAAAGTTTTCGTTGGCGTGTGAAGGTGTTAATGTTCGACGCAGTGACATCATCGACAAGCTTATTACAGGCTACAGACGAAAGGACAGAAAGCGGTCAATAGAAATGAAGATAATGATAATCAAATCGTCCACGCCCGCGTCTCGAAGCAACGTCCAATAGCTATTTGCTCTCCTGGCCACGCGTTCGAGCGACTGTTGCTTTTCACAAGCCGGCCACCAGGCTGTTGTTTACTGTACAATCTGCACCGTGCCTGTGTTGATTTGTAGTACTACTGTTCGCTGGGAAATATGACCACGTCGTACGGATCAAATTGGATTCTACGTAAACAGCAGCGTACTGTCGACGAGATACCGACGGTGTCGGCGTCGTGCAGACCCTACCACGTCAGTGATGTTGATCGGTTCTGTGACGACGACCGCCAAGTCCAGCTCAACCGTCTCAATGATCGCATTGTGGGGCGATATGAAAAGCGCGACGCTTTACAACCACAACACGACCAACATCCTCCGCTGAAATCGACAAGTTCACGTTGCTTGAAAATTCCAACCACTACTGCTGCTGCTGCTACTACTACTTCTACTACTACAGCATCGTTTCGCCAAAAAGCCAATCAACTCGTCGACGATTCGTTCACTTATCTGGATGTGGAATTGAATCGAAGTTTGGATCACCGTCCCAACGGCCGGCATGGTCGTGCGGATGCGGATTTGGTCGATTCGTGCTGTCCAACCTGCGCATCATCACCCTACTCGGTCCCATACGACCAAGAACCAACACCATTGAACAACAACAACGACTTGCTGAAATCTGCCAATATCCAGCCGGATCTGCACGGCACATCATCAACGGATGAATACAGCGAGCGAAATTTGCCCCACGCGTCTCGTCCCCAAATAGCATACGGTGGCGGTTCGGCTAAAATGACGACGTCGAATTGCCAATTCAACGGCCAACAGTACGCGTTTGGACAACAAGCGCAATACAAACAGTTGCGAAACGCTGGAACGTGGAAAATCTGGCTCGACGATGCGAACGTTGCAAATCCAATCAACCCACTCGCCACAGTAAGCTCGACTGTTGTTTGCATTTGCATTTTGTTTGTTTGTTTGTTTACTTGGAAATTTCCATTGACAGGATGCGATCAGTCTGAACGATATTGTTTCGACGGAACCCCCACCCCGAGCCAACACAGCCTACCAAAGCGGCACGGATTGGAAGATGCGCGATCGTCGACTTTGCATTGCAATTCTACTCACGGCGTTGATTCTTCTGGTCGCTTGCGCCGGATTCGCTTTGGCACTTTATTACGACTGACTGATTGCAAAGAAAGAATAAGAAGAATTGCAAATTTTCCACATTCCTCCTCCACTTGATATGCAATGAAGAAAAGTAAAAAATTTCTCTTTTTTTTCCTCCTGCATTTTTATTCCATTTTATTCACCAACAGACCAACTGTGTGTTCAGTTGAATGGAATAAACAAAAACAATCGAATGCAGAAAACAAGTAAACAAATAATAATAACAAACAAGCTTGATAATAATAATAATAATAATAATAATAATAATAATAATAAACGATGCTCCAGTTTGCTCGTCCAATTTAATTTCCCACCACCAACCAAAACTACTACAAATGTTCACCGCATCGCAAATCACACAGAAATCAACTAATAGTAATAAATAACCAAGCACAGTACATCCTGCAGTGTACTGGATAAAAAAGCAGCGGTGAACAAAATATTACTTTCAATGAAAATAAAAAATACGCGTAGGACGGTAGCAAACGGTGCTGAATAAAAAAATATCACATTTCAAATTAATATTCACCCAGCCTATTCTAGTCGATTCTATTATGCTCCATTGGTGGTTGAGGAAAAACTCACGCAACCTGTGTAGTAAGCACAGGCGATGGTCAACGCCAAAGCCACCGTCGCGAACGCCAGCACATTTTTCATCGAATACTTTTCTCGATTCAACGCTCTTTGCGCCATCATCTCCTTGTAACATTCAATATCATGTTGAATACGACCCATTCTCTTATAATGTTCCTCTTTCTCTGAAACGTTTCAATGTTTGAAATAAAAAATAATTTTTCTTTTTAAAAAAATAAACCAGCCAAACAATCATCCTTACCCAAAGCTGGCAAATCCAAATAATTCTCCAATATACGAAATACAAATGTATGTATATTCGGGCAGTTCCAATTGATGAAAGTTTTAATCTTATCATTGGCTTGTGGCATCAAGACCATAGGTGCCAAATAGCCGAAAACGTAAGCGTCGAACACCGATGGGCTAAATTGAAAAAACAAAAACATTTACATAGTTTTACTGAAAAATACAAAAAAAAATAACGCATTACTTATCGCCAAAAAAATACGGCTGCTCGCCCAATCTTTCCGACAGATAATGAACACAATGCATTGCATTGGCCGCTGCCTGAAATAAATAAATGCTTTAAAAGAAATTTGAAAAAAACTGTCCATATTACTAATTTTTTGGCATCTTTCATTGATGTATGATATCGTTCGAGTAGAACGATTTCGGCTGTCCGACGCATCGCTCTGTTGTACGCCCATCTGCTAAGCCAACCCCAATGTTGAGCCAAAAGTGGCTTCGTTACAACATTGTAATTGCACTCGTCAAGCCATGTCATGCTCATCTAAAATGAAACTCGATCTTCAAAATTTGCCATTTTACCTTCCTTTTGTTGTGATCAACAATAACCGTATAAAGTGAACAAGTAAATTTCACTGTTATTGCTTCAGTTACTTGAACATCAGATCAACTGTAGTCAACGTCGAAATCACACAAATGCAATAATAATAAAAAAAACTTAAAAAGATACTAGAAACTGAAAAAGGCATTATTATAATTAACAAATTAAATAATAAAACGTAACTCGAATTATGAATACAAATGTATCAAATTTTATGAACGATTTAAATATTTGACTGGTAATAATAATAACAAACACAAAGTATGGTTATTCGGAATTTAAAACTGCAAAATATAACAATTGGAAAACATTATCAACGTACATAGGCTGGGTATAAATTTGTGTCAACAAAGCATTTCAATGTCACATAGTCACATTTATCATAAATTATATCTTCCAAATAACGGGACATCTAAAAAACAATACATATTTGTTTATTTATATATCGATATTAATATTTCAACAAATAAATAATAACTTGCCGGCCACTTATTTTTGCAATAGTTGACAAATTTTTCATAGCTGTTAGCTATACGAGTGTTTTCGTATTGAAAAACAGGATATTCAAATCCGGATAATGCAAAAGTATGCGTTGGAGTACTATTCAATAATGGTAGAGAAGCAATTTTGGAAAATGCCTAAAACAAAAGAGTCAATTAATACAATCAACTAAAAATGCATTATAGGTGTCAATAACTTTACCATATACTGAAGAGAGTGCGCATCAAACGATGGCAGTGTAAACTCAGCCGGCATAACAAAAAGCGACATCTGAAATAGTACAATTTTTAAAATATTCCTTAAAAACAACATTAATTAATTGAGTAATTGTCAGTTTTATTTATAAACTTTGAAAAACTGTAGATGTACTACAAGAAAAAAACACTACTGAAATCATTATATTCAGAGATTTTCAACAAACACTTAGTATGAAGTGCAGAATGAATACTTAATGATGATAATATACAAAAATAAAAAAAACAACTACAACAACAAAAAATTCAGTTCTCGCAAGGACGTAACTAATAATATAGTTAAAATAAATCGCGTGAATAAATAAATAAATAAATGTAAATACGTCTTGCTGAAGTAGCACAAACTGCACATTTTTTCTTCAAAACTACAAAGTTAAACATAAAAAGTATTATAAATCTATTGTTTCTGAACAAAAGCTGAATTTAACAACGCAATTAACTTCCTCTACTTGAATAGATCGTGCAATAAGAACTAAATTAATAAATGAAAATTACTTCTAAACTTTACAGCGCGTAATATTAATAGGATTAAATAAAATTTAACAAACATTACATTAAAAATAAAGCTAAAACCGCTTACACTTTCGAATGTTTATCAAACAATGGTCAATTGTGAAAACAGGCACTGTAAAATGCCAAAAAAATTTTCAGGTATGTTATTTTTAGGTCACTAGAATAAATTTATAAACAAGAAAAATTGAAAATACATTAATAAATAATGTTATTTTTTAGTGAAAAATAATAATAAATTTGAAAATACTCTAAACAACTTATTTTTCAGTGATATTTAGGCTAAAATAAGGTATCGTATACTTTTATGTGTTAATAATAAATGTTTGGGATGGAAAAATAAATGCTTTTTTGAATTTTTGATAAATTTTAATAAATGTTGCAAAAATGCAGATAAAACGTTGAAATAATTTACAAGACCAGTTCTTCCGTTCAGCATGCTAGAAAAGGGCGGTACTTGCGGTCATTTATTACGCTGCTGACACCGTAAAGCGCAACTTATTAAATTAAAGCATTTGACAGGTAGAATTTTAAAGTTGTATGAATACTATTGAAAAAAACAGATCTAATCGAACACTGTAACACTGTTTTATATTAATTGAACACAAACAAATTCGAGTAAACCATTGAAAACAAGATAAATTTTATAACTTTGGTTGTTCTTAATTCTTTTTTGGTTGTTCTTAATTTAGTTTATATTGTTGTTGTATTAAAAAAATTTTACACAATGTTGTGTTGCTTTTTCAACGGAAAATTAGAATTTTCAACTAGTATTAATTTCAAAATGTCATGTTCAACGTGTCAATAGTTGTGAACGATAATCACGATTTCGAGTTTCAATCATGATTTTATTTTTTTAATTATTACATTATAAAAAATTTTTTCTTTTACAAATTAGCAGAAAAAATGAAAAAATAAATACGCTTAGCGCTGTTTAACAGAACAAAAAGACATAATAATTCGTTGTGGTATTTTTCATTTTTGTAGGTCAAGTTGTCGAACGAACTTTAGCATCTTTTGACGATTTGCATCACTGCTGATCTATTTTTATTACCTTTCTGTGTTTTTGTGCTTGCCACAATTTTGCCAATAAAATTGACGCTGTTACAAAACAGTTTGCCAAAAGTGCATTAGTTAGTCAAGTTTTTACGAGTGAAATTTCTAAATTTACACATGCCTTGTTTAAAATAATGTTATTAAATTTGCAAAAAAAGAGCATGTGTGAAATTTGAAAAAACATTTTCTCTATTGAGCTGCAATGAATGTTGAAAACATCTACAGTGAAATGCATTAAAAAAATATGGATGACAATTTTCCAAATTTACAATCACAGTTGGCAAATAACTTTAAAAAAATATGTTCTTGTACGCGAATAAAAAATGACATTGTAAAATGTTACATTCTTCATTTTAGAAAAAAATGTAATGTTATTTTGAGAAGGCTGCGTATGCTACACCATACTGGATGCATTTTTTAAATTAAGATACATAAAGATTTGTTATAAAAAAAATATTTTGTTTTTTCATCTATAAGTAGACAATATTCTTCCATCAAATATTTAACAAAGTTATTTAAGAATTGGTAAAGAAATTAACGTTCTTATTTACTTTAGCATTCATAAAGCAAAAAATATGTGTACATCACAATTTATCTTTCTTAAATTATATTATGTCAAGCATTGTTAATCATATATATGATCTTTCGGAATTTATTTACAAAAATACGCTTAACTACATGATTGTGAACTAGGAGCATAACATAGTAGAATTTCACTTGCGATAAATATTTTACTTTTATCAGCATATAATATTTATTTTTAATAAAATAAAATAGGAATTCATTAATAATTTTATTATTATTTGTGTTATGCTTTTGAAAAGATGAAATTTCAGTTCATTTCAACCATGCATGACGGAAATATATTGTTTGCAATTTCTGTGGATAGTAACTTAAAAATGTTGCTCTCAATAAAGTGTCAGAAGTCTATTTTTGATCACATAACTTTTAACAATAGAACAGGATCTTAATTCTTGATGCCATTATCATCTTCAACGTCATCATATAATTTGTCTAATAATCAAAGAGAGAAAATTAAATAATTATTAACTGACATAAAACAAGTCAAAATACACAAAAAATCATTACTTATTAATAGCATTTTATTTTGATTTAAATAATTTGAATAATAACATTACTGAATCCACGAAATATCAGAGTTTCCGTTTCGCAAACTGATTACATTCTGTTGTTTCGTAAAAATTTGTAAAATTTAAAAATAATTTCTACATAGTAAATAATTTTTATTTTATCATCAATTTTAAAATTTAATAAACCAATTGCAAATAATTTTATAAATATGAAAAGCCAATACAAATGAATTGAATTAAATGCTTCTGTCAACAAAGTGAAAAGCCACTTTTGCTCTCTACACTGTGACATTATAACATCTACCCATTTTGTTATCGTATTATTGCTGATTTTTCTTTCTAAAATCAGTATTTGGTTTGTGAATTTACTAATTTGATAAATTATTTTCAATTTGTAAACATCTTGTCTTCCATTTCTATATACTTTATATGACAATACAGTTTGGATATTAAAATTTTCATTTTAATAATAAAAATTTTAACTAAATTTGAAATTTTCCAATTACAAAGAGCATAGTAGAATTTCTTTCAAAGAAAAGTGATCAATCTATGCACATATGGTTATTACACAAGATAAATAGCAACGTTATATATACAATTTTAATAGGAATAAATAGCATGTCTGATAAGAGTGATGAAAATCGAATTACCATCTTTTCCTCGACAATTCAAAGACAGTATATATTGATTTATCATGAAGAAAATAAGTTGTTCATTTAATCGGACAAATTTTTAAATGATTATACATTTCCATTTAAAGAGATAGAATAAATGTGATGAATGAAATTTTTTTCAAAGAAAGCGGGTGTGCTCGAAGTAGAATATAATGATCATGAAGAGTCTTTGGTTCGGTGAAAGCAGGAACATCTCGGCAAGCTTGGATCATTCTGCCCGTTGGTATGTGGATAACAGTATCCTCCGGCCGGTTCGCCTCCGGCTATGCATTTTTCGTCGCACGCGTCATGCAGCTCTCTGGTGCAGACCGCACCATCCTGAGGCCACTTGTACGGGTAGCACTGACACTTGAGGCTCGACTGGTCTAAATGTCTGCAATGACCGTACAACCAGTTGGCACGTTTGCACAATTCATCGCATTCTTCGTGGTCGCCAAAATTGCAGCCAATAATTGCCGTCGGTTCTGCAATCGCGATGCAAAGAGGGCACAATGCCCAGGCAAGCAGAAGAGCTTTGGTTCGCATAAGCCAAGCAATCTCGCCCTGGCTTCGTCGACTGCTTGCTTGCTATTAGCTTATCTGTCCGGTGCAGCAGTTGCGTTTTGTCTTGCTTTGCACGACGGTTCGTTGATCAAACTGATGTTCTTGCAGTTCCCTTGGAGCTGGGGTGGGGGAGGGGGATTTGGGATCGGATGGTTCAGTTCGAGACCGACAATCCTTGGCAAAGTACCAGCCTGAAGGGAACTCTGCATACGAATGTCAGTACTGATGAACTAGACGCCATCACGTCTGACATTCAACGACAACACTTGCCGATGTTCGAACAATTTCCTTTCCGTACATTATTAAATTCCTTGTTCATTAAAATACATTTGATTCGACCATGCAGAAAGCCGTCAAGCATAACACTTGTTGACTGGCTTAACCGAAGGGCAAATCTTAGGTGCGACTGCGCCATCTGTCAAGCAGTGAAAGAGAAAAGGAAAAAAGTACCATCACCTGGGGAAATTCTTTACACAGTTGTTGGCGACCAACAGGCTGCTATGAATGGTCGCATCCATTTTTGCCCAACTGAAAAACTGGTGTACATTCCAAATGGAATGCATGACGTCTGTGGCCTTTAAGAATGAAACGACATTTTTATTACCTGGATGATCGTCGTTTCAAAGCTTGCATTTGTCACTTTTTGTTCGTCTTATTCTACAATTATCACTCTTTTGATTATTCAATATGCAAATTATATATATTCACAGTTTATTAATTTTCATGCTATTTCTACTATTTACAATGAAATGATTCATGCCTCACAACTACTTCAGTGTGATGTGAAATGCAGCATAACTCGTATTCAAATTATTTTTAACAATTAACAGATACGAAGAGCAGATTTTATTTGCTCGGTTTTAATGACACTTTTTATTAAATACATTTATTTTTCATCTCTTTTCCACACTCTAATGCTGCTTTTTTGTAGGCTTTTAAACAACCAAAAATGAAATAATTATGAATAAAAATAGTGTAAACTTTTATTCGATTAACTTAAACTTTTAGCTATAAAAATGAATTCTTTGATATCTGGGCTTGAATTTGATCATTTGTCTTCAAAGAAATAGAGCAGAACCGAATATAAATTAAGAACATTACAGAGGTTTTCTTCTCGCTTCAATCTTGTCATTTACTTTTAATTTTAAAGTCATTTAAATTGAGTGAAATTATTAACATTTACAAAATTGAAGAATTTCATCAATAATTTACTACTTACGCAAAGTATAATTACATTTTATTTATTCAAAGATGCATCTGTTACTTATTACTTATGGTTCTATGATATGTTTTTGCCTAAATGTTGACAGATTTAAGGATGATTTGCTGTTTTGCTAAAAAAATTGATTTAACCCAAAGTAGTAATACTTTTACTACTGTTTTAATTTATTAAATACATCATTTCTGTGTCAGAAAGTGCACTTTTGCATATGAAAATTTATTAAATTAATAGTGACAAACAGTACAGTGATAATGAGCTGCATTTGAACACATGCCAGGTTGCTTGTCACTTTCCAACGTTTAACTTCCATCAAATAAAAAAAAGAAAGCTCATAATTCTCATATGAAGGATACATGCACCATGATTACGAGCATGTGGAAATTTTTAAGGAATTTGCTTCAACGGAACTATATTTTGAGCATTTATATTACTTTCAAATAAGTCACATGATATAAACAAGTTACAAATAAGTTTGCCCTTTCGAATAATATACTGTGTATTTATAACAGCACAACTGATGAGTGAATAGTAAAAGCGATGAAAATTCAATGCAAAATTAAAATTCCTTTTTAACAAGATTCATAATTGTTGTGATAAAAAAGATTTTCTGAAATGCCTCTGATTGAAGGTGTACTTTAATACTTTAAATAAGCTCAGTTTACGTCTTCCTTTCTTCTAATTCGCTTGAAAAAAAGTTAAGTTGTGCATATGAAATATTTATTTGTACAGATGTATGCAAATGCAGACATATAAATATATATTATCAACGATAACAATTTTCAGTTGAAGTATTAGGTACCTTTAAACGTACACTCCATGTAAATTTAGCAACGGATTCGTTCACAGCGTGACACTGAATGACATATAACTTTAAAGCACAATCCAAAATAATTCAACATCTCATTTTTCATTTTACATTTCTGTAAATTTAATTTAAAAATTGTATTAAAATTAAATGAAATTAAATTTTATTGATAATATAATGCAAAGAAATTGCACTAAGCACATTCAAAAAACAAATAAAGTAACAATAATGAACCTTATTGTCATTATATGTTATTTACAGTACTCCTCATTTGTTTTTCTTCCCTTTTTGCATTTATGTAAAATTCAATTTTTCATCCTATTCTTTTGATGTGATGAATGGGCAACGTTGAAAGTGTGTGAATGTTGATCTTTTTTTAAAAAAATATTATTAATTTTTTTTGCTGTTTCAATTGTTCACGAAATGTTCTCTTATTGTCCTTTGTTAAATTCATGTTATTGATGAATAGCCGAAGAAGTAACTTGTACTTTATTACTTTTAAAATACTCTTAAATGATCAAATTTTATATTTCAAAAAAAATTGAGACGGAATATTTCATCAGTGCGGTATATTTATTTATTTATTTACTATTTGTCTCAATTTTAGTTTGCTTTACCTTGCCATGATATGCTGTGAACTGCGCGTGGAACTGGTTGTTCAGAAACGAAGTGCTAAAAATGGAAAATATTTTTTTTTAATTGAAAAAGTATTGTTTTGTTGATTTATTATAGATTTAGAGGGATTAGCTAGTAGTTTATTTGGAATGTGATGCATTTTGCTAAGCATATGCTAAAAGTTGTTATTGATTTTTCTTCGCTTGAAGTGAAATTTTAAAAACAATTTAATGTTTAACTAAATAAATGAATGCAAGTTTTGTGTGTGTGTGTGTTTGTGTATAGTTACACTTGAGTTGAACTGATATTCAATATCCATTTTGAATTATGAAATGTATGAAAGCATTTGATTGATTTTGACCCTGACAAAGAGTTGATTGACCTATCACACGGTGATACCGCAGTTGTCAGTTGTGTATTTTGCTATTTTAACTTTTTGCTGAGTAAGCGAATGTTTTGAGTATGTTATTGATTTTTTTATGTTATATAATGTGAGAAAGTGTAGTGATATAAACATGATCATTTGTGGTGGTATATGTTTATATTTTATACTGAAATTTGTAAAGTTATTGTTTTTCTATTTCAAAAATTATTGAATATATACAGTATGTTAGTTTTAATGATATGAGTTGAAGAAGGTGATCAAAGAATAGCAATATTTACACAGCATGACTTATATTGTTGAATATTTTGATTTGTAAATAATTTAAAGTTGGAATTTTCATTTTTTTAGACTAATAGCAAAGTTTGATGAAGCTTGATATGGCTTTGAACGAGGTGAATATAGTGAAACTGAACAAATCGACGTCGGATGGAGGAGGAGGAGGAGGAATCGATGTCAACAAACTGCAGGAAATTCGTCAAGGATTGGCAGCGAGACGTGCTGCGCAGTTGCCGAAATTGGTATCTTGCCTTGCCAAAGAAATAACCGATTCTTCTTCAGAAGTGAGGGAAATTTTGATTGTTGGGATTGAAAACGAAATATGCATTTATTATTAATATTAATATTGTTTGCTTGCAAAAAATTTTTCAGCAAGAAAGTTCGGATACCTCCGAAGAAGCGAGCATTGATTTTCAATACGGTGATTGCGACAGTTTTCTAGAAGAGCTGAACGAATTGTATTCTTATTCCGAAGCTCCGGATTTGTGCGACAATTACAATGCATTTTCGGAAAGAGTTGCCAGTTGTTGTTGTTCAACGAACTCGTGGAAATTGTTTGACCGCAAACAGATGGAACATTTCATATTTTCGCTGTTGCAAGAGTTCGAAATTGTCTCCCAAGAAAGGCGTCTGGCCGCTCTGAAATGTCTCGCATATTTGCTGCAAGGGGCTTTCATGGAATGCAAAAGTGCCGATGAATTGTCCGAAATGGTCATTTGCAACGTGGTCGTGGCTGTAGAATGTGGAGTTTGGCCGGCGTTGTGCATGCTGTTTCACATGGAAGCCGATTCGTCGTTGGTCATCACCGATGCTGGTAATTGGCAAATAATAATACTGTTTGTTTGCTTGTTTGTTTAGCAGGTTTGCAAATTTGTTGTTGTCTAGATAACCGAACTCCCAAAGATGGTCAGTCGCTGAGGCTGGTGCTAATTTGCATGTATACGATAGTAGAGACAGTAAGGCGTTTGGATGGTGAAGTGGACAAGTTGCTTTTGAGGCAACGCTTCGTGCAAGAATTGAGCGAACAACGCGCCGACACTTCTCTGGTGTCAGTATTGTTGGACATGATATTGAAATATTGTTCCGGCTCCGCTCCGTATTATCCCATTCGAAAGTTGTTGTTGCTGTTGTGGAAGGTGCTGCTGTTGACACTCGGCGGCTGGAAAGAGTTGCGCGAGATGAAGGTACAAAAGCGCCTTGCCCACGGTCTCCACTGCGACTGGGAGGATACGGTGAGCACGGCGTGCACGATGCAGCCGCTGCCGGCGGGGTCGACTCTGGCCAAGGGAACGGGCGACGTGGAACCGGCTGTGCCGGTTCCCACGGGTCGTCTGCGGCCGCCGCCCCCGCGACGCCAGTTGGCCAACTGCGCGGCCGAGTTCGACGACAGCTCCTACTGCCAGACGGAGACGAGCCTCGGCGAAGAGACGGTCACGGCGGACGAGGTTGAAGCGGCGGATATGCTGGCGGCGGCGACCGGCAAACCGCCCGACAGTCCTCGGGCAGAACAAGAAGCCGGCGCTGGGGCGGGGCGTTGTCGCGTTTCGGCGGCGGGCGGCGAGCGTCGGCTGCCTTGGTCGACGAAAATCCGACGCGTCGACGTGCTGGCCTTTCTCCAAATGGAGAGGAGGAAATTTTTTGGCTACACGCTGGCCGAAGACGAAGTATCTACTGCCGGACTGCCGTTGCCAATCCGCGAAAGCGTCGCCGCACTGCGGCGCCACCAGTACACCTCGCTGGCCGAGGTCCAAATTGCCCGCGAAAAGCTACTACAAAAGTACCGGTTCAGCCAGCGGGAGGTGATCGACGACGTCGGCTCCGCTGCGGTCGAACAACTTTACCGGGCGGTGGTGCCCAACGTCCAGCAGTTGGCCATCGGTCTGGTGAAGGTGCTGTTCGCCTCGGCTCCGAGTTCCAAGGGCAAATCGGACGCTGTAAATTTAGTCCACGAAGTGATCTCGGTCCAAACGGACCACAAGTGCTCGAATAACGACCCGTCGTCGTCGTCGCCAGCCGATATTGTCGACACACCTGAAGCGTTGCGTCTGAATCTCGACGTCAACCGCCAGAAGGAGATTATCGTCAAAGCGACCGCCGCCCTGCTTCTGCTCATGCTCAAACACTTCAAGCTCAACCACGTCTACCAGTTCGAACTGCTCGCCCAGCAGTTGGTCTTCGCCAACTGTATCCCGTTGATTGTGAAATTTTTCGACCAAAACGTACTCGCCTACGTCCAATCGTCCAACGAGCTGCCCGAATTGAACTACTGCCAGTGCGCCTTGGCGTACAGTAGCGTTGGACCTCGGCTGCCGGCCCGGTTCCACCAAACGTTGCTCGAAACGGCCACCACCAATTCCAGGCAAACTTCAGGCCCACATCCGCCGGCTAATCACTTCCTTTGGCGCAATTTGTTCACGCTGATCAACTTGTTGCGCTTGTTGAACAAGCTGGCCAAATGGAAGCACGGTCGGACGATGATGCTTGTCGTCTACAAATCGGCGCCGATACTCAAGCGGGCGTTGAGGGTACGTCACATGCTGTTGCAATTGTACGCGTTGAAATTGCTCAAAGCTCAGACCAAGTATTTGGGCAAACAGTGGCGCAAGTCGAACATGGAATTGATGTCGGCAATTTATCGCAACGTTCGCCACAGGTGCGTGTGTTTGTCTGTTTATTTATTTGTTTATTTGTTTATTGTCCAAGCTCAGCGAATAACAACGCAACAATTATTATTTCGATTGACAATTTTCATTTCCAATGTCCAATTTCAGACTGAACGACGACTGGGCGTACGGCAACGAGGTCCAGTCGAAATCGTGGGATTTTCAAACCGAAGAATCGAATTTGATGATCGAAATTGACAATTTCAACTGCAGACGTTATGGGAATTTGTTTGGCGCGTTGAGAAAAACGCCCTCCATGGCGGCCATTGCGGATGTCGTCTTCGAAGATTTGCAACCCTACGACAACGATGTCATGTCCGTTTTGAGGAAACCTTTCGTATTTAGTCAGCGATTCAAAAGAAATTATCAACAGTGGCTTGAGCATGAAGTTTTTCAATTGAACATCGATTGGGATCAATTGTTGCAATAGCCCATCACCAGTTTAAAAGAAAATTCAAAAAAAAAATATATACTGTATCTGTATTATTATACAGCATTTAATATGCTGTGTACATGCATGCATACATGCTTATGTGCATACATATTATGTTTGTGTGTGCGTGCGTGCGTGTTGTTATTCGGAGGAAAACCGAAATGCACAAAATTCCACACTCAAAATACGGTTTTTTTGCATTTTTTTCTTCATTCTTTCATGCAAAAATCCCAAGTCATGTGTATTTTGGAATTATAGTGTTGTGCCTTTGTCGATTTGCCGCAGTTGCAGATATTGGCATCAGTAGATGGATGCTGAACTTCATCGTCCACTTAGTGAACATTGTTAAACTGCGTGATATAATAAAGCTGCAGTTACTTGTATCGCGGAACACTGTTCAGGGGGGAACATCAATTGTGGCTGAAAATCCAATGGCACATGGACAGTGTTGTTCACAACCCACTTCTAACATACTTAGAAATAAGGAAAAAAATTTTGAAAATATTCATTGGCATTTTTACCATAATTAACAAGTGACGAATTTTGCAACCAGAAATATAATGATGACTCACAACGAATGAAAAACAGTCGTCACTATACAACCATTTTCCATTTCTTCAAGACATAAACACGCTTAGCGGCTTTATTATTGCTTTACTGGCAATCAATCACGTCATCCATTCTTCATTTGAAACTAATACTTTGTCGATTGGAGTTTTTTCATATTTATAACGGTTGATCTTTGTTCCACTGACAAAACCACTTTACTGCGCTTCTCCACCAAACGAAGACACGAATGGATTAACCAGCACAATACCACTACTTGCCGTATTCGCTGGGACCCCTCCACCAGCGCATAAAAATAGTGTAATACGCAGGATAAAAATGATTATTAGTTGACAAAGATCCTCTCACAAACACGCACACAAACACACACATGAACAGCGCAACGCAACCACCGCATTGAACACAACGTCAAACGGCGACTGCGCTCCCTCGCCTGCCATGGCTACTTTTATACTAGCGTGGAGGTGTGTCGCGTCGCAATTCGTCTAAAATTTACCCGCATAGACTCTTTTCGCTCACGCCAATCGTGATTGGTAGATACACAATTTTCAAATGCTGGATGGTCTCTTTTCGCTCACGCCGAACATGATTGCTTGGCGTGGAATTTTCCAAATGCTCAACCGAGTCTCTTTTAGCTCACGCCGGCCGTTATTTACAAACGAGACTCGGCCAATGAAACTGGCAATGAGAAAAGCCCGTGGGTCGGAAGAAAATCTGTCGCTGACATTTCTGTGATGCATTACACACAATATTACTGTACATTCTGATGAACCACCTTAAATTTGCATACATTTCGTATTATTACAACTCATCTTTATATCTGTTTTACCGTTTATATGTTTGTTATCTTTATTTTTCAATAAAAAGTGCTTACTATGAACCTGTTGTTTCGAGTTGCGTGATTTTATCTAATTAATGTACAATTAAAATGCATTATAACTCACATTGTATTTACATTGCTTTTCAAGCATCCTAATTATTTTTGAATTATCTATAAAAGCAGAAAAAAAGCATGCAATTAATCTCAGTTTTCAGGTGACATCACTTATCATATTTAGCATGCAATCAATGCATTCCATTTTGCATTTACATAGCGCTTTATACTTTCTAATTGTGATTTTTATGAATTTTTAAACTATTTAGTAAATATCATTACTTAAGAAAAGCTCAGTTTAATTACATTGCTATACTAATGGTTACGCCTTAATAAAAAATGTGATTATAGTGAATTAAATCATCTTATTTATGAAATACAAAAACTCGGCTTCGGCGTCTATAGCGAGACTTTATTACGCCAAAATGAATTATAATACCCGCATCACCATAGATACATTCGAATTCACATGAAGCAACCACCACCAAACATACACAAAGGACAGGGCAATTGTGTAATGAGAAGTGTTTATATGTTTGGCAAACCTACAATTAAATTTTCTTCTCAAACGGAGTGGATTAAGTAAATAAAGAGCAATGAAAAATCTACAGTAGCCATATTTATCAGCAGAAATGAATAAAATAAAAATTTGCATGCGAGGTCGCTTGCTTTATTCACATAATACAAATCATTTCAGTTTCAGGCCGTCCGTGGATGGTAGCTTAGCGTTTTGATTGAAAATTGACTGAAGACAAACATTGAAGCCCAAACACTATTTTTCCTTTTTATTCATTATTATTTTTT
>NW_003526945.1:5075283-5075709 GCF_000181795.1 Trichinella spiralis | reverse complement strand
TGCATGAACATCAACAATGGGAAGACGGCGCATTTAACATTAAGTGGCAGTTTTTTCAAGTCATAATCACTTAACAATACAATTAAGAATCGATATAGATTAAATACACCCTGTACGCATTGCTTATCAATTATTAAAATACGATCTTGCGAAAATTACCTTTGCAGTAGCTAAAATGCACTTTTAATTGACCACAAGCAAGCTTTTGCCCGCAAATTGTTCACTTAAAATTAGCTTCATTTCAGCTACTTTGTTTTCTGACTTAAGAAAAATTTTCAGAAATACGTAGGTGTGTTTTGTCTAAGTGAATTTTGTTTTTGTTATGGCGTTTCTTGTCAGATAGTTTTATATTTTGACTGAAGTTTAAATGTCTAGGTCATTTTTGAATTTTTAAATATCCCTTTTCCCTTATTGGTAAAATTAACG
>NW_003526945.1:5071555-5075273 GCF_000181795.1 Trichinella spiralis | reverse complement strand
CACTTTTAATTGGACCACAAGCAAGGCTTTTGCCCGGCAAATTGTTTCACTTAAAATTAGGCTTTCATTTCAAGCTACTTTGGTTTTTCTGACTTAAGAAAAAATTTTCAGAAAATACGTAGGGTGTGTTTTTGTTTAAAGTGAATTTTGTTTTGTTTATGGCGGTTTCTTGTTCAGATAGTTTTATATTTTGACTGAAAGTTTAAATGTCAAGGTTCATTTTGGAATTTTCAAAAAAGCCCTTTCCTTATTGGTAGAATTTAACGGTGCATTTCTTCTGTTCATATTCCAACGCGGCTTAGGTAAGAATTTATCTTCAGCGAAAAGTTCTAACGCACTAAAAACCGGTTTCTAACGCTGCATTATGCAAACAACTATCGCTATAACGCGCCTTATCATCAGTAACGGTGCGTTAAGTAGCAGTAGCGAATGAAATATTACAATACATCAAATAATGGAATGTCGACTAATGTAACCGAATGAAAAGCATTTGAATAATATCGAATGATCGTTAGACGAGTCTCGTTGCCAAATAACGACCGGCGTGAGCAAAAAGAGACTCTATCGAGCATTTGGAAAATTCCATGCCAAGCAATCATGTTCTGCGTGAGCGAAAAGAGACCATCGAGCAATTCAAAATTCTGTATCTACCAATCACGATTGGCGTGAGCGAAAAGAGACTACGCTGGCTAATTTTGGACGAATTGCGACGCAACACACCTCCACGCTAGTATAAAAGTAGCCGTGGCAGGCGAGCGAGCGCAGTCGCCGTTTGGCGTTGTGTTCAGTGCGGTGGTTGCGTTGCGCTGTTCATGTGTGTGTTTGTGTGCGTGTTTGTGAGAGGATCTTTGTCAACTAATAATCATTTTCATCCTGCGTATTACACTATTTTTATGCGCTGGTGGATGGGTCCCAGCGAATACGGCAAGTAGTGGTATTGTGCTGGTTAATCCATTCGTGTCTTCGTTTGGTGGAGAAGCGCAGTAAAGTGGTTTTGTCAGTGGAACAAAGATCAACCGTTATAAATATGAAAAACGCCAATCGACAGCGTATTAGTTTCAAATGAAGAAGGGATGACGTGATTGATTGCCAGTAAAGCAATAATAAAGCCGCTAAGCGTGTTTATGTATTGAAGAAATGGAAAATGGTTGTATAGTGACGACTGTTTTTCGTTCGTTGTTGCGCATGTTTAATTTGTTTTCACGTCACTTTCATTCAAGGCGAATGTGATGCTTGCCAGCATTCGCCTTGAATCAAAATCGAAGAAAAGCAGAAAACAAATTCTTAATCGAAGTTGCTCAAGACCGATGAGTTGCTGAAACAGTGAAGAAGGAGCATAGTATGAGCGGCTGAAGCAGTCGACGAACATTCAATTCGCCATCTTGACGACAAGAAGAAGGAGAGTGGCTCTGAAGACTTCCGATACGAAAGATAAGGTGCCGGCTATGAGAAGAGCGCCTGAGTCAGAAGGAGATCCTTCTGATTCGAAAGTTACAAAATTTCATGCTTCAGTGAGAATACAAGCACTGAAGCAAGAGTTGATCACAGGATTTATGGAACTGTTATCTGACTGTTTAATGGAATATGACGAAATGTGAAATCAGAATAGAAATTTTGCATCGAGGTTGTTCAGGACGGATGAGCTACAAAAACAGTAAAGAAGAAACACTGTATGAGCGGCTGAAGCAGTGTAATGGTTGAAGCCAGCGATGTGGCACAACCAGCTACGCCATCGTTGAAATAGCATCCGTATCCGGCGGAAGAAGCCATTCTGGTTGCTCCAGTGATCCTATGCTCCAGATTCACATTGGACTAAAGAGGTAACATCATTTTTGACCTACAAGTACATACGCCACGTACCTGCAGACATGTGGGTGGAAAACTATTTTGAGATCATCACGAGCATTCCAGAACGTGAACGATTGAAAATCTTCTTGATGTGGAAATGAAATTTTGGACGGTGTCTTTGGAGAACACCAACAATAAAGAAAATAAGAAAAAAAGCGATAGGACGCTCCACGTGGTGCCCGCATGTCCACCAAGTGCAACAGTAACCATTCACTACGTATGGAACACTGATCATGAAACCCTCACAAATCCCGCACACTATCGCGGCTGTCTATCTGTCTGTCTATCTATTGCACACCTCCCATCTCTAAACTGGCGTTGATGCAACTGAAAAGATACCTGCAGCTCACGAAGCTTCTGTTGTATGATATGTGAGAACATTCTTCCCGAATCTACCAAAACCAGTGACCTGCAGCGATAGCAGAGAAAGAAGCGAATTGATGTGCCATTTGAAGAGTATAGCAATGTTAAAAACGGAGCCTCGACGAGCGGTCAACTCGCCGAACAGAAACAAATAAAGAAATGGATGGCCCTGAAGACTACGGATACGAAAGGGAAGGCGCCGGCTATGGGAAGAGCGGGTGGGCCAGAAGACCTTCCGCTCAACTTGCAACAGTTCATTACGCTTAATATTACTCTACATTCTGATAAACCACCTTAAATTTGCATAATTTTCGTATTATTACAACTCTTTTTTTTTCATTTTTTACCGTTTACGTGTTTGTTATCCTTATTTTTCAATAAAAAGTGCTTACTATGAACCTGTTGTTTCGAGGTGCGTGATTTTATCTAATTAATGTGCAATTAAAATACATTGCAACTCATATTGTATTTACATTCCTTTTTTTACGTATTAGCGTAGTGGTGTGTCGCTTCGCATTTCGTCGGAAATTAGCCCGCGTAGTCTCTTTTCGCTCACGCCATACGTGATTGGTAGATACAGAATGTTCAATTGCTCGATGGTCTCTTTTCGCTCACGCTGAACATGATTGCTTGGCATGGAATTTTCCGATTGCTCGACCGAGTCTCTTTTAGCTCACGCCGGCCGTTATTTTCAAAGAAGCCTTGTCTATTCAACCGGCAATGAGAAGAGCGTATAGGTNGNAAGAAGATCTGNCCGCTGNACATTTCTGTGGATACATTANCACNTGAATNATTATTGTGCANTTCTNGATTTAACCACGTTGAATTTGCATANTTTTTCGTATTATCACNAACTCANTTTTTTCATNTTTTTACAGTTTACGTGTTAGTTGTGNTCTACTTATTTTTCAAATAAAAAAGTGCTTACTATGAATCTGNTTGTTTCNGAGTTGCGTGATTTTACCTAAATTAAATAGTANCAAATTAAAAATACATTACAACTCATAGTGTATTTTTCATTNGCTTTTTAAGTATTTCTATCTTATTTTTGAAATTATCTATGGAAAACNGGAAAAAAAAAAGCATGCNAATTAATCTCAGNTTTTCAGGGTGACATCATTTTAACTTATTCAGCATCAAATCCCATGCATTCAGTGTTGCATTTGCATTTGCGCTTTTATACTTTATAATCATGATTTTTATAAATTTTTTTAAACTATTTTAACAAAATATCGATTCACCTTAGGAAAAAATCAGTTTNANATTGCANTTCCNTATCCTAATAATACGGTNGAATTACGGAATTAATAAAAAAATCAGGGTTATAGGNAAATTAAATCATCNTTATTTATAAAGTACNAAAATCTCGGGCTTCGGNCGNCCNTATAGCGAGGNCTTCATTACGTCAAAATGAANTTCTAATACCTACATCACCCACAGATACATATGAAATTTCATTTGGAGCAACGTCCAACAAAAATACACAACNGGATAGNGGTCNTTGTAA
>NW_003526945.1:5071079-5071525 GCF_000181795.1 Trichinella spiralis | reverse complement strand
AGTGGGAAGTGTTTATATGTTTGGCAAAGCTCCAAATTAAATTTTCACCTCAAACAGAGGGNCATTAAGTAAATAAAAAGCAAATGGAAAATGTTACCAGTAGCCGTATTCATCAGCAGAAATGAATNAAAATAAAAATTTGCATGCGATGTCGCTCNGCTTTATTTGNCATAATGGTAATCATTTCAGTTTGAGGCCGGNCCGTGGATGGTGGNTCAGCGTTAANCATTNGGAAAATTCANNGAAGACAAACATNGAAGCCAAACACTATTTTTGCTTTTTATTCATTATTATTTTTTGGAACAATTTCTGAAAAATAATTTTTTAATCAACATTCAAAGACAATGAACATTAAGGATGAGAAAATGGAGCATTTAGCAGTAAGTAGCAGTTTTTTCATTTTTAAGTCATAATCACTTAACAATANAATAGAGAATCGACATNGA
>NW_003526945.1:5070230-5071074 GCF_000181795.1 Trichinella spiralis | reverse complement strand
ANNACCCTGTACGCATTGTTTGTCTATTATTAAAATACCATCTTTCGAAAATCACCTTTGCAGTAGCTAACGTGCACTTTTAATTGATCACAAGCAAGCTTTTTCCCGTAAATTGTTCACTTAAAATTAGCTTCATTTCAGCTACTTGCTTTTCTGACTTAAGAAAATTTTTCAGAAATACGTAGGTGTGTTTTGTCTAAGTCAATTTTGTTTTGTTATGGCGTTTTTTGTCAGATAGTTTATATTTTGACTGAAGTTTAAATGTCAAGGTCATTTTTGAATTTTCAAATAGCCCTTTCCTTATTGATAGAATTTAACGGTGCATTTCTTCTGTTCATATTCCAACGCGGCTTAGGTAAGAATTTATCTTCAGCGAAAAGTTTTAACGCACTAAAAACCGGTTTCTAACGCTGCATTATGCAAATAACTATCGCTATAACGCGCCTTATCATCAGTAAGGGTGCGTTTGTTTGTTTAATTTACGTGCCAATTAGTAGCATCGTTGAACGTTCTCTGAGTTCATTACGGGCGTTAAGTAGCTGCTGAAGGCCGCTTCAGATTTACAGACAAGTATTCCACTTTTCTGCTTTTTATTTTTTTAAAACTTTGTATACTCATTATATAAACAATTATTTTTTAATTAGATAGCACTTAATTATTATATTTGTTGTAATTCACTTTTGTGATAAAGTAAGGGCAATTTTGATTTAATATCATTATTACAGGTTTAAAGAATGGAGCAAAGAAAATGTGAAAACGCGGACGACACGAAGCAGATCGCGGACGACACGAAGCCAGATCCAGGACGACTCGAAGCATATCGAGGACGGCACGAAGCAGATCG
>NW_003526945.1:5068889-5070220 GCF_000181795.1 Trichinella spiralis | reverse complement strand
CAAGAGAAGACAAAGTTCCTGGGACCCCAATTCTGTAGGTCTGGGATTGGGATACTTCGAAAGGGTGAAGTTATCCCATAGTTGTAATTAAGTTAACGACCAACCTACATGGCTGAGTTTTGAATTAATGCAGTACTTGGTCTTTCACGCAGCAAAATTTACGTATGCAACTGCTTTCATGTGTCGAAACAATTTTTGATTTCTATTTAATTTGAAATTTTTGTTCTTCTTTTCTTACATAATTTGATTTTGAACACCTTCTAAAGCAAATTCTTTTTATTTTATTTTTATTTTTCAAACTTTTAAACTTAAAACATTCATTCAAACTTTATTTTCCCCTACATTATTTTAAACATTTTATTGATTATTAATTTCTCCCATTATTTCTTTTGTTTATTTTTTATTTTCACTTTTTTTCTTCTTATAGTGTACATTTGCATGTTTTTTTCAATTTATTTCTCCAAATATTTTTTCTCTGATTCTTTTATTTTGAGTTTGACTTTGTAAAATCTCTGACACATGAAATGCATTGCATACAAATAAGTAAACACGTAATAAACCATGGAAAAGTAATGCACATGGAGAAGAAAGAAGACAAGTGGAGAAAGCCAAGATCGGTGAAAGATTGTGGATAGGTTGGATCGAATCGTTTGTTGGTCAATTGCGTTCGTTGGTCAATTCCGTTCGTTGGTCAAGTGAGGTAAGTATTGGCATGTTGGAGAAGATACGATTTGGCGATGTCGAGTGTGGAAAGCTTCTTCATTACAAAGACACAATACACAGACGTAACAAAAGACCAATACTGCGTTATTTCCTAACGATGATGCTCATGTAGGATTAGTTAAAAAGGGGAAAATCATGTTTGCCATTACTAGTTGCCAGCCAGCAATATTAATTAGTTTATAGGAACAAAAACAAAACAGTTAAAATGGGGAAAAATCAAATAATACACGTAATACATGTAAATTAATAATCTATTTAAAAGTAAGAAAAAAAATTTTTTTTCTTTTAATATAAACTAAGAACAATGCAACAACAACAACAATTCTTTATTAATGAAAAAGTTTATTTTTCAAAAAAAAGTGATAAATGTGCAATGTAATACAAACAAACAGATAAAGTCTGGCATAAATGAGTTCTGCGAAATGGCAAACATGCCGGAAATGGGACTTGAAATATTTAATGCAGGTGGAGGATGGAGAGACCAAAAATGGGCCCCATCCCGGAGCGTGAAGCTCCCTTCCCTTAGACAGGGAGAGTGCAAACTCTTCCTTGCTCTTTGGGCAGGCAGAGCGCACGCTCCTCTTTCCTGGAGCGGGGTAAAGCCTAAG
>NW_003526945.1:5067032-5068133 GCF_000181795.1 Trichinella spiralis | reverse complement strand
CAGATGGCCATTCTGATCCGCCGAAGACGTAGCTTCCGCACCAGATGGCGTGCGTTGCCAGGCAGATGTGAATCGTTACGCCTACTAAGCCTGCCGCCTCATGCACATCAAATTGCCGTCACACCTGATACTCAAAATTAATGTACTGTCCTGCAGAACCATCTCATGTTTGCATACTTACCGTATGATTTACAACTCATCATTATTGATTTAATGTATTATGCCTACTTATCTTTTTAAATAAAGCTGACAACTGTAAGTTTCTGCTTTTTGCAATTAAAACATTCTAATTAACTATTATAAAACCCTGCTGAAATGTGTAGTTACGAGTGATGTTATTATACCTAATTAGAAAATATTATAACCCACTTTTGTGTTTACATTGCATGTTAATCATTTATTAAAAAACTCTCACTGCTGAAATATGTTGTTACGAGTGACGTTATTTAACCTAATTAAAAATTAAAATACTCAGTGTTGCATTTACGTTGCATTTTAAACTTTCTAATTAGCATATTAAATTTAATCTCATATTTAATACTGTTTTCCTACATGTTACAGATTAATAACATTCTATTTATAGAAGATTACTTCCTATTTATGAAAAGATTAAACTCGTTGCACCTTATCTAAACTAATTGTTTATTTAATTTACTCCAAGTTTACTTTTCCACTGCCTAATTAAAGGAGACCCCGATTAACATTTTTATAAGTAAAAAATTTATATTCAAACAATAGCTAATTCACCAATAATTAATAAATAAAATTATGCTAATTTAATGTTTACCATATTACATCCCTTTAACTGTTTACATTAGACTGTTTTAAAGTAAAAATCTACTTTGACATTACATTCTTTAAAGTAAAAAACTGCTTTAAACTAAAAATATATTATTATCAGTATACAATTAATGAATAATTAAAATCTATTATAAGATGAAATGCAAATGAAAAATTGATAAACTTTTATGAAATTCAATAATTATTGAATTTGATCAATTATTAGATGAATGAACATTATATTTTATTTATCATTTAGTTCCTAAATGATAAATTAATGTAGGAATGTTAGCAAATTAACTATTTAGCATGATTATAGGG
>NW_003526945.1:5053065-5067022 GCF_000181795.1 Trichinella spiralis | reverse complement strand
CTCGCTTTATTGACATAATGGAAATCATTTCAATTTGGGGCCGTCCGTGGATGGTAGCTCAGCGTTAACATTGGAAAATTCACTGAAGACAAACATTGAAGCCAAACACTATTTTTGCTTTTTATTCATTATTATTTTTGGAATAATTTCTGAAAAATAATTTTTTAATCAACATTCAAAGACAATGAACATTAAGGATGAGAAAATGGCGCATTTAGCAGTAAGTAGCAGTTTTTTCATTTTTAAGTCATAATCACTTAACAATACAATAGAGAATCGACATTGATTAAAAACACCCTGTACGCATTGTTTGTCTATTATTAAAACACCATCTTTCGAAAATCACCTTTGCCGTAGCTAACGTGCACTTTTAATTGACCACAAGCAAGCTTTTGCCCGCAAATTGTTCACTTAAAATTAGCTTCATTTCAGCTACTTTGTTTTCTGACTTAAGAAAATTTTTCAGAAATACGTAGGTGTGTTTTGTCTAAGTGAATTTTGTTTTGTTATGGCGTTTCTTGTCAGATAGTTTATATTTTGACTGAAGTTTAAATGTCAAGGTCATTTTTGAATTTTCAAATAGCCCTTTCCTTATTGGTAGAATTTAACGGTGCATTTCTTCTGTTCATATTCCAACGCGGCTTAGGTAAGAATTTATCTTCAGCGAAAAGTTTTAACGCACTAAAAACCGGTTTCTGACGCTGCATTATGCAAATAACTATCGCTATAACGCT
The DNA here is from genome assembly GCF_000181795.1 of Trichinella spiralis. Taxonomy (NCBI): domain Eukaryota; kingdom Metazoa; phylum Nematoda; class Enoplea; order Trichinellida; family Trichinellidae; genus Trichinella; species Trichinella spiralis. The sequence continues at coordinate 5,066,288 of NW_003526945.1, read as the reverse complement.
GCCTTATCATCAGTAAGGGTGCGTTTGTTTGTTTAATTTACGTGCCAATTAGTAGCATTGTTGAACGTTCTCTCAGTTCATTATAGCGTTAAGTAGCTGCTGAAGTCGGTTTCAGAATTACTAACAAGTATTCTACTTTTCTGTTTCTTATTTGCTTATTTTTTTATTTAAATAATACGGCACAACTGAGTAATCTGAATTAGTTATTAGATAAAACAATATGACTTATTGGACGGAATTGTTTGAATAAGACGACAGAATGTTCAAAATGATATAACAATAGAAAATGATAGTGGAATAATTTTCTTGCCTTCACATTTCGATAAGAAAAATAATTAACTTCCACATAATTAACAGAAAATTCTAAAAACCACATAATTTATAACTATCAGAATACAATTTTGAAGAAATTGAAACTTTTTTCTTTCGGAAAATTTGAATATTGCCACTGAAGCTTGGAATCACTGTAAAAAAAGCAGAAATTGTGCATGAAACACAGAAGCGAATATTCGAATATGGATATCAAAACAAAACCGACACAAACATTGGTCCCAATGTCGACCACTTCTCACTGTTGATTCTTAAATGTAAGCATTCAATTTTCTGCCGACCGTTCTTCCATTATCCTTGCGCAGCAGTTCCACATAAATTGCGCCTAAATTACAGTAGAAGAGCACACATTTTCCTGTAAACAATGTACTGTAAGAATTTTATTAAATCGACTTACAAATTGAGTGAAAACTTTCACCCGCTTCAGGTTGGCTGTTTCTGCATTGTATTCTATTATAAAACAACCATCTTCATCAACAGTGTACTTCTCAACATCTGGCCACTGCAATTCCAGAACTGCTTCCTGAAAAAATACTCTCTCAAATCTTTTCCTGCTGTTGTTTCAGTAAAGTAAAAAATAATACCAACTTCACATTCTGTATCATTACCGACAACAATAAAATACCTACTGAGCTTAAACTAATCCACAAACGTTAGCATTTTTGAAATATTCAAAAAAAGCTGATAATTCAATAAAATCACAAACAAAACTTTACACCTCGTCACAATATGCGCATTTTTCACATTGAAATGCCTACTCTCTCTTACAAGCAGTGCAACCTAGATGCATTTCTCCAACCTGATGTAATTATGCTTTAGCAAAAGTTTTTAACATTCCAATATTGAAAAAACATATCAAATTGTTTACTTGTGGTTCACCGCTGGATGAGCAAGACTGAAGAAGGTACCGTTTGAATCCTAGAGAAACAATAACATGTCCATCGTTTTTCCAAGAAGATAAACAATAAGGAAACGTAATTTCCGCATAACCAGGCAACGCTCTAGCCAATTTCAAATACTGAAAGTCATCAACATTAGATCAATTAAAAAGTAAAATAAATTTTCTCACTTGTTGTTTACGTTGCACATCTTGCAAAGCCTTTAGCTCGTACAGTTTTTCATTTGCTTGTATTTGGCCGCTATTCACGTCATTAACAGCCTAAACACACAAACATTCGCAATAAAAACTTTTAAGAAAGCCATTAAAAAGAACCTCTTACAAGCCAAAAAAACATGTCATGTAAGCATGCGTCTGTTGAACACAATTGTTCTTCTTTATCCACATCAAAAAGCCATCTTTTTACAATTAAACATGTTACTGCTGCTGATGAATAATTCTGTATGTATAGAGAATGTGGACGTTCGTTGGCATTTATTTTGCGATCTTTCCAAAATAAAACAAAGCTTATTATTATTATTATTCAATTTTAAAAGGTCAACACAAGAACTTTACCGAAACCAGATTCGATCATTTCAAAGAGAGCAAAACAGTTGGCTAATTCATCACTCCAGCCTAATCGCTTTTGCAAAGCCTTAAACAATTTGACGTCTTCAAAAAATGGGGGGAAAACTGTATTTTCATTAACATCTTACCCGATAAACATTTGTGCAATTACTGTCTTTACGTACATTGACCGAAATCCAGCTCTGGTCAGGAAGCAGAATACGAATATCAACGTTTGAATACGATGCCTTGAGCAATGACGTTACAAATAATAAAACTAACAAATACATTTCCCTGTTACCTCATGCAGATTGGATTCCATTAGGAAAGCCTGCATAATATCCGATTCAGCGATCACACGTACGGAACAGACTAAAAAGGTAAAAAATTGTATAAATAACAAAGAACTTTCAAGAAAATCAATCACAAGTCAAACTACCACCTCTTTCTAGATACTGTTCTAAGCCACGTCGACGTGTATCTAATTGATGTTCTCGAAGTGGAAATGGCCATTTAATTGGTAGTCGAGGGAAACAAAATTCTACAAATTCGTTTCTCAAATAGCGATGCAATTGTTCAAATTCACTGTATCGCCGAGAACAGAGATGTCGACCAGCCATGTGTACATTATATACCTGAAAATAATGTCACAGAGAAACATAATAAAAAAAGAATGTTAAGAAGAAATAGCAATGCATACGACAAATTTTTCGCCACACGATGTAACCCACTGAAAAGATGGTATGGTAACAGGTAGTGATCTCTTTTCAGAATAATCATAACATGAAGTATTCCAATTATCATCGCAATGATTGGATGAGTCGAGACGATCTTGCTCCGAAGGACTCAGAGAAATTACAGTTAATATGAGCTCATCTCCACTAGATTTGATTAAATCGACGACCTGCTTGTGTGTTGCACCTTCAACGTTTACTCCATTTCTGAAAAATAATATAATCGCTCAACTGGTTTCCAAATTAAAATATCATAACTGAACGTACACTTCCAAAATACGATCGCCTCGGAGCAAACCGGCTTGTTCAGCTGCACCATTTTTTATTACGGCACTAACATGTTGCAGTGGTGCAAAAAGTTGCCCATTAATACTTCGATACTGACCACCTTCGCTTACTTGACCTCGGACATTGAAACCAAAACCTTAAAAAAAGTAGAACATTTCATTTATGGCAAATGCAAAATCCTTTAAAAATACCATTTTCCGCCTTTTGTATGTAAACGTTGTGCAAATCAGAATTACAAAATCTCGGTTGGCTGTCTTGTGTTGAGCTGCTGCAATCATCACCGCTAGAATCCGCGTCCATTTCTCAGAAAACGTTATAAAAATTAATTAGAAATGTTTGTCAACAACAATTATCATGGGTGAAACGAGCCTAAGAGAATTAAAATTAGCAAAAATCATATCTAATCGTAAATTCACAAACAATAAAAAAAGAATACCATTGTGCGCATCTCCTCCAGTGTCACTGATCTATCTACCAGTGAAGGTCTCGCAAAGATGCAGGCACAACAGTAATAACATTTGAATTTCAGGTTTAATTACGCTTACTGTAATTTTATCAATTAAAATCATTTTCACTCTTATGTATTTTGCTGAATTAAATTTATAAAATTATTATAAAATATATTTATTTTGAAAAAATATTATAAATTAAATTTAAAAATAATTTTACACTGCTTTACTTTAATATTTTTGTTGCGTGTAGTCATATAGGAAGCAACTTAATTAAATTGTTAATATAAACTATTGATGAAAATTTGTGATAGTCATTAAATTTTCTGTAGATAGTAATTTTGCTTTTGCAATATACTTATCTTATTTGCAATGGTTAAAATTCTATGTTCATAAGGAGAAATGCATTGTCATAAAATAAATACAGTGTAGCATCATTTCTTATGGCCAGTCTAGCATGTATTCTCACTTTTGTCAACGAAATTCTCAAAAAGTTATCAAAATCTTGCATATAAATGATACAAAATGTATTTTCTTTGATAAAAAAAGCAGAGAAATATTTAAGATTTTTCTAATTTTTTAGATGCAATTAATCAATAATTCATTTACTACGTTTAATAAATGTTAATTCCACATAAGTGAGAAAGTGTTAAATATGAATGAATGTTTTTTCTTTTCTTTCCACTTTATCAGTATAGCTTGCCCGCTTAAATAAAATGTTCATTTAATTTCGTATGAAAACAGTTTGGAAATTAATTTATTATAATATAATAAAATACTTCCAGATAATTTTATGAACTAATTTTTACCTGTATGCTATTTTAAAATTTATTTTTAAAAGTCAGCTGCTTCTGCTAACTCAGAAGTTATGATGAGTAAAGGATTTACTTGAAATACCAATAACGAGTAGTCTTGAAATTAAGTAGTTGCATCATCTGAAATAAACGTTTTCAAAATTAATACTTAAACATTTTACGACACATGTTTTGTTTCATTCTACTAAACAAAAAGCCTTATTTACATTATGCCATTCCATATTTTAAAACCCATGCAATTTACAAATCTTTAGATTTTATTAGGAGAATAAGTTATGCGCATTGTTTTGATCGCTTTATTAATATGATTGTCGAAAACGAACAATTTCAAATTTATTTCAAGAAAGAATGCTGTAATTTTTAATAGCCTAAATGTATGCTGCATACAATGTTAATTTGGTATAAAAAATGATTATTATATCAATGTTGTCATCAACTGCTAATTATTTGCATTTTGTTACGTTGTGTTTGGACATTTATACAATTTTTGATGTACTACTTTTTATTAGAAACGAGTAAAACCAAATTTATAATGTCACATGTCAGTGTATCCTGATTTCTTAAACAAATAGTATCCGCTTGAAATGCAATAGTAGCAATGAAAGAGATTATTGTGCAATATTTGTTACAATTGTCACATTCTTTGTTCAACAACTTACATGTCAGATACTGTAATTCTGAAGTATGTCTTCGCTTCTTGACAGATTCTTCTGACGGCTGTTTTGTTTTCTTCGTAATTCATCTGAATAGTTGATTACTTTATTTTCGTTGTAAAATCAACAAAGGCAGAAATATAAGTTTGGTTTTTTGTTTTGATTTTTGCTTATTAATTTCTTTGTTAAAAATAAGATCATGCTAGTAAGTGTTGGTGGAGTGTATGATTTTCAAATTCGGCTTAATTCGTGTGCTTGAGTCGGTTGAGACTAAACTTTACTTATCCGGCTCAGCCGAAGAGCTCGGCGCCTGGGATCCGGATCGTGCCGTGTTGCTGCATCGGATTAGCGACGGTCCTGTGGAAGAGCCAGCTTTCTGGTGTACTGAAGTGGACATCCCGTCGCCGAAGTCTTTCTCCTACAAATTCTTGCTGCGCTTCGCTGATGGTCGGCTGCAATGGGAAGGTTCAGGAGAAGAGGACAATCGTCGTTTTGATGGCAGCGTTCTGGACGACGGCCATGAAACGCACTACATGCCGCCGGCTTATTGGATAGGCTCTAGAGTTCTGGGCATACACGAAGCGGAATTGTTGAAATTCTTCGGCCGACTGGTCACCGACAAAGGCATACACTTCAGCAAACTGGACAACAACGTCTGGGTGGGCTCTTGTCCACGTCAGTTCTACCACGTGGCTGTTTTGAAGAGCCTTGGCGTGGACGTTGTTTTCTGCTTGCAAACGGAAAACGACATTTTCGAGCACAGCCGTCTGGCGTTGCCTGCCGGACCCAGCGACCGCAATGTTGTGCTCGACCTGATGACTCAGTATCAGCACAACGGTATAGAATTTGTCTGGATGCCTATTCAAGATTTATCCTCGGCCCATCGTCGAATTCTATTACCGCAGGCATTGTACTTGCTGCAGTCGTTGGTGTCGAATCGTCACCGCGTCTACGTCCACTGCAACGCTGGCATTGGGCGTGCTGCATCATTAGCCGTAGCTTATTTAATTCACGCTAAACGCATGTCAACTAGGGAAGCCGAATACACACTGCTGAGCAAACGGCCCGTAGTTTACATTGACGAAGATTCTCTGACCGGCGTTTGGCGCACTTATGAGAAGCTTTTTGAACGAAACAAGCAGACCAATTATTCTCATGCTTAGCAACAACTCGAACTGCCTTTTATTTTTAATATCTCAATCACAGTTTTTGATTTTCATTTTTTCATATGCTATATTATACGTTGAGTTGATTAAAAGAAAAATTCCATCCTTTCAGAAAATACGTCAACCGTGTCAAATTACATCAAATGCGCGGCTGTTTGTTCTTATTGTTGTTGCTGTTGCTGCTGCTGCTGTTGTTGTTGTTGTTGATGTTGATGTTTTGGATTTTGTTCAAATTTTCAGCACAGCTGGTTGGAGAGGATCGAAATTTTTCCAGACATTCTGGACAGTTGCTTTTACCCTTAGGCGTGGCTAGATTTTTCAAAATTATACCAGACAACGTTGTTCGTTCGTTGGATGGGGAAGAAAATTGTTGCCCAGAAAACGAGGACGTCAGTAGCTAGTGTACAAACTAGCCGCCCAACGCTGCATTATTTGCACTCGTCACTTATTATTACCCGTTTTCTTGAAAATTCTATTCACTTGATTTAACACGTAGCCAATATTCCAATTTTCCATTTGTCTAATTTCTACATATTCGTTTTATTTTTGTTCTCTTTTCTCTTCAATTCAAGCATTCAAAATAATTCTACATCTATGCACACATTTTACTCCTCACTGAAGTACAAATGAAGGGAAACTTTTTTATAGATGAAAAACAAAATCTGCTTTTATTAAATAAGTTTAAGTATTTTTCTTTCAAAAATAAGCCTACCGAATTATGAAAATGCACTCTGTTGAACGAACAATGAATAGCAGCTGAATTGAATTGACTGTTGCACCTGTTAGAAGAATATATTTTCCATCTTTTATCCGATTAAGTTCTGCTGATATATTATGAAATAAAATTATCTCAAATATTACTGCTGAAATCCCCTGCAGTAAGCCGATTAATATTCTATACCAAACAATAGCATTTCATATATGTATCAGAGTAATATATTTTATTAAATTCTTTTTCGAAATTTTATTATCACTATTGTAAAAGGATCACACGTGAATACTGCGTTTTTAAAATTAATTATAAGATAGTTTCAAAAATAAGTTATGCGCTGTGAATATTGTATAGGTCAGTAGCATTGTTCAATGAAAAATTAAAGCAAATACACTCGCAGTTATTTGTATACTGCGGAAAATTTAAAATCAGATGCGCTCAAATTGAAACAAATAAGAATAGTTAATAATAAAGGAAATTTCGCATAAGCCAATACTCAAAATTCGACCAATTCTTTTCATGTAAAATCAAATGTACATTGCCATCGTATTTATGTCAATTTCGTTCATTTTACATATGCATTTAAATATGAATTATTTTCTAATTATTAGCTGTCCAAAATGTGCAGTTATCATGCTAATAGTAAAATTCATACAAACAGTTCAAATATTACTTATACAGCATATTTTAAACATAATTTGAAACAATTTTGTTTTCACTTTACACAGCAAAACTCACTTTGAAGAAAAATGTATATTTTTTGATAAAAATAAATTTTAAGTAAAATTCATTTAAAATAATTTTTTAATTCCATAAACTAAATATATATTTATCTTTTATTTGTTATTATTTTTTGTTACTTATACAAATGATACCTGAAAAGCAACTTATACTGTATACAGTACGCTGCAGGACTGTACGGTTGTCATTTGTTTGACGTCAGTAAAACAAATAAAATAGAAATGCAATTTAAATGACGTTGGGATGATTTATTTTTCATTATACATATTAATTATATATTCGAAACAATATTTTCAAATTAATAATAAAAATCATTTTGATTGAAATACCATGGTTATTTTTATTCAGCTGTTCATTTGTTCAATTTTATAGTAATTTTAACGTTCTTCATGAGAAGTAGTTTTCTAATACTGTATACATGTTGACAATTGTATTTCATTAAATGCAGAGTGAAAAAGAAATTTAGTTTCAATTAATACCGCATGTAAATATGATTCGAAAAATGGAAAAGCTATGATATGATGAGAAGTTGATAGTTTTTTCTTACCTTTGATTTCCATTGTAAATCAAATTAATTTTGAAATGTCTATTCTGTAAATAAATCAACTTTGGTTTTGTGAATTAAATTTTCATTTAGCAGTTGATATGAGCGTAGTTTGTTTGCTTGAAGTGCTACTGATTTGCCACGGTGATTGATCGCGTACAATTAGCGTAGCAGTTGCGTGAAATTTTTATGAGCGTCTGGTGTGTACAAAGTTTTGTTGAATAGGTTCGTCGTTAGTAGTCCATTTTTCCGGTTCACTGTTAGCTTCTTGTCGTTCCACGTCTTCGAACCGTCCGGCGATTTGCTATCTATTCTGACAACCGTGTGGGCGAGGTGTAAAATTTTGTCGATAATTTCTGTTTTCGAACGGATCAATTGGAAATTGATTGCTCGCCAACGTCGAACCTCTGACGGAATACTCCGTAGCCAATTTTCGTTCAGAAGCAGTCGAAGCAGCATTGTGAAAACAGCTTTCTCCTTTGGCATCTAGAATGGCAAAAGTGAGCAACTTTCGTTACATTATTATTATGCTTAATTTGCTGTCTTGAACTTTTTATTTTTAGCGTTTAATAGCAACCAAAGTAACATGTGAACAATTAGCATTGATCAACGTCGCATATGTCAATGTCAGTGATTTCAGCATCGAGTTCATCAAGTTAAATGCATCAACTTTTATATGAGTTTGTCGTTTGAATACTTTTCCAACAATGGTCTATATTTTCAGACACGTTGAAGTTAGAACTGGCATAGGACACCCTTTTATTATAAGTTTAAAAAATCATCCATCTGTCACTGCGGGAAAAATCGCATTCAGCATGCTACAGGTATTTGTTTTTTTCTAAATTTAGTCTTTTCCGTTTGTATTAAATTGATGAATACGTTGGAATTATGGTTAATTGAGAAGCTGATTGCAGTTTTCAACTGTTAATTGTTACGATTGATGAATTTATTTTCGTAGCGACGTTGGGCACATATTTCACTGGACCAGCAAGTGGAAGTGGTTCCATACTCTTTCGATTCGAACCAGTACATCAGTTTGGTGACGTTTGTTGTCGATATTTACCACAAAAAGAAGTTTTATTTTTTTTGTTTTTAATTTTTAATATTTATTTATTTATTTGTTTAATTTTCACGCCACAGCAAAGAATCTGCCGACACGTATGACACTGACTCAATGGCTAAAGAAGCGTTGATGCAGTTCTCTAATACGGCTCTTTCAATCAATCAACAAATCCCTTTTCAATTCCAATCAAACAAACTACTTCTATTAACAGTGAAAAGCTTGCAAGGTGAGAAAGTTGGCTTTGGAAATGAATCTCTTTTCTTTTTTAATTTAAATATTAATTTTCAGCGGTTGACTTCAGCGCATTGAAAGGAGATGAATCAACAACAAAAGATGTGACTATTTTTCTATAATGATGATTGGTTTTTATTCAACTGATGATCTTATTTCAATTTTAGCTTAGTGTTGGCTTAGTTTTGTCAAATTCAGCAGTTCTTTTTGAAAAAGAGGAATCATCTTCGATCACTTTGACCGGAAAATGCAAAGGGTGTGTGCTTATTTGTTCACATTATTTATTATTATTATAATTCGAAAATTATTTGCTCTTGCAATTTCAGAAAACAAGCATATCGGCCGATCATCAATCCGGATTGGGATTTCGAAAAGATGGGCATTGGTGGATTGGATAACGAATTTTCTTCAATATTTCGTCGTGCATTCGCTTCGCGTGTTTTTCCACCAGAATTCATTGAAGAGCTCGGTAATATATTTGGTTGTTTGCTTGTTTGTTTGTTTGTTGACGCGCTGCTTTTGCAGGTATGAAGCACGTGCGGGGTATTTTGCTGTACGGCCCACCAGGCACTGGTAAAACGTTGATGGCAAGGCAAATTGGAAAAATGTTGAACGCCCGGGAGCCGAAAATTGTCAACGGACCGCAGATATTGGATAAGTACGTAGGCGAATCGGAGGCGAATGTGAGAAAATTGTTCGCCGATGCCGAAGAAGAATACAAACGGGTACGTTGTTACATTACACTACCCCTCAAAAATTGCCCTTATTGTATTTTCCTTTTGTCTTCTTTAGCTTGGTATCCACAGCGGCTTGCACATTATTATTCTGGATGAAATTGATGCAATTTGCAAACAACGTGGCTCAATGGTGAACATTGATAGAATATACTTATTTTTCCATATGAATTGTGAGGAAGGAATTTAGGCTGGATCGGCCGGGGTGCATGATACCGTGGTCAATCAGTTGCTATCCAAAATAGACGGTGTTGAACAGTTGAACAACATTTTGGTGATCGGTATGTGTTTGAAGCGAGGAAGAAGCATTCCTAATTTTGGGGAAGTTTTGTAAATTTGCTGCATTCCAGGCATGACAAACAGACTGGACATGATTGACGAAGCGTTGCTTAGACCGGGACGCTTGGAAGTGCAGATGGAGATCAGTGGGTTTGAATTTTTGCAGATCGACTGCAAATTATGCTAACCTTGGTTTTTTTTCTCTTTTTCCAGGTCTACCGGACGAGAAGGGTCGTTGTCAGATATTGAACATTCACACGTTCAAAATGCGCCAATATGGCAAACTTGCAGAAGATGTGGATTTGACAGAATTGGCCGCATTGACGAAAAACTTTTCCGGCGCAGAATTGGAAGGGCTTGTTCGTGCGGCGCAGTCTTCAGCAATGAATCGTTTGATTAAAGTTTGATTATTAAATATTTTACAGAAAAACGAAATTAATTTATTTTTCTCACGTGTTTCACGGTAATGTAATGATAATGTATATATATATATATTCTAGGCGTCTAGCAAAGTGAACATCGATCCGGATGCGGTAGAAAAGCTTTTGATCACGCGAGCTGATTTCATATATGCTTTAGAAAACGATATCAAGCCTGTATGTTTTGTTTATTGTTGAAACCAAAATTCATTAGTTTTGTTTCTTTTTTTCAAGGCATACGGTCATTCGATGGAAGAAGTCGAAAGATTATTATCAGGCAGTATTATTCTGTTCAATAATTCAGTGCAGGAAATTTTAAACAGTGGCAGCTTGCTTGTACAACAAGCACGTGCTGCAGATTGCCGTGGTCTTGTTTCAGTATTGCTCGAAGGTTTGCTTTTTTGTTGCTGTTCGATTATATTTGCCATTTCAACGTTGTCAGGTCCACCGAATACTGGCAAAACGGCACTGGCTGCGGAAATAGCGAAAAGTTCCGAATTTCCATTCATAAAGCTGGTCACACCCGAAGATATGGTCGGCTACAGCGAAGCTGCTAAATGCGCTCTGTTGAGAAAAGTTGGACAAAATAAACGAACAACCAAAAATTATCCAAATACACTTTAGTTTACTTGGATTTTTATTTATTTATTCAGGCTTTTGACGATGCGTACAAATCACCGCTTTCGGTTTTGCTGATCGATAATTTGGAAAGATTGATCGGTATTTAATGTTTTCTTCTTTTTAAAAATTTAATTTTTCAAATATCAATATTTCAATTTTAATCGGTTGAAAGTTGATGATTTGAACAACAACAACAACAGCAGCAGAAATTTTCATATATTGGTTGATTGCAATATTGTCGATCATTGAACGTCGCTATTATTTATTTATTCGATTCAATTTCGTTATTGATTTTCTTTATCTGCAAGTGAAATTGAAATTGAATTTTATTCCCATGCTGAGATGATAATTTTCAGAAATTTCAATTTTTCCATTTCTTCCTTTATAATTTGTTCTTGTTGTTGTTGATGTAAAATCTTTTCTAGATTTCGGTCGTATTGGCCCTCGCTATTCCAATCTTGTGCTCCAAGCGTTGTTGGTGCTTGTCAAAAGATCACCGCCGAAGGTTTGCATATGCAGATTCTGTTTCGCTTTTGTAATTATTCCATATTTATTGCAGAATCGTAAATTACTCATTTTGGCCACGTCAAGCCAACGCGCAGTGATGGAAGAGCTGGACATGTTGCCGGCTTTTGGCAACGTTTTGCACGTCAGTCCTGTTTCCACTGGTGACGAAGTGTACAGAGTGTGCTTGCAGTCTGGATCTTTCGACAACAATGAGCTAACGATGATGCAGAAGATGTTGACCGGAAAGCGGTTAGCAAGTTTTTCTTTTTTTTTAATTCAAATTATACAGAATATATTCTTTTAATCATTTTTTGTAGTTATTTCATTGGAATTAAAAAATTGTTGGACATGATCGATATGACTAAGCAGGTGAGCTTGATGTGTAAAAAATAATTATATTCATTCATGGATGTGTTTTATTTTATTTCATTTTTTCAGTCATCTGAAGATCGTATTGCATTGTTTCTGTCTAAATTGGAAGAGGAAAGTGCTTATAGGTGATTTGTGCTTCGTTGCAACTGTGGAGAAGAGAAAAACATCATGTCGGCTTTTATTATGCAAGATCTATTGTTTCGTGTTTGTTCATGTTGTTGCTGTTGTTGTCTCAGTTTGCTGATTGATGGTGTTTTTACTATTGGATTAAGAAATTAGGCAATAAATGAATTTATTTATTTATTTATTTATCTATTTATTTATATCAGTATTGTTTAGCATAATGATAATGATAATGATAATAATCAGATAATGACGTTACGTTGAGAATATGAAAATTGCGGAACAAATTAAACGAATCATGTTTGGAAGAATGTTGTTATCGTTGCTCGAAACTTACGATAATAATAATAATCAGTGTTACAGAAAGCCCGAAGGAGAATGAAATTAGCATAAGTTGAAATGAAATGCAATTTCAACTTTGCAAATCAAGGCGACCGTTTTCTCAGTGACAATTTCAACAATACAAACAATTTTCAACTGTGACCGTTTCGCTTGCTTGTTGCTCATTTGCTCATTTTTAGCATCGAATACATTTTGCAGATGTTGAACAAACCTGCGGTAGTGGTGGTAATTGGAAGCGGTGGACGTGAGCACGCGTTGATCTGGAAATTATCCCAAAGTGAGCACGTTGGCAGAATATTCGCTTTGCCGGGAAATTTTGGAATCGCCTCGCTGCCGAAAACGCGGTGCATTGGTAAGAAGATTGATTGTATGCTGTTGTCGTGTTGATTGTATATTTAAATTTTTGTACAGTTGAAGACGATGCGTGCGTGGAATATTTTTGCGTCAAGAACAAAGTGGATCTGGTTGTCGTCGGTCCCGAAGCATCGCTGGCCGATGGTGTCGTGGACACGTTGACCGCTCTAGGTATCCGTTGCTTTGGTCCAACGAAAGCGGCAGCACAAATCGAAGTGAACGCTTTGCACTATCTATATATATATATATATATATATATATATATATATATATATATATATATATATATATATATATATATA
>NW_003526945.1:5027694-5052934 GCF_000181795.1 Trichinella spiralis | reverse complement strand
ATATATATATATATATATATATATATATATATATATATATATATATATATATATATATTTGAAGAAGATTGTGAAAATTTTAAATTGTTGCTTTATTTGTTTCTTTTCAGAGTAGCAAAGCATATGCGAAATTGTTCATGCGACGTTTTGACATTCCCACGGCGGAATTTGAAATTTTCACCGACTCTGAGAAAGCGAAATCGCACATCAAACGGTCTGTGAAACGTGAAATTAATAATCGATTGTTCATCAATCATCGTTGATAAGTTGTTAATTTCAAACGGTTAAATTTGCATTTCAGCTGCGAATACGACGCCTGGGTGGTGAAAGCTTCAAGTCCGACAGCGTCTGGCAGTAGTGTGTATGTTGGCACCAGCGACGACGAAGCTTGCAGTGCAGTTGACGATTTGATCAACGTGAGTCAATGGGAATTGTCGGTTCGTTTGCTTATATGGCTGCTCATTTCAGAAAGAAGTGCACTCAGCCGCTGGAAAGGAGATTGTAGTCGAAAATTTCCTAGTCGGCAAAGAATTGTCCGTAAGTCGACTAAACTGGCTGTTTATTACATGCAGTTGTTTGCTAATAATATTTTCCAATTTTTGGCCCTTTGCTTTACCGATGGTTATTGTGTGAAAGTGATGCCTCTGGTTCAAAATTACAAACGTCTTCTTGACAACAACTGCGGACCCAATACTGACGGTATGGGCGCGTGCTGTCCATATTTGGATGTATGGATATTTTTTGTTTTCATTCTATTCTCTTATTCGTGTATTCAATACACTTTCCAAACTTTCTCTTCAGATAACTGTCCAACATATACGCTTTATCGAAGAGTGTATATTGCAAAAAGTTGTGAACATCCTACGAGAAGAGGGCAAACTATTCAAAGGTGCAGTTTATTTCGTGAAATAAAATTTGAATAAATTAAAACGTAAAAAAAACAATCAAGAAAGCCTTAATGTCAAATGTTTAGGAGTTCTGCACGCCGATGTGATGATCACCGAATTTGGCATTCGCGTTTTGGAATTCAATTCCACTTTTGGTGATCTAGAAGCGCAAGTTTGTGACGAAAATTATTCCACCTACTTTTTTTCAAATTAGCCCAAATTTAAATTTTCAAATATTTTATCACAGGTTCTGTTGCCGTTGTTGGAAACGGATTTGTTGGAAATTTTACTCTGCTGCACGGATCAAACTCTTTCCCAGTGCAACATCCGTTGGAAACAGGGTCAATTCAGTTGCGGCATACTGTTAGCTGCTAGCGGCTATCCGGTGTTGTCGAACGTTCAAACCGGCTATCCAATAGAAGGTATTTCGAATGGAAATTTCCAAAAATTTGAAACCAAGAAGTTATTCTGCGATTATCCAGGACTTGAGCAGCATTGCAGTGACGTGCTAGTATTCCACTCTGGAACAAAGGCCGATAGTAGCGGTTTGCCGGTGACTAGCGACGGCCGGGTTCTTTGCCTGGTCGGTGTTGGCAATACATTTCGATTTGCCAGGAAGAAAGCCTACGATGCGGTCCAGTGTATCAATTTCAAAGGTGTTCAGTATCGTTCTGACATTGGCAACGGCTTTTTGCCACCGTAAGTGAGAACTCGACAAACTTTGGTCAAGATGAATGAATCAGTATTGAATTTTCAACCGTTCACTGTGCTGTAGAAATTTTGGCCTCTTGTCAGATCCCGAATCGGAAACATCTTTCGTAGACAGTGAATGTGACATGGAATTTTCGTTTGCAGACGATTTGGTCAAATCTTTGGTTCACGTCTGCCAACCAATTGTCAGACCAGGATCTGGAGTATTGGATTACAGCCAGCTGGGTGAATATGGTGCAGCTTTCGATCTGCGTCTGTCCGGATACAGAGATCCTATTCTGATTTCCGGTACCGATGGTGTCGGTACGAAACTTATGGTATGAGCAAAGGCGACATTTGCATTTTTCTTTCTTTCTCTCTTTTTGCTTTTGCATTCTTGAATTTTAGATTGCCGCCAAAGCAAAACAATACGACACTATTGGAGTGGATTTGGTGGCCGTGTGCGTGAACGACATTCTAACTCGCAATGCTGAACCGTTGTTCTTCTTGGACTGCATTGCTCAGACTGATCTACGAGAGGAAGTGTTGTTGGCACTTTTGCAGGGTATTGCCAAGGGTTGCTTGGAAGCGGGATGTTCTTTGATTGGTAAATTTGAAAAAGAAAAAAACAAATTTATTTTTCTTCAAAGTTTCCTATTCCCCGGATCTGTTGAACAAATTATCGTTTGCCCAATTAGGAGGCAAGACCGCTTGCATGCCCGGCCTGTACGCCCGGGGAGAATTTGAATTGGCCGGCTTTGCCGTCGGGGCGGTAGAGAGAAGTCAAATTGCTTTGCCTGCAAAGCAGCGGTGTGTGCGTGTTTGACTTGTTGTGTTCAGTGAAAATTTAACGGCACGTTTGTGTTTTCGTTAGCATGGAAAACGGCGACGTGATTATTGGCATCGCTTCGAACGGCTTTCACAGCAACGGATACAGCCTGATCAAGAGTGTTCTCGAATCTCAGAATATTGAACTGAACGATCCTTGTCCGTGGAATCCTCAACAGACAGTCGGTAGTGAACAAGCAGCAGAAGAAAAATTGAAATCATCCCATTATTATTTTTTTTTGTTTTAAGCTATCAATTTACTCCTCCCGACCAAAATATACGTCAACACATTGCTGGAACTGTTACGCAGTGGCCGAGTGAAGGGCGCGGCGCATATCACCGGCGGTGGTCTTGTCGACAACATTCCGCGTATTTTGCCTTCTGATCTGATTGCCAAAATCGACATGTCCACATGGCCCATACCTGATGTAAGTGTTCCACTTGATCAATAAATTTATTATTATTATTATTATTATTATTATTATTATTATTATTATTGTTATGACGTTGAAAATAACTGTTCCTTCTTCAATTGTGGATAAAATTGTGTTTGATTTTTTGAAAGGAATTTCTCTGGCTAGCATCTGCCGGAAGTATTTCTGCTTCGGAAATGGTGAACGTTTTCAACTGCGGCATTGGGATGGTGTTGATCGTCGGACGTAAAGATGTTTCCTATGTCGAGGCGCATCTCCAGTCCAGGTCCGAACGGTTTTTCAAAATTGGAACTGTCGAGAAACCAAGTGCAGCAGCGTTTTGCTTCTTGTTTTGTTTAATCATTTTTTCTCGCTTGATTTCTCACTTTTTTTTGTATATTTAGAAACTGATTCGACGGAAAAGTTAGAATCGGAACGCGGTACAGTTGTTGATTACTTTGCATATTAATTTTTCTTATTACCACAATTTTAAACTGTGCACTCACAGACAGATCGATTCAGATGGTGAACAGTGAATAATAATAATAGCAGTACTAAACCTTAAAATGATGATAATATGACTGTAGTGGATCTGCTAGAATTAAGATGTTGATTTGTTGTGATTTTAGTTGATCATAATAAAGTGGAACTTGAAAATCTGGAAGTGGCATTTCAGCAAGAAAATAAATTAGTTCCTACTTTATCGAACGCCAATCATATGAATAGAAAGCGAGTTGCTATACTTATCTCTGGATCAGGTAATTGATTTGATCAAATTATTCATCTGAAGTAAATGAACACGCGACATTGTATATTTTAATGAGTTTATTAGGGATTCTTCTTATTTATTTTTTTTTGCTGCTCAGGATCGAATATGCTATCTTTGATTCACTCGTCGAAAAAAGCCGCGTCTGTTTATGAAATTGTACTGGTAATCAGTAACGTTGAAACGGCTTCGGGGTTGTTGAAAGCGGAAGAAGAAGACATCGAAACATCGGTTGGTGAGAGGGGATGTGGGGGTGTGGGGGGGGAAGAGGGAGTGGCGTGATTTCGGAATATTGAATATCAACTTTAGATTGTCTCCCACGAAGACAAATCGCGTGAAGATTTTGAAGAACAAATTCAAAACCTGCTCACGTCGAAACAAGTGGAATTTGTCTGCCTTGCGGGCTTCAATCGAACCCTTTCTGGTATTTGCATTTTATCTTTCCCTCGCCCGTGTGTGCTTTGTCGCCTGTGGCTTGATTGGTTGTTTGTTGTATTCAGAACCGTTGGTCAACAATTGGCTGGGCAAGATGATCGACATTCACCCGTCGTTGCTTCCAATGTTCCGCGGACCGCGACCGCACAAATCCGCACTGCAAGCCGGCGTGCGAATTTCCGGCTGTACTGTATATTTTGTCGAAGCTGGTAACGATCCAGGCGGGATAATTTTACAAGACAGCGTCGCCGTCCATCCTGACGACAGTGAGCAATCACTTCGCGACCGTGTGAAAGCGGTCGAAAATGTCCTCTATCCGAAGGCGTTGGACCACGTGGTAAGAGGGGACGTTGTCCGGCAAAACGACGGCAAAGCGCACTGGACAAAACTGCCGATCACGGATCACAAATGAACAATTTTCCATTTATGGCTTTTTTATATGTTTCTTTTTTTAATCCCCTGACATTTGCATTTTGAAACCGAACACTTTAACCGTACAATGCTTCACTTCAGTGCATTGTTGCTTTATTTGGATATTTTGTTAAACAACAACAACAACAACAAAAAGAACAAGTAACAGAATAAAGCATTTTCTCACATTTCATTGTAGTCGATGATTTTTCACAATTGGTATTTTAATGAAAATGAGAAAATTGATTGTACGCTTCGCTTTCAATGGCATTCGGCAAACTGTAAACAGGCAATATGTATATTTTTTGATATGTTTTTATTTTTTAGCTTAAAAATTTGTATAAATAATAAGTTTTCAATTTTTCGAGCTGTAATTCAGCATACATTGCACACAAGAAACATCTGTAATTATGAAAATCATATTTTTGCATTTCTGTTTCTTGTATATTTTTCAATTAACAAAGAGCAAAGAAAAATTATTTTTAATTCAATTAACGCATAAAACAACAACAATGTAAATTATTGAAATAATTTTCAAATGTTGCCTGCTGCCTATTTTCAGAATTTTCAGAATATACCACGTAAATGTTATGCAGGTATTAATTGAATGCCAATATTTTCTCCTTCAAATCACTGCTCAGTGTGATAAATTAATCGAAAATGAGTTGAAATTTCATCAAAACGGTTTTTTCATTCACTACACAATTCAAATAGTGAAAACATTTTCAAATTCATAACTAGGTCACGATAGTAAATTTTTAAGTTATACCAAGTAAAACAATAAAAATAGGGATGATTTGTAAAATTACGTTAATATTAAAAATAAATATAAATTTTAAAAAAATCTATCAAAAGAAACAACCAGTTAATTCATGATAAAAACAAAACTATTGTGTACAGTACAACATTTTTCAAACAGCAAGAAAAACTATTTTAATAATACAGTTTAAATGATAAATAATTTGAAAATTATAAATATTATCTTAAACTGCAACTAAAACCAAAAAAGACGATGTCACTGTGCCAGCGTAAATTGTTAGGAAATTCAAAATATTAATTTAAAAAATAAACATTAAAACGCTAATTTGATCAAAAATTTACAAATTAAAATTTTAAATATTAAATTTTCAGTTATTCAGTAATATTTTCAATTTTATGAATTTCAAAATTGTTTTAACTACAGTAAACTAGTTCTGATCTTTAGGGACACTTAGCTTTGACCTGCTTACTGTATTCTTACCGCGTTGGTAGTTAGTGTTTCGTTGGCGCAGCTTGTGGTTTGCTGTTTCTGAAATGGATCCGACAAGAAGCCGATTGGAAGAGTTTGTTCGTCTTGAGAAGATCGGTGAAGGTATTGTTATAACTTTTTATTATTTAAACATTTTTTTAATTATTAATTCCATTCAAATGACGAAGTGTTATAACTTTCACTGTTGATTGCTTAAGTTTTACTTTTGTTTGTTTATCACATTAGGTACATATGGTGTTGTTTACAAGGCGTGCCTTCGCGATTCGAATGAGATGGTGGCACTGAAGAAGATTCGTCTGGAAAACGAAGCTGACGGTGTGCCATCGACAGCGATTCGTGAAATTTCGATGTTGAAGGAGGCTCGTCACCCGAACGTTGTCAAGTAAATTGATTTCAAATTTGTGTAAAAGAAGTATTTAATTGAAATTTTAGGCTTCATGATGTCATCTTGGAAAACGCACGCTTGTACTTGGTTTTCGAGTATTTGTCCATGGATCTGCGCAAGTACATGGACTCCCTGCCTCCCGGGCAGTTGATACCCGAAAGCAAGGTCAAAGTATGTCAGCTTGATCGTGTGGCTTGATTGTTCAAATTACTGCATTGAACCAATTTCAGAGCTATTGTTACCAGATCACCGAAGCACTGTGCTTTTGTCACATGCGCCGCATCATGCACCGTGACTTGAAGCCACAAAATTTATTGATTGACAACAATGGGAACATTAAGATCGCAGATTTTGGTTTGGCACGTGCAGTGGGCGTCCCAGTTCGTCCTTACACTCACGAAGTATTATCCCGTTCGACTGTCGCCTTCATTTTTTACATTCTTTTACTCTGAATTTGTTAATTTAGGTGGTGACGTTGTGGTATCGCGCGCCTGAAGTGTTGCTGGGAGCGGCGCGTTATTCGTTGCCCGTTGACATCTGGTCGTTGGGGTGCATTTTTGCGGAAATGTCTACCCGAAAACCGTTGTTCCATGGGGATTCGGAAATTGACCAACTGTTCCGCATCTTTCGGTATGTTTATTAGAAATAATTTACGTTCATATGCGTGTTGAGTTAATTTTCTTTTCTTTTTAGCATCCTCGGTACCCCGGACGATGACAAGTGGAATGGTGTTAGTACGTTGCCGGATTTTCGTATTGATTTTCCGGTTTGGAGCGAGTGCAACTTGCGTCGTTACGTGCCGCACTTGAACGACAAAGGCTTCAACTTGTTGTTGGTAATGTGCAACTTTTTTGTTGAAGTTTATGTAACAGTGTTGAATGAGAATGTTCAAATTGTAGAAAATGTTTGTGTACGATCCAGCGGCTCGCATCAATGCGAAGAAGATACTGAAGGACCAGTACTTCGACGATTTGGACAAGACCAAATTGCCATCTTATGGTTTTGTCCCGGACGAATGAATGATTTCAAGCAGCAGCATTTTAGCATAAATAATTAGTCACAGATTTTTAATCGTAATTTAATGATTTTATCGGTAATTTAAAATTCTGTGGTGGTTGGTGACTTTTTTAGCATTTTATAAATTGTGATTACAAAGATGATTATGATTTTTGAGAAACTGGTTCGAGGTTTTATAATTAAATGCTGCTTGTGATTTGACTTGTTGTTTTTTACTACTGTTCATCGTTATCAAGCACAACAACAACAACAAACAAGCAAACAGTTTACGTTTGCCGAAACAATCCAAATTGACAATTATTATTATTATTATTATTATTAAATGGCACATTAAGTTTCATATAACCAAAAGAGCTATGAAATAAATTATTTGTCCAATATTCGGCGAACTTTCAGTACAATAAATAAATAATCCGGCAACTTTTTCGTCGTTAATTTCGATCGCGAACAACTTTCTGATCTTGTAGAATGTAACGGCGATCCACAGCGAAAAAGAAGTGAACGCTCCCAACGGCGACAAAGTTCAACTGCTTGAATCGGTTGGATTTTGCGCCATTTGAATAGCGTGAAATCGTCTGTCAGAGCAAATTTTATTGTCAAAAAAATTATTGCACTTGCCCATTCGTGAATACCATTGTTAATATTGCTCGCACTCCGCCAAATCAAGTAATACTGTACTGTAATTTTGAAAATTACTTCGTCATTTTATTGCATTATGGTTGTAAATTTCCTTTACAGAAAGTTAAAATATTATTCTTTAAAAAATTTCCAGCATAATTTTGTATTAAAAATGTTCTTCTTTTAAATTATTATATATAATACATAATAACCAACAGTATTAACATTTCATTGTTGAAAGTTGTACTTTTTGTCTGCTCACAAATTTATTGTCTATATGTTGTCAGGTGAAGCAATTGTTTTATTTTTCATCAAATAAATTCAGTTCAACTAATTCGATCGCATAATATTGTTTCAATAAGTTTCAACTGAATTTGTTGAATAATAATTGCGTTAAATGCTTGCATTTCACATATTTACAGTAAGAATGGTTGTTCAATTTCTGAACTGATTTGTGTGAATTGCGCTGAAATGCAGTGATAACTGATCGAGATTTTTGTTCAACATTAAAATTTTCCCTTTTCCACTGAAAACGAAACTTAAACATGAGTGAAATAAAAAGTAAAGAAAGCCCCTGTGAAAATAACGTTGACGTTCATGGTGAATGAAATTATCAATTAGTGTTGGTATAATAAAATAATTTGATTTAGGAAATGTCCCGATGACAACTTTGACAATTAAAGATGCAATAGAGGCTTACAAAACGCTGAAAAGATTCCTAAAAGTAGTAAAACGAAACGGTGCAGACCCACGCAAGGTTGAAAAATTGAAAAGGGCACTCGAAGAAATTGACAACGAGCTGAAATTTTGCGTTTTATATTAATGATTTTATCGTTTTCTGTTCCAGTGTGTTCCGCTGTAACGGATGATAAATAAGTATTCTACTTGAACATTTAATACAATTGAGTATTATTGTGCACGTTTTGTTCGTATGGATTTTCATATAGATTATTGTGGTATTACTGTAGAAGATACTTTTCAGCATGAAATAAAGTTGGCATTGTGATTTATTTTCTTATACAATAGACTTTTAACTTTATTCATTTAAAATATGTGAATTTGGGTACAAATGTATTTATATTGTATGTCGAGGTCAAAGAATCAGCCTGTTGGTTGCCAAACCCTCATTTGGTGTTTAGATGATTTTGTTGAATTTATTCATGCACACGCTCAGTTGGTTGAATTTGATAATTTTAATTATTTTCTGCTTCAAGTTCAACAATGCTAAACTATCAGTTCCACTTTGGCTTCTTCAACGGCTAAATGGGAATGCAGATCGGTGAGTTTTTTTCTCAGCTGCGCTATGCCAAACAGCACGATGTTTTCTGGTCTCAGCGAGCCTGTGCTTTCTACTGCCATCCAAAATTTTCTCGGCTCTCCGTAAAGAATTGCTGGTGCTTGTGCTACAACAGCGACCAATACTGGCCAATTAAAGAGTGAAGTTTGGTGCCGAAAGCGAGATTTTAACATTGGCAATAATTGATGTTGCATTTTGAAACTTACTTTCACTGTCTTCCAATTCGCTGTATTCGCTTTTCGGCCTGAAAGTCGACATCTTATGAAATGAGTTTTCCATTGAGCATTTAATACCATTCTTCAGGCTTCGGGTATGTTGTGTGCCTGAGCGCGTTGTCCGGATCGTACTCAAATGCGACACTGGCCGTCGGGTTCCACTTGGCATGCTCTTTGCCAATTCCTTTACGGGCCAAACAGACGACGTTCAATTCTTGACCTCGGCACAGTTTGGCAATAATTATTTCTGTATTTGAAAGAAAATTATGGAAATATGTTCAATATTTGTTGAAGTGAGATGAAAAATTGTTCAGCACCGTCGTTTTCCACGTACTCGTCGACAGCTTTCCGTTGCGATCCGCAAGCCTGAAGTGCATTGTATTCTTTTGGTCAGTTTTGAATTGATGAAGCTGAAAATTTCGCCTACCGGAATCACGCGTGGATCTTGGGATTTCAAATCAGCCGTGCTGACAACGTGCGTACTTTCATCACGGCACTGTTTTTCCAAAGTCAATTGCACGGCACATTCGCTGCAGTGATCACTGCACTGACATTCCTTAACGGTATTTCCGATTGAAGCCAGATGAATGATTGTTGGCGGAAAAATGAAAAAGATAATTTCAATAATTTTTCTACCCTGGCAAAACGCATCCGACTGACAGTCTCATCTGAGGTAAGTGGAAGCAAGCCAAGACGGTGAACTAAAAATTCATCGCAGAAAAACGATGTGTTTTTGTTGATTTTGACCCAGTCAATTGCTGAAAGGAACGAAGATTGATTATGCTAGTGCAATTTTCCTGCAATGACAATGAGAGGCACCTTTACCAAGGCATGGTGTTTCGGCTATGAAAATTCGACGCAAGCAGTTAGCAAAGCTGAAATAGGAAGACCCAATTGAATTGGCTACTTTTTTTCTTTTTAGAGAACTCAAAGAACAGCTTACCTCAGTCTGGTATTTGCTAATGAAAATTTGATCACTTCATCGTTGAGCTGAATAATATCTATCTCTACTTTGCATATTTTCTCGTCTTGCCATTCGTCACTTTCTGAATCGGAGTTCTCATACTGGTTGCCAACGTTTGAAGACATTTTGTATATCAGAATTAAAAGTTGGTTGGAAAATAAAAGCAAATGCTTTTTTTACAGTCAAACCACAATGAAGCTGAATTTCAGTCTCGCACAGAAAATTGCAAAACGTCTCGTTTGGCTTCTGACGATAATCGATCATTAGACTTGCACGAATGAAAATGTCAGCATGTATGTTTATTCATTTGCTTGCAAGCTAACGTTTTCTCATTTTGGAGGAAATGGCATATACACTGTTTGCACTGTATTGAAAAATCCACAATGCTGACGTAACAAATTTTTACCTGTCATTATTTATTTTATCATGTTTTCATATCTGAATGCATGCTTTCTTACTGAAGGTTGCTCGTTTTTGAATGTTTTCCAATATGCATTCCACATCAGCTTTGCAACGCTGTTCACTGAGTTTATTGAACGGTTAAATTTGTTTAAATAAATAAAATTATATTTATACCAATTTATAAATATTTCTTTAACTGTGGCCCACTGAACATTCTACTATTTGAAAGGAAAAGTAATGACAACAAAATTTTTTTCTCTGATCATTCATCTCATTCACCATTTTGTACAGGAATAATTGTGATTATATCTTTTTATTTTTTAATTATTTTTTGAGAACTTATTTTTATTTTTCATTTTTACTACGATGAATGTAGTTTAAAAATTTTACAATTTTTCTGGCAAACTGGTGCTGCTGGGATGCAGAAAATTTCTCAGGGCATTGTCCCCGTGTGCTCATTTTCTGATGCCAGTGGTTACGAGCTTGTTTACGAAAATTATAATCAAAAAATTCTATTTTTAATAAAACAAAAACCGAAATTAATATATTTTATTTAGAAACAATTAATCAAAAAGTTGATTTTGCACGAGTATCGAAAATGCCGTTCAGAAATAAAGCCAAATCTTGAAACAGAGCAATGCGATTAGTGGCATTGTTATAATTTCAAATTTGAAAGAAAAATTGCAACAATTTGAAAAAATTCAAATTAAAAAATAACAAACATGAAAATCAATATTACTGTAAAGTTGAATATTGCTTTAATATTTAGTTAATTGGAAAAATAAATAAATAGAATTGATTTATTTTAAGGTAAATATTAAAAGTGAGATATTTTAACGTGAAATATCAATTTAGAAAAATTGTTCTTTTATCAAATTCATACTTAATAGAAGAAAATGCGTAACAAATGGATGATTAAATTTTGAAAGTTGTAAATATTTTTACGAACAGTAAGAAATGTTCTCACTGGTGAATTGCGTGCACTTGGTGAACAATGTTCCCGGCTGTTCCGGCAGCGCTCATTTGTGTCGTTTTTTGTCTTGGAATTTGAATAAATACGAAAATCCCTACTTCTACTGTATGTCTCTTGTTCGTCGGTCGGATTTCGAAAGTTTCCTGTGCACGTCAATGATGCCCGCCAAATACAAATCGGCCGTCTTTTCCATTCAAGCTTTCAACGTTGAACTGGCTAGCATCCCGGCACGCTGCAGCTCTAGGCAGAGTCGACATGGTCGGATTGAATTTTGGAAAGAAGTCGTGCACGGCATATATAAAGGTACGGCGGTTGTTTTAAGTTTTGTTTCAACTGCATTTCAAAATTTTCAGGCAACATTCCTGAACATCCGGTGGCGGTGACGCTGGCCGAATCGGCGCTCAAATACAAGCTGTCAAAAAGGTGGCTGTTGGATTTGGTTGAAGCTCGACGCCACTGGCTTGGTGCGGAAGAGTACCGTTCGTTGCGAATTATGGAAGACTATTTCGAGCGCACCTTTTCCACAGTGCTGTATTTGATTTTGCAAGTAATGATGCAAGTGAAAGTTGATATTCTTTGAAAACGTTTTGGCATTTTTTTATTAAATTTTTTTGTTGTTATTGTTGTTTAGTTTGAAAAATTTTCAGATTTGCAATGTTGAACAGAGTGAAGCGATTGGCGCCGCTGGTCATTTGGGCAAAGCTTTGGGTTTGGTCAACAGTATTCGTTCAATACCACATCTCGCAGCGGAAAGAAAAATCCTGTTGCCGTTGGATTTGCTCAAATTGCACAATTTTACAGAATTCGGTGGACAACTGGAAGATTCGTCGAAATGGGCTACCGTAATACGGGACATTGCCGACCACGCGGATCGCCACGTGTCAGAAGCAAGAAAGTTGACGGTAGGTTTGAGGGAGATTTTCATGCGTTGCATTTCGTTTGAAATTTTTCTTTTGACATTTCAATGTTGGAAATTTTTCTGTTCAGAAAACAATTCTCAAACAAGCCTATCCTGCTTTGCTGTTTGCTGTCGTCGTTGATCATCATTTGGCCCTTTTGAGGCGCTACAATTACGATGTATTCAACGCTGAAACACGTCGAACGTCTCTTTCGTTGGTATTCAGATTGTGCAAGCAGCGATTATTTCAATTTTTTTGAAATTACTTTCACGCAAATTTAAAGCATGAGAAAAGATTTCCCTTGCAGCGGTTAGTTTAACACTCAGCTATTGTCCATTGTACAGTATAATTGTAAGTTGTTTTGATCTCTGTATAATGTTTAATGTTTTGTTTATATTTTTGAATGTAAAAAATTATTAATAATTGGATTGTTACTTCATTGACTTTGAAAGTTATTTCCACAAGAGTTTTACAATGCAAAAATATGCAAATACAATAATACAAACTGTTTATTATTATTTTTTTTCAAAGTTGTTTTCCATACTGTTGTTTGATAAGTTAATTTTAATAAATTATTCATTGTTAATTTATGTTTTTCATATTTTTTAATGAAATCATTCTTATTTTCAATTAATTAGAGGAAATTATTTTTATGATGAATAAAAGTCAACTGATCAGCAAGTATGTTTCCATGGAAAAGTTGATCTTTCTTTCTCCAACAGTTCGCCTCAATACATCTTAATCTGCAGGATGCGATATCATTAGTTTCTACTCGATGCACTATCCAACGGCAGAATTGTCAATTCAATTACCGGATAAAGTAATCACATAGGCCATTGTTCGAACTGTCACATCATGACTCAGAGTAGCGGTTGGTGAAATTTTATGCAGCTTCGAAAGCAAAGCAAATGCACCCATCTACTGCTTGTTTTGCATACGTTTCTACCTGCACTTCGAGCGGTTTGCATTTGTGAATACAATCCCTTCGTTGATGGAAACAACTACAAAACCAGGTAATTTTAAAAATATACACCTATGCATGTTTTTATCAGTTACAATCAAGCACAACTAAGTACAACTTTTCAATTATAATTAGTAAACAATATTCAATGCCAAATTGGATGGTGTTTGCAGTTTTCAGATCAATAAATAATTATTGTGATTTTGATATGCTTTTTAAGTTGAAAAAGTGAGAAGAATTGTTTAAATAAGTTTATAGTTGAAATATGTAAATTGCCCTGACATGGAATGTCCAATGTTTGTTTAATCTATTTAAGTATAAGTGTTACTATTATATTATGGATGGTGTGCACATGCTAGATGTAGATGATTTTTCTTTTTAATGATCGTTGGTTTTGATGTTTTTTTAATTTACTTTGATATAAACAAATGTTCATTATCAATAATTTTAATTCTAAAGTGAAAATTTTAAATCTCCAACTGAAAACTTTATCATACTGAACTAATATTATATATGGATGTGCAAGTCATTCAGCAGGGATAATTAGCGAGATTGGGTGGCGGGTAAAAGACTAAAAGGCAAGCTTATTTATAAATATATTTGTCATCTTTACACAACGTGCATATAATTGGTTGTAATTATTTTGTGCCGACTGATAACTGTTGGTTGCAAAGTTAATCAAAGCTGTAGTATGGAAACGGGAATCTTCTGTGTCGGTTAGTTGAATGCGAGAATTAATTGCCGGTCAAGCTGCAGTCAGATGCGTTTTTCCAATTTTTGCACTTCAGCTTAACGAACATTAGCACTGTTCATTTGTTCATTTCTTTTGAAGCTCATGGCAACCGTTGTCAGTTGGAGCAGAAAAGATTTTACAATATTATAAGCATAATTTAATTAGTTTTCATCGATTTGTCTTCTCCATAGCACAGGTACAGTCAATGCTTGCCTGATGATGAGCAATGAAAAATAGTCTATACAGCACATCGCATCCGATGAAATTGATCATGATTTATATGACAAATTTCTTTTTTTTTGAAATAATATTTTACATAATTATTCAAGCATAGGCAATTTTTTCTTTTTCTTTTTTTTGATTTCATTACTGAAAACTAAGTTGTGCTTTTTCATTATTCAATGAAGTAATAAATTTTTATTGTGCGGGCAAAGTGTGCAAGCGTCCAGATTGAATATCCAGAGTGGAAATGCAAATTCTAACTAGCATTTCAATTGAACGCATGAAACATGAATTTCCAATAATTTGATGAAGCATAATTAACTTCCGCATCTTTTCAATTCAAATCCATTATTTACTCGTATTGAGATTGGATCAAGTTGAAATCTGTCTCCTTGCCTGCAAACTGCGCTGTGGCGCGTTTGGAAGTGCAAAAAATTTATTATTAAAAAATTTCAATTTTCTGATTCTGCTTTGATTTGTTCGTAAATTGTGCACGCAGCGACGATTGTGGAAGAATATTTTCTTCTCACATATGAGTAAAATCAAAACGAGACACTCACGGATCACGGGAAAAATGGAATAAATTGTCGTAGGAGAAAATTGTTCGATTGAGAGATGCAAGAATGAAGCAAGGTGTAGTACAAGCGTCTGTCTGTCAATTGAATTACCCCAATTGGGACGGTTTGTTTCACCTGTATGTTTGTCGTTTTAGACAACGCCCCGAATGGTGGAGGTGAAGAATCTTTTTTTGCCATCGATTTCAGATCTGCTTTCAAAAAATCCATCGACAGGCACTGTGAGTTGCTGTTTCTGTTTTGCATAATTGTGAAAAATATGCAAATATTATGATTGAATTCAAGGTAGACAATATTTGCTTTGGCTCGCGTTCGTGACGCTCTGCTTTGCGTACAATGCGATCGTTATACCGCTCAGGTGTTCATTTTTTGTTCAAGATGCGTCCAATTCATTTTATTGGTTCGTATTTGATTATTTATGCGATTTGGTCTACATCTTGGACATGGTGTTGGTGAAATGTCGACTGCAAGTTGTGCAAAGTGGTATTACTATAGTGAGAATATCTGCTTGTAGTTGTTTGTGTTGTCGTTTATGAGAAGCTTTTTCAGACCGATCTACCAACACTTAGAAAGCATTACCTGAAAAGTTGGCTCTTCAAAACTGACTTGCTTTCATTGCTTCCGTTGGATTTGTTGTACATTTTGCCTTCTCTGAGATTCAAATCCACACTTCGACTACCCCGAATGCTTAAAGTAAGTCATTTTTGAATATGTTCTAAAAAGCAATGAAGAAGCTCTGTTCTTTTCCAATGCAAAATTTCAGATCACGTCATTTTGGGAACTTTTTGCACTGGCTGATAGTGCTTGTAAAAATCCGTTCATCTTGAGGTATGCTAGGGAAAAGGAAATCAAGATGAAAAATTTAGAAAAACAATAAAATAAAATAAAATACCTCTCATATCATTTGTAGAATTGGAAAATTGTACAGCTATGTTGTTTACATGATCCATTGCAACGCTTGCATATATTATTTGCTTTCATTTTGGATCGGCATTGGAAGCAATGTATTCCTGTACGACGGCTGCGGCAATGCCTATTTGAGATGTTTCTATTTTGCCACAAAATTGGGCATTTCCATTGGAAATAATCCAGATCCGACGAACGTAATCGAATGCATTTACATGATTTGCTGTTGGATGATGGGCACGTTCGCTTTTGCCATGCTACTTGGTCAGGTGAGGTGCTACTTGATTCAAGAAGCATCGCTGCTTTCTCTCTTTCTCTCTTTGTTCAAAGTGTTCTGTTCAAATTGCAATTCAGATTTACGATATCATCTCTACGGCGAACAAAATTCGAGACGAATTCAAGCACGCGATGGATTCGGCAATTCAACTGTGCAAACAGTTTGACGTGCCCAAAGAATTGCAGGAAAAAGTTCGACAATGGTTCACTTACACTTGGAAAGAACAGAAGATTTTGAGTGGGTTTTTCAAATTTTTTTGTTCAAATTTATTCCAATTCAGTTGGTTTTGTAATTTCAAGATGAAAGTACCATTTTGGACAAATTGCCCACAAATCTTCAAATTGACATGACAATTTCTGTCAACTATGATATGCTGCAAAAAGTGGAATTATTTCAGGTGGGAATTTAGGAAAATAACAAAATTTGCATTTCTTTTTTTTCTTCTTCTTCTTCCTTCAAATCAATATTAATAATCTAGGAATGTGAGAAGGGCTTGTTGCGGGATTTGGTGTTGAAACTGCAGTCGGTTGTGTATTTGCCAGGAGATTTTGTTTGTAGAAAGGTATTTTAATTTGTAAAATAATTTTTTTTATTTTCTTGAAAATATTTATTCCAAGAATGAAGTTGGTCGAGAAATGTACATTGTCAGCAAAGGTGTACTGCTAGTTTATGGTGGTGTAGATGGTAATCAGCTGCTTTCAACACTGCACGAAGGAAGTGTGTTCGGTGAAATAAGGTAAACACTTGTGAAATTATTGAGTATGAACAAAAATATTATTATTTTGTCATTTGGATTCATTGTACGCATGTACACACACACATATATATACATACGTATGTATGTATGTATGTAAGTGGAAATGCATGCAGTTAGTTGAGAAATGTGTATATGATATTTGAAAATATGACGGTCAAAATATTTTACAAGCTTATTGTCGGTGAGCAAAATTAGCAGAAGAACAGCCGACGTACGATCGCGTGGCTTTTCAACGCTGTTTGTGCTGAACAAAGGCGACTTTTACGAAATAATGAAAGATTATCCGTCGGCCAAGCTCCACTTGGAAACCAAAGCCAGGTTGAACAAATGTTCAATTATTGTATTTTAAATTGTATTGAGTTTTTTTCTCTTTTTTAAGAGAACTGCTTGCCAGAGATAATTTGTACTGCCGAAAACAGATATGAACATCAGCGAAGCCAAAAATGTCCCCCATCAAGCGGGTTTAGAACAACAGAAAAGAAAAATTGATCATATTTTGAATACACAACAAATCTTTTGAATACGTTGAACATGCATGTGAAAAATAAGAGAAAATGTGACTGGTAGCAAAAAAAAATAAAGGAAGAAGATTCACTTTTTTTATTTCTAATAAATAAATCATATTACATAGGAAAGAACACATTTGACACAGTTGTTTATTTCATGTCAGTGATTGAAATAAAATAAAATAATTTTTCCATGTAGTTAGTTGAACGGTTGCTTAGTTAGCAGGTTAAGAGTAACAGGATACAACAATTGGAGGATGTTATCGTTGTATACTGTAAAATTGTAGTAGAGAAATAAAAATCATAATGGAGGTTTGTTTTTCACTTAGCTTCCGGTTTATTTTATGAAAATAAGAATAATAATAATTTTCTTCTTCTTCTTCTCCAATTGCAGCTTCTCAATGCTTGGTCGAGACAAAGTGCTCCAATTCGTCGGCCGTGCGGTTGAGTAACGCGGCTGCATCACGATAGCCCACGATTAATTGCTTCAAAGCGATGGAATCGATTTGAAACAAGCTTTTAGTGAGCACGTCGTTTTCTAATCTTTTTATGCTATTTTCCAACAGACGTGCTCTATCACTATTCGACAACAGTGGAAGATCGTATGCACCACCGGGAAGGTACGGATTGCCCGCATAGCCGGTGCCATTAGCGTAATCTACTGACGCGAAGTAATTTCCGTAATTTGCAGGTATTGCGGCGAAACTCTGCAAATAGGAGCTGGCCGGAAATCCGGCCGCTTCTTGCAAAGCTGTCACTGTACAAGACTGACCGGAAGAATCCTGAGGGAGAGGAGAAATGATAAATATAATGCACACACACACACACTGATATATTTACTTGTTTTCGTCGTTTTGATGTTTTCTCAGGTGAAATTAATTCATCTTGATTGGAAAGATCAAGCGGCTTCTTGGCTCCATTTGAAACCACACACGACGACGATACCGTACTCTAATTTTGTAAAGTGCAATTTCATTAAAAAAGAAAAAACAAATTTTCATTTATTTATATATTAAATGAAAAAAATCAATTTACAATAAATCATAATTTGTAATCCAAGTTTTAATGCTGAAGTGCTTTTTCTTTTCTTTTTGCTCTGCTTCGATTAGTTTATCATATTTCTAAGCAATCCTTGTGCATTTTGCAAAAAAATTTTACATTTCTCCGAGATCAAATTTAATAAATGAAAAATTTGCATTCAATATTCAAATTATTGTACAGCATACCGAATTGTTGCTGTTGTTGTTGTTGTTGCTGTTGTGTCGATTTGCAGCAATGTTGGACTGCTGGTCATTTTCTTCTTCTTTGGTGTGGTCGGCTTCAGGTTCACTTTTGGCCATTGTTGTCGCCTCGTTGGCATTGTCCGACCTCGTCGACTCGCTCATCTCGATCTCTACCACGCCCGTAGTGGTACCTTGAACTGAGCAGCCGCCGCTGCCGTTGTCTAGCAACGGCTGGCACAACAATCCGCATGCTTGAACATCTTTATCAAAAATTATCAAGTCGACGAGTGGGGAAAAAATTAACTGCCACTTATTCAACGAATAAAAAAAGCAATATTAAAAAAGAACTTTCAAAATTGTTCAGTGGATGTGTATTTTTTACTTTCGAAGCAGATTATTATTTGGAGAAAATGGAAAAAAAAATTTTCAATCTTGATTTCAAAATCATTTCAAATTCTTTCGGTAGAATTGATTGATTCGTCGAAGAAAAAAAAGGTTTGCTTATTTGTTATTTTTCTTTAATAAAGTGTGACTTTAATAATTCAAAAGAAAAAAAATAAATATATAAAAGAAAAAATTTTAATGTACAAATTTATTCATTTTTGTAATTTGTCAGATTTGTGAAGTTGTTTAATAATTTTTAAAATAGAAAACAATTAGTACAGTCGTCCGAGAAAAAAAAAGCACAATATGAAAATTCTGGTTGTTGATTTTCAGACGAAAAACTTTTTGTCACCGTATTACTGTAAAATGTAAATGACCACCGTAACACTTATTGGTTTTATTGTTTCAATAAAATAATTCCTATTTTCTTTTATCTCTTCTTCCACTTTGGCAGTAGATACTGTATCGAAGATAAATTTGCATTGCGGACAGACGAATGAATTGTTTATTGGTCGAGCGAAGAACCGGTTTTCACTTCTTTCGTTTAGATGACCGCTCGTGTTGTTATTTTCGTCTGAGATTTTAACTTAGCCGTAAGCCAAGCGCAATTTACATATATATTAAGCCGCCAGATCAACGAAAGAAGAAAAACCATTGTTCACTATTCTCTTCTGTCAGTGATAAATTTAATTTGAATCGCCTCAAAATCTTTGTGAACTTCTTATTCGCGCAACAGTTGTTTCAACATTTCAAAAGAACCGAACCGATCACGCCAGCAGCTAGCTAGCTAGCTAGCTAAAAGTTAGCTAGCGTGACGATGAGCGCAGAAAGTTCAAAAAATAATAATTAATATAAGCCACATCTGGTCCGCGGCCAGTTCGGGCGCGGAGAATTTTTCGTGAAATTAATCAAAAATTTTTCAAGCATATTTTTTGATTTGAAATGAAAATATTTTTCACCTTTTCAGCAATATCTTCGACGAGAGAATTGCAATTTAATGTTGATATTTGAATTATGCAACACAGTTGAAACACAATCTTTGCAATTCAATATTCCATATAAATTGCTTGGCGAAGTTGATACATATATATACATATACATATAATTGGAAGAACGAAGAAGAAGAATAAGAATAGCTTGGTTAAATTGTGGTAATTCAATCGGCTACTTCAAAAAGTGAACAATATCCATTTTTGTGCTCGGTAAGTAGTTTGAATCGATTTGAATATTAATCACGTAAAACCATTGACAAAGTTTATTTTAAAATATTTTTGCCAATATTCTGCATGTGTGTGTGAAAATTTTCAAATCATCTTATTTGATTTGATTTGATCTGTTTTACCGTAATCATGTGCATGAAAATTTGATACAAAAATTTTGAACATTGAAACAATAAAATCCACCAGTATATCGTTATTTATTTGTATTAAATTATCATTTGTGTCGAACAGTTATTATATTTGAAAATTCATGGATGGAACAATAAATCATTTATTCATCGATGGGTGAGAGTGTTAATTGGAGGGGGAAATAAACAAATTTTTTATTTCCGTTTCAAAATTATTGATTAACGAAGCACGATGATATGCGTGGCGCTTTAGCGTTGTTGCTTCGGCAGAGGTCATTTGTTAAAATTGGTTTCCAAAGCATGGAGAAACCAGTCAACCAAACCCATTTCCAGTTCAGTTCACTTGCAGTTATTTCGTCGTAAGCTTTGCATTCTCCAAACATTCCTGCTTGACGTAATGCTATGACTAATACATTCCACCAAGAGGAAGTAGAAATACATTGTTTACATGTATGTGTGAATTTTATCTGTTTATTTTGCTTTTTGGTCATCATTGCATGATTTGGTTTGAATATAGAGAAAATTAATTGAATAAATATTTGGTAATAATTTTTTGAAAAATTCAAAAATATTATCCTATTTCGAACAGTGAATCAGTGTTGAACTGTTACATAATAGGTGGTGAGCAGATAGTCGCATTTGTGGTGGTGGATCTCGACCGTGGATAATTGCGACTCCTTGTCGAGCTTGACGACTGTTTACAAGGTTACTGTTGTTGTGCTGGATGAAAGTGCTGCGCCTTGTTGACCCGGCGTGACGCGGCTGCAAGCAGACCTTGTGTGTGTGTCGTGTGGTTGTCATTTTTGCCTTCTCCGC
This sequence comes from Trichinella spiralis, assembly GCF_000181795.1. Lineage (NCBI taxonomy): Eukaryota > Metazoa > Nematoda > Enoplea > Trichinellida > Trichinellidae > Trichinella > Trichinella spiralis. The sequence continues at coordinate 5,031,777 of NW_003526945.1, read as the reverse complement.
GGCTTCTTACTGTTGCGGATGTGTTCTGCTTGTTGTTTTTCAACTCTGCTGCTTCTTCTTGTTGCTGTTGTTGTTGTTGTCGTTGGTATTGCTGTTTCTCATCTAAAGCATGATGCTCGTTCCGGACGCGTCTTTCGAACAACTCTACATTGTTCATGAACAATTGGGAAGGTAAAAAAAATTTATTTAAATTTCCACCGACAATTTATAATGTTGTTGCTGTTGTGGTGGTGGTGGTGGTCCAGTGGACAGTTTGCGGTTGTAAAACGATGCGAAGAAAAAGCTACCGGCTGCCAGTTTGCGGGGAAATTTATCAAAAAGCGACTGTTCAATTCAAGCCAACGTGGTGCCAAACGATCCGACATACAAAGAGAAATTGACGTACTTCGAGAAATTGGTGGCCACCCGAACGTCATTTCACTTCATCAAGTTTTCGAAACTGAACTCGAAATCATTCTCATTTTGGAATTGTACAATTTCATTTGCATATTTCTGTTCAAAATACATATTCGTATATTTCATTCATATACAATTCATTTGCTTTTCAGAGTAGCCGGCGGTGAACTGTTCGAACACTTGTCGAAAAAGGAATGTCTGGAAGAGGCGGAAGCGTCGGCTTTTGTTCGTCAAATTCTTCTGGGACTGGACCACATCCATTCCAAGCACATAGCCCATTTGGATCTCAAAGTATTTGTTTAAATTGACCGAATGCGACTTTTTGAACAGCAACAAAAAAAATAATACAACTTTTCAGCCAGAGAATGTTATGCTGAAGGCGGCCAATTCTACCTGTGTCCAATTGATCGATTTTGGACTTTCCAGACGAATTCCACCGGATACGTGCGTCAAAAAATTGCTGGGAACGGAAGAATTTGTCGGTAAAGATTTGACTGTTGAAATTTCACATTTCATTTCATCGTTCAAATTCGACTATTTTCACCGTTCAGCCCCGGAAACTATCAATTACGATGGTCTTACTCTCGCCGCGGACATGTGGGCTCTTGGTGTAGTGACGTACATTCTGTAAGCAGTTGAGCTTTCTTGTCGTTTGAATTCAATTTCTACATTTTTCTTTTTTCTCCTCCAAGTTTGACTGGTTCATCTCCGTTTTTGGGCTCCTCTCAGACTGAAACGTTCAGAAACATAGCTGCCGTACGGTATCAGTTCGACGGGGAATATTTTGCACGCACGTCGACATTAGCCAAGGATTTTATCCGACGTTTGCTCGTCCGTGATCCGAGGTAATGTGAGGGTTTTAATTATTTTTTTTAAAAAGAAAAAAAAACTGTACAACCAATTTGTCGTCGGTTGTTGGTTGGTCAATTGTTTGCAATTTTCAACACGCGTCAATTTGTGCTAATCTGTTTTCAATGAGATCAGTTTGACGATATTTTTTTTGAAACGACCAATAATTTCCGACGCAATCGCACGACGAGCGATTTTCTCGTATACTGTAGAAAAATAATTAAGTTGCATCAAGTCGGTATTTTTTTGTTTGTTTGTTTATGATTTTTGAAATTTAATTTAAAAAAGAAAAAAGCGAAATGTTTCGATTTTCATTTATCCACTATCAAAAGTTGCTTTGTTCGGTACTTTGCACGTTGGCGACCGAGCTAATTGGTTGTTTGCCATGATTTTGCCCCCCAGCCACGCCCCTCGCGGTCGAAAGCCTCGCTTTTCTTGTTTGCACGTTCGACCGGCCGGCCGACCCGTCGTTCAAGCTTGAACAAATAGCAACTGTTTTACCACAACTGCATTGTTCGACAAAATTTCCAACCAGATCCACTTTGAGGATGGTGCTTTGCACAATTTGCATTATTATTGCTGTTTGTTCGACTCTGGTAGGGTTGGTCGATTGTGTGCATGGTGTCACGTTGTGCGCGCGCGTGTGTATCTGTGTGATGTTTTATTTAAAATTGTGTCATTTTCAACAGTTCATTTTGAAAATAGTTCAACTTTTCTTTTTTTTTGTATATTCCAAAATCACTTCGATCAATTTCCACACACACACACACACACACAAAAGCTATCGCAACCACAACATTGACTGTCTGTATATAAGGGAAGAAGAAAATTTTCAAAAAAAACAACAACAGCAACAATAATCTGTACTAATAATAATTTATTTGTTGACTTGTGTGGTATGAGGCAGGTTGGTTGTCAAGTTGTCAAAAGTTGAATAAAATGTTCAAGGTTGATGTTTGGTCGGCTCGATTTAGCATACTGTAGGTGTCAGTTTTGTCGTGTATGAAAAATCGAAACGGCAAACACAATCGCAAATAGCTTAACCACAACAATGACAAGAGTATTTTTGTTGCGACACATTCGAAATAAGCCTAAGTTAGACTGTTGGCTAACTTCGTCGTTGTCATGGTTGCAACAGTAGACGAATTGCTGACGTGCGCGTGCGGGTCGGTGAGCAAGTGGAAATTGTGCAGAATTGAATTTTTGAAAATTTAATTATTTTTTTTTAAATTTTGTTCTTTCTTTTTTTTCTCCAATCTGTGAACAACACTGAAAAAGTTGATTTTTGCAAATTGACAATTTTTCAAATATCAAACTACAAAACACAGGTATATATAATTATGTTCAAATAGCATAACGGTTGTTGTAGCTTTTGATTGTTTTTCCAAATTTGTCAGCGATGACGTAACCATTGCACAGGTTATGACAGGTTGTGATAATTTTTCTCGATTCATAAAATTGACGATAATTTCCCCCAACCGACGTTCAACTCACTGTCGCCGCAGCCAGTTAGCACTACGCCGGCTAAATTTCTGTTCATTTTGGTGTTGTTGAATAATTTATTGTTGCTTTGAAATTTCAGACAACGCCTCACCGCCAAGCAGTGTCTGAAGCATCCTTGGATTGAGGTATTGCTAAGAGAAAAAAAAAATTTTTTTTTTTGCTTTTGGCTATTTTCAACCCAATTGCCTGCTTTCAGCCCCGAGAAGCTGAACATGTGGCACTGTTGCGTCAATCGTTGGTCAATACTCGGCAAACTCGAACACTGCTCGCCAGACGCAGATGGAAGGTACAATTTTTTTCATTTTTTATTCTAATTTTACCTTGTAATGCAAATTTTTTGATTTAAGATAGCCGGACGTATTGTGCTCGGCTGTGTTCGACTCGTGCGAAGCTATTGTTACCAAACCGTTCAGACGGCCACTTTGCATTCAGCGATGCTTGCTGACAGCAATTCTCCCACCAACAACACTGCCTATCTCAATTCGGTAAGTGTCACTTATTATTATTATTTCAATTATTGGAACAATCCATTTTTTTATTATTGCATTTTTTTCTTGAAAAAATGCACAAAGTATCGATAAACCGTTTCAAATACTGCAACCGCCGCGTTATGCGTTATTAGTAATATTCAGTCATCATATATATATATATATGTTATTTACTGGCATAGTCCAGTTGCACAAATTGTTCCTTTTCAAAATGAATGAACAATTTCCCAAATTCCACGTGACGTTTTTCCATTTATGAACAACAGTTGTTGTGAATTGTGCTTTCTTTTTCTACATACAACATTTGAACGAATCAACAGGCGGCAAGTGGAATATTGCAGTGATTTTTGCATTTTAATTTTTTACAATTTGTCTTAGTGAACACAAATTGCACGCAAATCCAGCTCTGATTATCATCATCATCATCATTTGGTTGCATTTCAGGAAAACTTAATAGAAAGAGCGGTCATGTGCGCCTGCGAAATGGGCAATTTGACAGAATTGGAAAACATATGCTCTGTTGCTAATATCAATTTCAACGATATATCCAACAACGAGGTGAGTGAATCCGACATCCATCCATACATTCTTGAATTTTCTTCTTTCTTTTTTCACAAATTACCACCTTTGCTGCTTTCAGTTGGGGGCTTTGCCCACGCATGTTGCCGCCGTCGCTGGTCAGCTGGACGTTTTGAAATTTCTAGAATCGCGAGGATGTGATTTTTCATTACCAGATAAAGTAATTTTTTGACTTTTAAATCAAACCACATAATATGATTTGCATTTTTTTTCAGCGTGGAGAACACCCTTTACATTTGGGATGCTCCAGAATGGTCAAATAAAAATT
>NW_003526945.1:5018159-5027684 GCF_000181795.1 Trichinella spiralis | reverse complement strand
GTTTCGATTTTCATTTATCCACTATCAAAAGTTGCTTTGTTCGGCACTTTGCACGTTGGCGACCGAGCTAATTGGTTGTTTGCCATGATTTTGCCCCCCAGCCACGCCCCTCGCGGTCGAAAGCCTCGCTTTTCTTGTTTGCACGTTCGACCGGCCGGCCGACCCGTCGTTCAAGCTTGAACAAATAGCAACTGTTTTACCACAACTGCATTGTTCGACAAAATTTCCAACCAGATCCACTTTGAGGATGGTGCTTTGCACAATTTGCATTATTATTGCTGTTTGTTCGACTCTGGTAGGGTTGGTCGATTGTGTGCATGGTGTCACGTTGTGCGCGCGCGTGTGTATCTGTGTGATGTTTTATTTAAAATTGTGTCATTTTCAACAGTTCATTTTGAAAATAGTTCAACTTTTCTTTTTTTTTGTATATTCCAAAATCACTTCGATCAATTTCCACACACACACACACACAAAAGCTATCGCAACCACAACATTGACTGTCTGTATATAAGGGAAGAAGAAAATTTTCAAAAAAAACAACAACAGCAACAATAATCTGTACTAATAATAATTTATTTGTTGACTTGTGTGGTATGAGGCAGGTTGGTTGTCAAGTTGTCAAAAGTTGAATAAAATGTTCAAGGTTGATGTTCGGTCGGCTCGATTTAGCATACTGTAGGTGTCAGTTTTGTCGTGTATGAAAAATCGAAACGGCAAACACAATCGCAAATAGCTTAACCACAACAATGACAAGAGTATTTTTGTTGCGACACATTCGAAATAAGCCTAAGTCAGACTGTTGGCTAACTTCGTCGTTGTCATGGTTGCAACAGTAGACGAATTGCTGACGTGCGCGTGCTGGTCGGTGAGCAAGTGGAAATTGTGCAGAATTGAATTTTTGAAAATTTAATTATTTTTTTTTAAATTTTGTTCTTTCTTTTTTTTCTCCAATCTGTGAACAACACTGAAAAAGTTGATTTTTGCAAATTGACAATTTTTCAAATATCAAACTACAAAACACAGGTATATATAATTATGTTCAAATAGCATAACGGTTGTTGTAGCTTTTGATTGTTTTTCCAAATTTGTCAGCGATGACGTAACCATTGCACAGGTTATGACAGGTTGTGATAATTTTTCTCGATTCATAAAATTGACGATAATTTCCCCCAACCGACGTTCAACTCACTGTCGCCGCCGCCAGTTAGCACTACGCCGGCTAAATTTCTGTTCATTTTGGTGTTGTTGAATAATTTATTGTTGCTTTGAAATTTCAGACAACGCCTCACCGCCAAGCAGTGTCTGAAGCATCCTTGGATTGAGGTATTGCTAAGAGAAAAAAAAATTTTTTTTTTGCTTTTGGCTATTTTCAACCCAATTGCCTGCTTTCAGCCCCGAGAAGCTGAACATGTGGCACTGTTGCGTCAATCGTTGGTCAATACTCGGCAAACTCGAACACTGCTCGCCAGACGCAGATGGAAGGTACAATTTTTTTCATTTTTTATTCTAATTTTACCTTGTAATGCAAATTTTTTGATTTAAGATAGCCGGACGTATTGTGCTCGGCTGTGTTCGACTCGTGCGAAGCTATTGTTACCAAACCGTTCAGACGGCCACTTTGCATTCAGCGATGCTTGCTGACAGCAATTCTCCCACCAACAACACTGCCTATCTCAATTCGGTAAGTGTCACTTATTATTATTATTTCAATTATTGGAACAATCCATTTTTTTATTATTGCATTTTTTTCTTGAAAAAATGCACAAAGTATCGATAAACCGTTTCAAATACTGCAACCGCCGCGTTATGCGTTATTAGTAATATTCAGTCATCACACACACACATATATATATATATATATATATATATATATTATTTACTGGCATAGTCCAGTTGCACAAATTGTTCCTTTTCAAAATGAATGAACAATTTCCCAAATTCCACGTGACGTTTTTCCATTTATGAACAACAGTTGTTGTGAATTGTGCTTTCTTTTTCTACATACAACATTTGAACGAATCAACAGGCGGCAAGTGGAATATTGCAGTGATTTTTGCATTTTAATTTTTTACAATTTGTCTTAGTGAACACAAATTGCACGCAAATCCAGCTCTGATTATCATCATCATCATCATTTGGTTGCATTTCAGGAAAACTTAATAGAAAGAGCGGTCATGTGCGCCTGCGAAATGGGCAATTTGACAGAATTGGAAAACATATGCTCTGTTGCTAATATCAATTTCAACGATATATCCAACAACGAGGTGAGTGAATCCGACATCCATCCATACATTCTTGAATTTTCTTCTTTCTTTTTTCACAAATTACCACCTTTGCTGCTTTCAGTTGGGGGCTTTGCCCACGCATGTTGCCGCCGTCGCTGGTCAGCTGGACGTTTTGAAATTTCTAGAATCGCGAGGATGTGATTTTTCATTACCAGATAAAGTAATTTTTTGACTTTTAAATCAAACCACATAATATGATTTGCATTTTTTTCAGCGTGGAGACAACCCTTTACATTTGGCTGCTCAGAATGGTCATATAAAAATTGTCAACTACCTCATCAGCAGAGTCGACGTTGGAGCTACAAACAATGTACTTTTTTTTCTGTGTTGTTATTTTCAGCTGCTTTCTACATCCAGTTGAACTTTATTCGAAATTTCAGTTCAAAGAAAACGCTTTGCATATCGCCGTTCGATACGGATTCTTTGACATTTCCGGCAGTCTTGTAATGAGTGGCAAAGTTGACTTGAATGCACAGGATAAGGTGAATTTTTGAAATGTTCAAAAAATATCCAATGTAAAAATTTACAAATTTTCCACTGCAGCACGGAGAAACTGCACTGCACATCGCCTGCTGGCATGGATATACGTTAATTGCAAGCCTGCTTTGCAACTTTAAGCCAGACTTGGGGATCAAAAACAAAGTATATATATATTGTTCAGTTTCTTCAGTTTTGCGCGTTCATTTGTGTTCGTAAAAAAATGCTTTTAGGATGGAGAAACACCACTGATCTGCGCAGCGGTCAGGGGAAATTTGGATTGCGTATTTCTTTTAAAATCTGCCGGTGCAGATTTGGAACAGCGGGATAAGGTTGAAATATTGTCGCCAAAAGAAAACGTTCACTTTTGCCCTGCTTCATGCGTGCTTGTTTTTCAGGATATGCAAACGGCGTTGCATTTGTCGATTCGCCGTCAGCATTCTGATATAGCTCTTCCACTTTTGGAATCGATGAGCAATTTTCATCTGAGTGACAAAGTATGCAAGTTTTGTTTATATATATATATATTTTTTCTATTTTGCATTTCTGAAACGTTCGAATTGGCAGATTTTAAAAATCACTCCAAATTGTAGCACTGTTGTTTAAATTTTATAATTACAATTATACTGGTAGAAAAGTTGATTTATTATTGAACAAAAAAGCCATTCAGTTTTATTTAAAATTAATAAATTGGTCAGGATGGAAACACTCCGCTGCATGTAGCGTGCAAAGAAGGTCTCACGGATGTAGTTCAACGATTGTGTCAGAAAGGTTGCCAAATCGACAGCGTCAACGAAGTGAGAATAAATTATTAATTTAGTGCTTTGTTCTGGCTGACAAATTGTTTGCTAAATTTTCTTTTCTCTTCTCCACGTTTAGGCGGGTCAAACTCCACTGCACATTGCCTGCAAGGAAGGTCACTTGGAAATTGTCAAAATACTGTGTCTTTGGGAGTGCAATGTACATCTCAAGAACAAAGTATGCACTGCTTGAAATTACACCCCCCCCCCATCCTATCTACTATTCACGGGATGTTTCGGGATTTGCATTTTAACATTTCAGGACGGCTTGACAGGAGAAATGATCGCCGCAGCTAGAAATCATCATACTATATGTGAAACTCTGAAAAAAGTGAAGCAGGTATGTATTATCTATTTTTCTCTTTTTCTTGTTCATTCCTTTATCAATATTCGAAAATTTTAATTCGTTGTTTTCAATCAAGGATGTTGTACTGCAGTCGTACATTAAGCAGTTTATTCCTTGCGATGGACAACCGCTTCGTCGTATAAAACTAAAAGTGTTTGGTCAGTCGGGCGTCGGTAAAACAAAATTAATTGATTCTTTGCGACAATTTGGCCTGCTTGACAATTTTCTTCGTCGATTTAGCGAATCCAACGCATCTGTTGAAGGTATACTTTTGATTGTGCAGCTGGTTGGTTTTGTTCATTTGCTTCGTTCAACTGCATTTTCAAATTTAGACGATTTATTGAAAAATAACAAGCCTCTTTCATCCAGACGACCAGTGGATCAGCCATCTCATCCGGGCTACACTAGAGGAATAGAAGTTCACAGTATTGCTGTAGCATGTAAGCTTAATTTGAACAACGCTCTGAATGACAATACAATACAATGCAATACAAAACAGAACAGATAATCATAAATACCGCAAACAATTGACATCTTTCAGTAGCATGCTGTGAAATTTGTTGTGCTTTCTTTATGCGGTGATAGAATTTGCCGTGCAGTGATGTTGGATGAAGATTGTCTGTTGAATTCTATTTTATTTATTATATTGCAATTATTTCTTTGCAGCTGGTATTGAATTTTCTACTTGGGAATTCAGCGGCTATTCACCTTATTGTGCAGTTTACGACCGTTTTATTGGCAACGGTGATTGCATACACGTGGTTGTGTTCAACGTAACAGATCCAACTGAAGTCCAATACAGGGGCGTAATTTTTTGGATGAATTTCATCAAGAGCTGTTTTTCACCAGATTCAACTATTGGTATACTGTGAACATTGCTGCTAATATTCTGTGATTGTGCAATGGAAGAAAAAAATTTTTTTTTGCTTTTTGTTTTTTGCAGGTCCAATGGGTGTGTCAAATAATAGACCAGTTGTTGTTCTTGTTGCCACGCATGTTGATCAAGTTGAACAGCCTATCAGTTTGTCGGCCGATGGTGAATGGACTTCATCAGATGCTGATGCACTTTTGAGCACAATTAAGCTGCGCTTTTGCACTGATTTTGAGATACACGATTCGATAATTGTACTCGATGCAAATGCGCCAAACTGCGTGGGCATGAAAACACTTCGGGCCGTTTTGACTCATCACAGGAAACGAATCGTTGAGGTTTGCAGAAGAATTGATTTCAATTTTCACTCTCAAACTGTCAATTAACAATTCCACTTTACAGCTCCTTCCAAATGGATGTGGTCTTTTGGAAGCTTGCATCAATTTGCTTGGTCAACTTCGTCGCACATTTGCCACTTTTCCAGCCCTCCGTTGGCGTGAGTTTTTTCGTCATCTTCAGGATAATGCGAATCCACTGGCGTCTGAATTCCACTGTCGTGTAATTGTGGAATTGTTGCAACTGTTGGGCGAAGTGGTCTACGTCAGATGCAGCCCCACGGAACAGGGCGGAGATTGGATTGTAATAAATCCCAACTGGCTGTGCCAGGCGATTATTGGTCGCTTGCTTTCGGCGGAATTTTTGCAGACCTGCCAACGAGACGGCTTTTATACTGCCGACGAGATGTTGCTTCTTTTTCCCCAACTGCTGCCCAACGTGACAGAAATGATGCGTTTACTGGACGCGATCGGACTTGGCACGGTTTGTGAATTCGAGGACGATGTCACTTTTGAATTTCCCTGCATGAATTTCGAGCAGTGTCCGCCGAATTATTGGGATCCGTCTCCAAAGCGACTGGTCTACGGAGGATTGAGATTTCTTCCCCGACGAGGAATGGATCACCTTATGCGAGCGAGTTTTTTAAGGTAAATTGAATTTTCTTCCTTTTTTCTTTCAACAGTTGTATTTTGACTTTTCCAATTGGTCTTTAAGTTACGCTTTTTGTGCAGTGGGGTTTTTCTGTATAATAACGCACTTGAAAAGATTTCATTATATCAATTAGGATTGTCACAAAAGAACAGTGCTACTGATTTGTGTTCGACCATTCAAATTAACCCACAAATACGCAGTTTTTAGGCGGTAAAGGTGTAATAAATTTTGAATGAAAAATTTTAAAAAATTAAATAAACAGCACATTGATGATCAAGAATTTATTTTTGAAATTTTTCAGAGTGCAAAAGCATCTGCGACACTGTTCACAGTTTTTTCCAAATCACGTGAAGCTCGAGTTGAGCCAGTGGCACGGCGGTTGCAAATTGACTAAAAATTCAATCGAGGCGGTGGTGGTGAATTTCGGCAAAGATCAGGGCATAGAGTTGCGTGTTCGAGGGCCCAGAGAGTTCGATGTCGAGTGCTTTTGCTTTTTCGACGATTTGATCAGCCTGATCGAGCAGACAGTAGCCGAAGCAGCGCCGGGATTGCTTTTGGAACGGCATTTTCTCAGTGCCAGAGATTTGGCCCAGCATAATTCTGTCATACAAACATACCCACCGGGTCAAATTTTTGCCATGCAACTGGCGGAAAGTGTTCTACTGTCAGATTCATGTGGCGGCGAAGAGCCCTTCCTAGATGTGGTGTGCTTTGGAAGCAAATCCATTGCCTTGTCACTGACGCTGGGCATTGATATGAAAATTATTTCTGTCCCAACAGGTGCAAGGCGGGAACTAGCCAGCTTGCTTGATCCAATGGACACTATGGGTCGCGATTGGAGCATATTGGCGGCCAAACTTGGCTTGGGTCCGTGGTTGGCTGAGATCGAGTCCGCTTGTGAACCTGGAGAAAGCAAGACGGACAGAGTTTTGGGAGAATGGTTCGCTCGAAGACCTTCCGATGCAACTGTCGGTGCTCTGCTCAGATGCCTTAAAGAGATGGGTCGTGACGATGCCATTGATCTGCTTTGTCGAAGCGCCCCTTTGTATGCTTTCAGTCCGGCCAATGTGAATCTGCAAACGTTTGCCACCGATTCAGGCCTTGGAAGCAACAATTCCAGAACAGCCTTCGATACACCGACACGTTTGTCATATTGAAATCTTGCTGCTCATTGATTTGATGACTGCTTTTTTCAGTATTTTCATTGTAAACAATGGACAGCGAGGCTAGGTTCTTGAATTTTGCTTCCCTTTTTATTTGTCTGTTTCAGCATCTGAAAACATGTTCATTGTGTCCTATGCATGTGTGAGTTCGTTTCACAGGTAAGTTCAGTAAGAGGACGTGGAACGCGAACCGGTTGCTTTTTCAGTCTCGAAAACGTTCATTATACTTCTACCTGAAATTTTTAGACAATTTTTATCACTCTTAAATTGAAATATTCTTCTAATTTAACTATAAAACTTTTGCAACTGCGAGAAAATAATTTTGCTCCATATACATACCTTTTGAAATTGTCTTTCAAATTACTACTAAATAATAAATACTTATATTATCATGATAGACGTTTTGGTTTTTCTTTATGAAACTATTCTCAGCAGCGATTCAACAGCCGCTTGTGTTTATTCCATTTTACGATGCTGAACAACGGAAGCGGAAGGATCTGTGATTTTTCTTAAACATAATAACTGAATGGCACACAACTGAAGAAATATACTATGTGTCTAGAAATTATGGAAATTTAGATTTCAAGTTGACGAACCGTTTGTTGAAAAAATGTATCAGATGTTCAATGACTGCATCAGTCCATTGTACGTCTGTATATAAATATATAAATAAATAACTTGATTAAAAAATTTTTTCAAAAACATTATCGAGATGAAGAGGAGGAATTCATTTTCAAATAGAAAAGTTCAGTTCCACAGTTCGGCTTCATCGCGGTTAGACTGCGTCGTATAAAGAATGGTCCACCTGAATAAAAACTATGGAAATCATTTTTATCTCAAAATCACCATATCAGTATCAGAGTGCTTGTTCTTTTGGCTGCTGCGGCTAATGGGCACTAAGGTCATGTAACCTCTGCTCATATCATCAATTTTTTTATTAAAACGATTTTTTATTTTTGTATTTACTATCAGCATGAACATGTGAATTACTTTATTTTGAAAATTTATAAATTAAATGAAAAACAATAGATATAAATAATTAATTTGCAAGCCGTGGAGCACAACTTGATATGTTGCTGACTTGTTCAACTTGACCCAGTATCTATTGTCTTCAGGCAAGACTTATACAATTGAAAAGCAAAGTTATATGTGAATGCTTTGAGCTTTTATGTTTGCTTTTCAGCTTCATTTCAAATAACTGTAGGCTAGCAGTGTGCACTGACTGAACAGTATGGCACTTTTCTTGAAATGCATTCTATGCATCAACAAAATAGATTTGTGCTTTCTTTCAGGATTTATTTTATTTTTATTTCTTGAAAATGATTCATCACGATTTTGAACAACAACAACAGAAAGGTACATCTCATCAACAGAAAGTTGCCTGTTGCTGGAATATCTAAGTTGGAAAGCGGTTTGTTGAAAAAATCCTTTTGATGTTAAACTATTATGGTAATCTATAAAAATGAAATACATGTGAGACGTTTTAATATTTGCGATTACTGTCCATTATAAAGTTATTGTCTTTAGAATGCCATTGTCGAGATGAAAATGAATTATGTTTTCCACAAAATGTTAAAAAGATATTTTCAGAAAAATAAGTTTTATTGACAAAATCACATGCAGAGAAGTGGAAACGCACGGCACAGCGGTTGTTAAAGAAAGGCAAACGTCAACACACACACAAAATGTGAACAGCAGAAAACTGAAGTAAGCAAATAGATACGTTTTGAGACCACGGCAATCAAGCAAATTTTAGAGTGTATGGTTGAAATTCTTTATTTTTATTTATTATATATATATATATATATATATATATATATATCAATTAATGCTCTTAGTTGACTTGTAATCTTTCCATTTTGCACATTGACTGTTAAAATGAAAATAAAAATCCAGAATTTTTAATAAATAATTTATTCTTCATTTGATCAGCGTAACTGAATACTTGCCCATTACTAATGCTTGATAATTGCACAACAATTATTTGTTAATAACGTACGTTTGCATTGATTATTATTGAAAATGATTATCGTTTCGTTTACAAATTATTCAAATTTTCAATGTAAATACATTTTCATTTGTTTTTCCATCAACTAGGCATTTTATTAATGACATTTATTAGAATTAGAAATTATTCACAACAAAAATTTGATTGATGAAATCAACATACACACACACACACACACATATATATATATATAAACAATTATACGTGTAATCAATAAATATTGAAATTATTATAAATTAAAAAAAAGTTTTTGCAAATCATATATCACTATATTGAGTTCATTTATGAAAAGGATTCTTTGATGTTTGAGTACTTTTTCCAGTTCTTCTTTATTGTTATTATAATTTATAAAATATATAATTTATCAGATCAAGCAGATTATGATATTAAGTAAAAGTGACAACATTACTATTAATCTATTTCAGGAATCATGTTTTCCTCCATTGCTTTTAATTTCTCCTCCATATTCTTTTTTGCTTTCATATTTACCTTTACTCATCTTCTTCGTGTAATGTGGCATCACATTAGTTTTGAACTCATTGAATTGGTTTTTATATGTCTGATATGCAGATCGTACTCCCAAGTGTT
>NW_003526945.1:4947931-5018149 GCF_000181795.1 Trichinella spiralis | reverse complement strand
CCTATTTATAAAAAGATTAATCTCGTTGCACCTTGCCTAAGCTAATCGTTTATTTCATTTATACCAAGTTTACTTTCCCCATTACCTAATTAAAGGAGACCACGATTAACATTTTTATAAGTAAAAAATTTATATTCAAGCAATAGCTAATTCACCAATAATTAATAAATAAAATTATGCCTATTTAATGTCTACCATATTACATCCCTTTTAACTGTTTACATTACACTGTTTGAAAGTAAAAATCTACTTTGACATTACATTCTTTAAAGTAAAGAACTGCTTTACACTAAAAATATATTATTATCACTAAAAGATTAATGAATAATTAAAACCTTTTATAAGATGAAATGTAAATGAAAAACTGATAAACTTTTCTACTTTAAAACAGTGTAATGTGAGCAAAAATTGAATTTGCCCAATTATTAGATGAATGAACATTATAATTTATTTATCATTTAAGTTCCTAAATGAATAAATTAATGTATAAAATATTAACAAATTTAAACTATTTAGCATGATTATAAGGGGAAACTCTCGAAGGAGATTAATTTCAAATGTTTGATGCCTAAACTGATGAAAGGTGCAACGCCTAATGAACTAGTTAAAGGTGTGACGGCAAATCTAATGTCAATCATTGGCCAAGTGTCAGAGCCAGCGAGACAATAACACAAACGCATAGCGACGCTTACCGTTCCTCTTGGGGGAGTAACGATCACCACTAGATTGGCACTGAAACAGAGTCTCAGCACTACGTCAATTGCGAATTTGCATAACTGCCTCTAGGACAGATACGTCTTACGAATTCACATAGGTGTTGAAATCCCATTGCACAAGATTTCAAACAACGTCCATTACCACACAAATGGACAGGGTCATCTCTTTAAAACCGGTCTCTGGCCAGCACGGGACTAGGAGACTCCGCCGAGGGAAGTCCCCGTTAACGGGCAGGAGGGCGGGGGGCGGCGCGGGGGCGGTCGGGCTGAAAAAAAACCTTGCTTGAGATCCCATTGCTGGGATCCGAGCAAGGCGGCAGGCCTCTGGTACCGCAACCGGGAGAGGAAGAGGTGAGCTTTGAAAATATGGACTTTGATCATTTGATACGGTTAGGGTCGCGTCGTGCAGTGTAACCCGTCGAACTCCTGCACACCACCCTATCTCACATTCCTCCTATCCTTGCACTGCTATTCTCAAGCATTTACTTATTCTAATACTCAAACTATAGCAGTGCTAAAAACTCACTATGCTCAAAATTTGTCCTTTGAAATGATCGACAAATTATGCAACCATTTCACTTTCCGCAAATGAACCCTAAACTCAACTCGACAAGGCATGGGACGTGAAAAATGTTCAAATGCGGAAAGCCACTCAAATTCATTAAAATAATACTCATGATCTACATCCAATTACTCTAATTAACAAACATCTGAATTGAATGCTCGATAACTTACAGCTCGAATTTATATAAATTACAGACTCAAGAACTCCTCAGTGAACTTTAACTAATTAGCCTAACTCAAAGAATTATACTTACCAAACTTACCCTTGTCTTCTGGATGTCTTCTTTTATCTTCTATTCTTCTGTATCTAAATATAGAAGAATTAATTTAATGAAATAATGTTATAATAAATAAAAAACAAAGCCGTTTTTATTGTTCTTCTTCGTCTGTCATCGCATTGAAAACGCCATTGTTCATTCGCCGCACACCGTTCGCCTACAATCATTTGAAATGAGTTTCTAGAGCAACTAATAGTAGCCTCAGGAAAATTTACATAAAGTTCATTTCTATTGATTAACAAGTATGAAACGTATTTCATTTCCTTGAACAAATATTATGCAGGCCACGCATAAGCTCAAAAGCAAACAAATTGAAATGCAAATTCAAATGGAAACTGCACCACGCCTTTGTTTGAAAAGATAAGATTCCTCTATATCTAATAACACACCTTACACAGTAGTTAAAGCAGAAGTAGATTGAGCAAACATCGCTGTCGATGCCTCTGTTAGTCAGCAAAGTCAATTTAACTGGTGCACTGCTAATATGAAATTAATTTTCAAACGGCCCAATTTGCATAAAAGACAGACACTACGCACATAGCGTTAAACACCGGCTTACGTAAGTTGGATATGCTACTCAATCAAATATGAATTACAACATAATATCAACAAAAAATAAACAATAATTCAGCACACTTGTTGCGCCCTATGACAAGCAAAATTAACTAGATGAAAATTTTGATTTATCTAATGTCTTCATGGTGCAAAATTTAAAAAACAATATAAAGTGATAATAAAATTAAATTGTAAACAATTTCTGCATGAAAACGGTATTTTTATGTTTTTACTATACGCCTGGTGATATTTGACCAGTTAGTTCAGAATGAAGTTGAATGCCATAAACAAGTGCAAATTGAAAATGTAATCGTGTTCTCCAGTTAAATCTAAACGATTACCTAAAATAACATATTGAAATATGGATTTGTTCAAAACCTTCAACGTTCAACTATATGTAATTAAGAATTCTGTTTTAAAAGTATTTCAAATTTTACACATCTTCAAATTGAAAATTGCTCAAATACTTAAATATAGATGCATTCATAGCAAAACAACAGGAAAATAAGTTTCAGTATTAAATCTTCACCTGAATGTAGCATTTTGCACTTGCACCTTGGTTACGCACCGCCACCGCTTATCGAACAGCATTGTAATAAAATAATAACTATGCATACAACATTTGCATTTCTCTCATTTGTTTATTACTTAGTAACCTTCTTATCTTTAATTTGGCAATTTAAATAATGTATATTACTGTATTTCGAATTATTAATTATCTTTCCGTGATTTTATTTTGGAAGTATACTTTAACTTCATATTAAAAGATGCTTTTACTTTTCCTCATTTTATCTGCTTTATTTCCTTTTTATGCTTTGTATTCTGTGCTCATGTAAGATAAAACTGTCTGCTTGAATTACGACATTAATGTGAAATAAGACTTGTATTTATTTCACTGACAACATTAAAGCTGTGGTGCAGCCTAGCCGGCTATCATCAGTTAGATTAATACCTGCAGATTTTCATATACTTTTTTGTCATCCATGCCTGAATTCTATTTATATTTTAATGACGTTTGTGATTTTTACCTTTTGTGTTTGCTTGTGCACAACGTGATGTCCGTTAATTTTCTGTCATTCCCGCGTTAACTCAACAAAAAGATCAGGCGACCTGGTGGTATGATGTTGAGGATGTCACAAGATAGAATGTCTTGTCTTGTAAAATCTTGTGCGGTCGAACCACACTTTTCCAGTAGAAAATTAATTATGGAGTAAAAATGAAACTGAAAGTGCATATTTGTAATTTTGCAAAAACGAAATTCTATTCCTTCATTTAATGTAAAATATACATAGGCGTTTAATTTATAAAGAGGTGCGGATGTAATACACAAAAGATTTATCATGTACGTGTATTATTATACATGGCAGTGTGACGAGGAACAAAATAGTGCTATTTCTTCATTTAAACAAAATTGGAATCTCAATAACGTGATAGAATAATTATCAAATTAATAATTTTAATTGTATTTCAAATGAACGACACGTTTCGATTCTGTTTGAAAAGGAACTTTTCCACTACCAGATCAATATCAATGGAAAAGTCAGAATGAACGTACACATCACTTTAAGTCCGTTCAGTTGTTCTTCTGTCATGGTAGTCCGGAAATAGCCTTTCAGATATTTCACTGCAGTAAAGCTTCGCTCTACGCTGGCTGAGTCGATTGGGTGAGTGGCAAACATCTGTAGGAGTAAGGACACGAACGGGTTATAATCGTTGTTGTTGAAGTTTAATGCATACCCAAATCAAACGCAAAAAGTGCTACGTTTGCTAAAAATCATGTATGCTAGTTGCGTTTCGAGGAAGTTAAAGATTGGCATCATTCCTACATATTAAGATAGGCGCAGTGTGCATTGAAACTGTCCATAACAATATCATTTATTACTGTCAACATCTATCACTCACAAAAAGTTGAAATTTGCACAAAATTCTTTTGGCTACTCTTCGCAAAACAGCGAAGGCAGAAAAGTGCGACGTAAGTGGGAAGGAAAAGAAGAGAAATATGTAAATAAGTATGCAAGTAAAATGATCTTTTGTAGGATCATCGCAAATGTTCAAATAATCCAGAAAAAAGAAGTATCTCTTCAAATAAAATTTGCTCCTGACTTTTCTTTATCGTTTACAACATCCTGAAACCTACTAGGCAGTTTCCGGAGAAACTCTCCAAAAAACTATCTATCTTTTATCAATACAAAACTATAACAATCAAAAAATTCCAAAGTTGAAAACAAATTTTTCGCCGATTTTCGCAAAACAGCCAAGTCTATAGTCCGTGAAATTTGCAATTTTCGAGAACAACCTTTTCTTCCAAAAATAGACTTTATGGGCATCAATCGATCAGAACGATTAGCGGAGTACAACAAACGTATTCCGGCTGTTCCCTCTTGCGTAGCTCTCCACATAGCCTGAAAAAAAGTGGGAAGCACACCTATGTATTAAGAGGGATCGTTCCACTTTGTACGCTACCGATTTCCCCTAACTCCGCCCCCTTTTGGTGATTTGTGAGTCGTTGATTAGCTGTACGGCGATTAATCAGTAATTGGCTAATGAGTTGTGCTCTTTTATTAGTTACCCAGTTTTCATCACTTATTGGCCGAATAACTTATATCATTTGATTAGTCACTTAGTTTTGATCATTGATTGGATAATTTTTTTCCATCAAAGTTTTCCCAAATATCGGGTGCTTCTCCATTAAATTACCTAATATGGACATTAATATTCACATTTCCTATTTTTTGAAACAAAGTTTTTTTTTATATGTAATGTGGAATAGTGTATAAATTTTTTGGACTTAGCAAGAAGACTTAGCATAGACTTGCAAGATCACTTATGCTGAAGATGCTACATTAATCCACTGTTTGAGTCTTTGTTCACAACCAGCTTTCTTTGAGATACAAACTGAATTTCATCATTATTTATTCCCATCATTCGAAAATATATCTCAAATCTAAGACGTTGAAAATAGCACAAGCTTGTGATGACCACTGAGATAGAAGAAAAATAGAACGGATGGTCTTGTTCTTTACAAATTGAATATCTTTATTATCCAATTGCATCATTCTGATAAAAATATAGAAGCAACAAATGAAGGGCTTAAAGTAAAGATAACAAAGAGAGATTAAATGAACATGCTTATCTGGGTCATTCAATGTTTTCATAATTCGAGACCTAATGATATTTTACGATGGCAGCAAAGCTAGCCTTGTCAACTAGTTGACAATGAAGAAAGCTGTGCAGCGATTATCATGAACAAGGTCAAAATTCATTACGCAGAATTTTCTAAAATTTCACTGGACCAACAAACATGTGCTGCAGTTAAATTTCCCCTAAACAAGCCAAAAGAATTTTCAGTTCAATCTGTGCTACATCTGAGAATCTTTTCACAGAATATCGATATAATGTGATGTCAGTGGATACAGCACCAAATACTTCTTGATATATGCCACAGAAATGCACAAGGCGCAAATTCAAACAAGGATAATGGTGGTCTGGAATTTTTACAATACTACAGACAGACGCTTTCTCAAATGAATTCATTGTGTGACCAAGGCAGTGAACCCCATGATACTGTTCACTCTCAACAATGGGAATGAAAGTTAGAATGGCAAATGAAAGTTCAATATATGCTTCATGCCTGCCGACGAGGATAATTAGCAATGATCATATTTTCGCAGAACATAAGCAGTGTTAACGTTCACAGCCATGATGGAGTGAACTTGAGATGAAAAATAATTTTCTTCGCTTTTAGTTTTGTTTGGTAAAATGATATCCAAATGCGACAGAACCTTTTTGATCTGTAACGTTGAATATTTGGTTATCATGGTAATAATACAACAGTTGAAACTTGAATGCTTACTCAACCCAGTAGTTGGTTTCCTTGAGATATATTGAAAAACAAATTTAATACAATTTACACAAAATGTATAATCACAGATGTTTATTTTAAACAAAATTCCAGATTTTATTTTTTATTTAAATAAATCATAAGAAGAAAAACAATAACCTTTGTGAACAGGAGCGAAAGAAAGATTGGAAAGATTAAATTCTTTTGCAAGCCAGAAATATTTTCAGAGAACACTACAGGTGAAATCAGAAAAGTGTTTCGATGCTAAAATTCAGCAATCATCACTCCCAGTTTTAGCTGAAAACTGCAGTTGTGGACAATTTATCAATTTTACGTTTTCCCTTTGTACTTGAATAACCTTCAAGTAGCGTTCATCAGAACAATATCTGCCAAACAGAAAAGAACCTTAGGCATAAATTTCATTTAATTGTTAGGTAAGAAAGTAATTTATATGACGAGTGAAAGCAACTGTTGGCTGACATTTCTTTTGAACAGTATTTATGAACGCGGGCGGATAAATGTAAAGCACTTTGGAAGCGGAAAAAAGCGATGAACAGCACCAAGCAGAAAAGCACTTAAAGCTGCTTCAAATTCACTCTGCAGTGGACATTGCATTGTTTGATGTCAGCATTTGTGCGCCATTTGTGTGTGATTAATTATCTTCTGTCAACATCAACAAAAGGCGTTGGCGCCACAGCGAATATCACAAGTTGATCTTGAATTGTTGATAAAATGACAAATGAAAAGTAAATGTTGTTGCAGAATGATATTTAAAATGGAATTCAAAATAAGAGATATATTCAAGATATAAGCTATCTAACCGAACTCTTCACTGCTCCAACTGAATAAAGTCGAATTCAACTCCATACATTGGTTTTGAATTATCTACAAATAACTCATACAGTCCACTCCTTAGTCATTTTTAAGTTCCATTCTAAAAGATTTTCAAACAGCTGTGTTTCGCGTGAACTTCCTTGCGCTTTATTCATCATCATTGCTTTGAGATTTTTTAGATGATGAGGCAATAATGATGTAGTTCAGTTATAAAACAAAAACTTGGTTATAAAAATTGGGACGTGTGTCCATATAAGGGGATTTAATGGTGAAGCACCCCTATATTTGGGAAAACTTTGATAGAAAAAATTGTCCAATCAGTGATCAAAACCGAGTGACTAATCAAATGCCTTAAGTTATTCGACCAATAAGTGATGAAAGTTGGGTTATGCAAATTTTAGAGGCCATTTATTCCACAACTACTGAAAAGTTTGAGTTGAAACACTAGAAAACACTTCATATTGATAAAACACTTTTTTTATCAATATGAAATTATTACAATAAAAAAAAGTCTAAAATTTGAAAAAAAATATTTTCGCCAATTTTCGCAAAAACAACCATGTCTGTAATCCATGAAATTTTGCAATTTTCGAGAAAAGGTTTTTTCTCCAAAAATTATAGAAATTGATATATGTCGGTAGAGAATTATTCGCTAACTTTTATAAATTCATCCCCAACGCTCCTGACTGCGTATTTGTCGAGATATGTCAAAAAAGGGAAACCAAAATAGGATTATAACAGTAACAAAATGAAAAATAATGAAAAATAAAAGTTAAATCCATGTGCATATGGAATGGTTTCGTTAATTTTAACAACGGGACTAACAATGCTTTCACCCGAAAAAAAGAATTTATTTTAATATGAATTGTTCCTGATTTTCATTTATGCAACAGGAACTTTCAAAATTAAAACCTTCGTTCACTGAATTTTTTGATTGATCCCAATTCAGAGATAAGAATTCTCCAAAATTATCACATTTGAAAGCTATTTTCGTGCAATGTGCGAGTCTTTTTATTCTATAAATTTCAAATGCTCAAACCGTCAGCCTTATCAAATTTCTCAAAAAATCATCGATTGCGGGTTATTCAAAATTTACATACCTTTAATTGACGTACAATTGATTGCACTTATCATGAAATTATTTTACAATGTGGCAGAGATTTTGACAACCATGGAATAAGTTTACCCGGATATCTCTATAGATTCGAAGAACTACCATGCATGAGACCAATAGTTTGACATGAATTGTGAATTTATTTAATTTCCTAGCATTTGCAATGAAGTTTCACCTTGGGGGACTACATATTGTACTCATTATGCAAATTAGCATTGCATTGTTGTTACTTAGCGAAAGTAAATTCAAATATCCACACACTTGGTATCATTCAGAAGCTTAATACATGGAAACGATCCTAATGGGGACCACATTCCATGAATAGTTTGCTTTTTAGCAAAGTAAACACTTACAACGCTTGCGTATTCATTTGCATCAAATAATGATTGTTTAACAGCAATGATTTCAGGAATGCAATGTAATTGATCATAGAAAAAACGATAAATTAGTAGAATTCTAAAAGATTTGATATCAAAAATGCTTCCTAAACGATTCGATGCATGACAGTTACTGATGGGCGACTTTTCTATGTATTAAATACGCAGTAGTTCAAATTTGCGCCCATTTATTTCATACCAACTGAATAGTTTCTGTTGAAAGTCTAGAAAACACCATCTTTTAACAATATAAAACTGTAACAATCAATTGAAATGCAAATTTTAAAAACGAATTTTTCGCAAACAAGACGAAACAGAAACAAACAAAGAAAAAATTTTTATATAATCCCTTCTTACATTTCTGTTACCGATGCACTGCCATTCTCAAAAAAGCAGTTATGCCAAAACACAAAATATAGCAGTGCCATCCATACAAACTGCTGAAACTCGAAATTTTGTATTCTTGATCGAAGAAACATTCATATATGATTCAATCATTTTCTCTTCACAGACAAATCAACAAGGTATTGTTCATTAAAATGTTCAAAGGCGAAAAGCCATTCAACTTATTGAAATAACGTATTTAACTTTGGAAAAATATTCTCTAAATTGAATAAGCCACACAGGTTAATAAGCATTACAATAAAGAATAGCTCACATTTAGGTGAACCACACACTCAAGAACAACTGTTATGAGCTAAGTAACATCCTAACTGGAAACAACATATTCCCTAAACTAGCTACCTAATCTCTTCGCTCAGGGCCATTATTTATTCAGGATTTTCCATAAATGTAGAATAATTCACTGAAAGAAAAAACCAATAATAAACAAACGCGAAACTTCTTTCTTATGCAATTCGTCATCAGTGGCAGTTGTGAAAATGCCATTGAAAACACAATTCACTATCAAGCATTGCAACTAAATTAATCAGTAAGTAATTCAACAAAGAACAAGCAAATAAATATTTGCATGACGCTTCTCTCAACCAAGCAAGAAACTAGTGTTTAAGGCTATTCATTACATTCGATTAGCAGTGTGCGATCTTTAAAGGCCATTAATCAGACGACTACTGTGCAGTTTCAGATGAAATTTTTAGAGAACTACTACAAACTTATCCCCATCATAACTTATCCCGTTCTACATTACGCCTTCCTTGACATATACCAGAAAAAGTGAAACCAAAAATGTGATTTTAATGGTATTGAAATAAAATATATATACATTTATTCAATAAATATGCATATAAAATAATTTCATCAATCTTCAAAGTGGAACATTCAATGTTGATACCAGTCATGGTATCAAATCATGGCGACCTGGTGGTATCAAACAGTAACATATCTCAACAACAGAAATTAAAATACAAATGTCTTGCATAGATGACAACTGGCATCACGTATACCACATATTGTGCTTCATCACCAATTCGTAAAACTTCATAACGATGACGAAGATTGCAATTTTCAACTGATCTAGTCCAAATTGCTTCGATTCGCAAAATGCTTTCAATAATTCCATTTTTAGCCACAACAGAAAGTATGATATTGTTTGATCTTTTCTTCCGTTTCACTTGGAAAAATTCCTCCTTAGAAAGAGTTGCACTGCTTGTGTTGATCTTGACAGTCAACTTCGCGCCTAATAGCAGCGTTTCAGAGCAATCATATTGGGCACAATACTTCTTTTTCATCCCATGCAAAAAATTACCAAGCACAGGAAGGTCCTGATACCACACCCGGTTGAGGGATATGTGAGCAACGAAAATTTTGATTGTTTGATCTTTTCTTCCGCATCACTTGGAAAAATTCCTCCTTAGAAAGAGTTGCACTGTCCGCGTAGGGTGTATTGTAATACCTTGCGTGATCATGATAAGACAGTCAACTTCGCCCGTAGTAACAGCGTTGCAGAGCAATCATATTGGGCACAGTACTTCTTTTTCATCTCATGCAGAGACTTAGCATGCAGAGGAAAGTCCTGATACCACCCACAATCGGTTGAGGGATGTGTGAGCAACGAAAATTTAGAATCGTGAGTTGTTGACATTGTTCATAACGACGTCATAAATGATGACTTTTATCAACTATACCATATTCTGCTGGATTTGCGGAATCGGCAGATTCGGGACGGATTCAAACTGAAACTGATGCAATCCAATTGTTGATGATTTATAACAGACGTATGAAACGCACTGATATTTTTGTTATCTGTCATCAATTTCATCAATAGCTGTAAAGTAACGGAAACCGTGGAGTCCATGGTCGGAAATAATTTTAGCGGTCTATCCGTCCGTTTTAAGCTTATAACCAACCATAACAACTGTTGATACTCGGGATGAGAGAAGAAACAGCAAACGTTCTCGAAAGTTCACTTTAGATGGATGCAGCCCGCTGTCTACTCATTAATATCGTTTCCAGCTTCTTTCAGTCAGTTCTTCTGGAAGTTTGATTTCCCTTGCCATAGACAATGGAAAGATCTAGAAAATGAAAAACCAACAAGTGTTAAAATAAAAATCTGAAATGAATGAATAAATAAATAATAAATGAAAACATTACCAACATTTATCCCAATAAAACAGCACTTGTTAACGCTGATAAATGAGATTTCAGTTGCTTTCCAGGTTTCAAAATTGAATCAGACATGAAGCTCCAACATCAAACGACTCTAATGTTAATTGATGTTGGAATACAATTTTTTCTGAGAAAGGAAAATTTATGAACTTCGATCTCGTCTTCGGTGAAATCAAACTGATTCCTCACATTTCTTCCTACTGTACATCTATAAACGAAATGCAGACAATAGTAATAAATCTCTAAAATCAAAAATTGAAGCTAAACTGCTATAAGCAAATTTTCCACCGTAAAATTTACAAGGAAGAATAGAAAATTATCTTACTTTGCGAATGCGGGTTGAAAGAATAGGAAATATTAAACATAATTCCATATCTCAAATTCTTGCTTCATGTTCATAACTGCGCCGATTTGTGTATGGCCACGATATGATCAAAATCAATTGTTTTCCCTTCAGTAGTGCTGACATGACGTCATTCTGAATTTTGACCACAACCTCCAACAAACAGATGAGCTTTGAGACTGCAAGCTATGATGTCCCTTTCGCCTTCACCGTTATTTCAACTTTTTCGTCGTCTTTATTCCAATTCGGATACGACGTTATCTTTTTAGAACCCACTTTCATTTCACTTCATGGATGCTACCAAAATTACAACTCGTCTTCTACGTTCTGTCGATCATGCAATTCCATGATGCTTCCAAATTCATAAAATGCACGCATACTCTATTGTGCTGGACAGAGAGAAATAGAAATGATTCAACTTTTTTTCAACAGATCTTTCTCATTAGTTTCTCCAAATTAACTGACATTTCTGCTCGGTTCACATCTCGTGAAGTAACAAATCTTTGAGAGAAATTATCCAACGTCGATAGGATTATCATCTACCAATGTGATATTGTGTAACGGACTTTTCGTCACAGCAGGCAGATCAGACAACGCCTTGTTGTTCACCGTTCGAGTTGACCTTACGGACGCCTACTCTTCTTGAGGAAGACATAAGGTGTGAATAATTTATAAAACGAACACCAAACAATCTTTTCAAATGTTTATCACAACGTGCTGCTAACAACCACAACAAAAAATCACAACACGATCGATCGCTCACCAAAACTGCACACCACCAATCACTGCCAAGTGTCTGCCCACTACCATACTCTGCCACTGATCGACAGGTCCAAATGTGTCTACTACGGTAGCCGAGTTCTACGGGATCGTGGTGCACGATCAGCTCGATCTTACATGATCTTCATCCGCTGACTTTAGAATATGACATGCATCATCAGCTTGCCGGGACTGTTACCATTGTGTTGCGGACGTGGACCGCGCGACTCGTTACAATTGTTGAATCAGCTCCTTTTTCATAATTCAGCCAATGATACGTTCTGAAATTATATTTCCAAAGCTTAATATTGTCAGAAGCTAATTTACTAAACAACACCCATTACATAGCAGTGAATGCTCTTCTTCCAAGAGTTCTAGTTAAGACTAATCTACAGTATCTATTAAAAGTTTCAGGTATTAATGATATAAAAATAGGTATCCATGAATAAGTTAAAATATTTTTTACTTGAAATTACCACTAACACGCAATTTATTTTCAATTTCATTATCAAAACAAAACATTCGAACATCACATTCAATTATATGGGCATTTTTATTGTAAACAAACCCATTGTTACTGTAGCGTACAGAACGCCTCCATTGCTACTGATGTGCAGGTTCGGTGGACTGTATTGTCGTTCTAGTGGCGATTCGATCGGTCGATTAGATCACCGTTCGGGACAGTATAGGTATAGATATGACAATAATTTGGATACATGAAATGTGCAAAGCTCTTTCTCACTATACCCAATATTTTTAAGGAAAACTTTTTAATACACATGCAACGGGTCGCTCCCTCGAGCAGGCTCGTCCGCTTCTTCCACCAGATTATTGGTGCGTCCGTCGCTATTTGGCGACGGGCCGCTATTTAAGAGCGTATTTCCCTTCCTTTCTGTCTCTCGCTTTCCTGATGGCATTGCGACAATCAAACAACAAACAATGAGTATATACTTTATTGAACAATCAAAAGCAAGGACCGACGACGAAGATATATCGAAAAAACGCTTTCCTGTCAACTTGCCAACTGCCACGTACGCATGTAAACAAGAATTACCGTACTCCGCCTCCGATCTTCATGTCCAATTCTTCATACGGTAGCTTTAGGTTTCCTCCTCTTCATTTTCTGCAGGAATAATTTCTTTAGCTCGGTCCATGTCCGCTACACACAAATATTTTTAAATGATTCAAAATAACTACTTTCATGTTGCCGAAATTTTCCTGCAAAATATAAATCACTTATACTGACTATCAGTTAAATTTATAATATATCGATGTTGATGAGCTGTTATTTTGCGAACCACTTGCTGCTGGTCTGAAAAATAACGATTATATTTGAAATGTTTAAAATTTTATTGATTTAATATAAAAATGATAAAATGAAACCCTAAAAGTATGAATTATGTATTAAAAGCAAAAGTAAAATAATTTAAAGTTTATTTTAAATTTTGTTTAAAATTGTTTAAAGTGTTGCATATACTGCGGCGAACACTTGAACTGTTTTAGTTAGTTTTGCGATCAGAACAGTAGCAGTCGAACATTATGCGCCAAAAGAAAATTTGTAAAGTGACAATTTACTCGGGTTTCATGAAAATGGAAATGCCCATCAAGTCAAGCACCACCGGCAAGGAGTTGTTAGCAGCAGCCTTAGCTAAACTCCACCTTCCGAAGTATGACATTTTCGTCTTGGTTGATAAACAACGTCGACCACTGAAAATGAATGTTGCAGTGAGAAAGCAAGTCACTCGAAACGACCCTACTTTGAAAATGATAACATTGTATCATTCAGCAGAGTTGGACGAACCGTTGATGTTGAACGACGCCTTCGTGGCCATCCAATATGTTGAGGCTATTGAAAATCTAATTTGTGGGAAAATAATTTTATCGTATGAAAATTTAATTCAGTTGATTGCTATTGCTATCCATCAAAATTTCCTAGCGCCCAGAGGGTCAGAATGGCGGAACATTCCAAGTATACATTGGCTTAGAAAAAGATTCAGAGTAAGCAGAAAAAAATGGATGAGTGATATAAATGAGAAGCTTCGTGAACATTCATTCAATAACAACATCCAGGCCATGAAGTGTTTTTTGACCCATGCGAAAAATGCGAGCACTTTCAGTAATCAGTTACTTTTTACATCAATTAATTACGCTCTCATTGGTATGAATAGGAAAGGTATCCACTTTTATATTGATAACAACTGCGAAGCTTACATAAATTGGAGTCAGCTTATCTCAGTTAAGCAGAATAAGAGAAAGGTGACCGTCAAATATGTTGAGAAACAAAAACTGACGGCCAAAATAATGTTCAGAAGCCGAGGTGATGCTAAATCATTTGTCAAGTTCTGTAAAATGTTACAAAATGTGGAACACCTGGATGCCACCTTATATTCTTTCAATCCAATGAATGACTGGCTGGAGTCATCGTCGGCAGAAAGTGATTTGTGGTCAAAATGTAATAATTTATTTAAGGATGTAAACTCCTTGAATGATGAAAAATCATTCTTTAATGAAAAGAACTGTGGAAGTGATAAGAAAGCAAGAACAATGAAAAAAACTCATACGGATTTCGAAGAACGCCAAGAAGAGAATAAAACAAAAGAACATTTAAGAATTATACGAGAGATTATTTATCTACAGAATTATTTACTAAGAAGAATTGCATTACTTCGAGCCTCTTTCAATAGGCAGAAACACTTTGTGAGTCTGAATACAGCATATCAGACATATAAAAACCAATTCAATGAGTTCAAAACTAATGTGATGCCACATTACACGAAGAAGATGAGTAAAGGTAAATATGAAAGCAAAAAAGAATATGGAGGAGAAATTAAAAGCAATGGAGGAAAACATGATTCCTGAAATAGATTAATAGTAATGTTGTCACTTTTACTTAATATCATAATCTGCTTGATCTGATAAATTATATATTTTATAAATTATAATAACAATAAAGAAGAACTGGAAAAAGTACTCAAACATCAAAGAATCCTTTTCATAAATGAACTCAATATAGTGATATATGATTTGCAAAAACTTTTTTTTTAATTTATAATAATTTCAATATTTATTGATTACACGTATAATTGTTTATATATATATATATGTGTGTGTGTGTGTATGTTGATTTCATCAATCAAATTTTTGTTGTGAATAATTTCTAATTCTAATAAATGTCATTAATAAAATGCCTAGTTGATGGAAAAACAAATGAAAATGTATTTACATTGAAAATTTGAATAATTTGTAAACGAAACGATAATCATTTTCAATAATAATCAATGCAAACGTACGTTATTAACAAATAATTGTTGTGCAATTATCAAGCATTAGTAATGGGCAAGTATTCAGTTACGCTGATCAAATGAAGAATAAATTATTTATTAAAAATTCTGGATTTTTATTTTCATTTTAACAGTCAATGTGCAAAATGGAAAGATTACAAGTCAACTAAGAGCATTAATTGTATATATATATATATATATATATATATATATATATATATATATAATAAATAAAAATAAAGAATTTCAACCATACACTCTAAAATTTGCTTGATTGCCGTGGTCTCAAAACGTATCTATTTGCTTACTTCAGTTTTCTGCTGTTCACATTTTGTGTGTGTGTTGACGTTTGCCTTTCTTTAACAACCGCTGTGCCGTGCGTTTCCACTTCTCTGCATGTGATTTTGTCAATAAAACTTATTTTTCTGAAAATATCTTTTTAACATTTTGTGGAAAACATAATTCATTTTCATCTCGACAATGGCATTCTAAAGACAATAACTTTATAATGGACAGTAATCGCAAATATTAAAACGTCTCACATGTATTTCATTTTTATAGATTACCATAATAGTTTAACATCAAAAGGATTTTTTCAACAAACCGCTTTCCAACTTAGATATTCCAGCAACAGGCAACTTTCTGTTGATGAGATGTACCTTTCTGTTGTTGTTGTTCAAAATCGTGATGAATCATTTTCAAGAAATAAAAATAAAATAAATCCTGAAAGAAAGCACAAATCTATTTTGTTGATGCATAGAATGCATTTCAAGAAAAGTGCCATACTGTTCAGTCAGTGCACACTGCTAGCCTACAGTTATTTGAAATGAAGCTGAAAAGCAAACATAAAAGCTCAAAGCATTCACATATAACTTTGCTTTTCAATTGTATAAGTCTTGCCTGAAGACAATAGATACTGGGTCAAGTTGAACAAGTCAGCAACATATCAAGTTGTGCTCCACGGCTTGCAAATTAATTATTTATATCTATTGTTTTTCATTTAATTTATAAATTTTCAAAATAAAGTAATTCACATGTTCATGCTGATAGTAAATACAAAAATAAAAAATCGTTTTAATAAAAAAATTGATGATATGAGCAGAGGTTACATGACCTTAGTGCCCATTAGCCGCAGCATCCAAAAGAACAAGCACTCTGATACTGATATGGTGATTTTGAGATAAAAATGATTTCCATAGTTTTTATTCAGGTGGACCATTCTTTATACGACGCAGTCTAACCGCGATGAAGCCGAACTGTGGAACTGAACTTTTCTATTTGAAAATGAATTCCACCCCTTCATCTCGATAATGTTTTTGAAACTTTGAAACTCGATAAGTACACTCTAAATATGCAAGCATATTCCTTCTTACCTTATTTATGATGATTCTAAAGGGCAATTTGTTTTTATGCACTTTCGTACGATTTCATTTGCATCTCATCTGAAATGTTATTTACAATACCTTTTGTGGAATGCAGGGTCTAATATGTATGTAAAATGTTTAACAAATATTTTATTGATTTTTTAACCTAAAAAATTTAATTCTGAATGACAGTATGCAATAATAAATGAATAGCTTTTGATTTGTTTTGCGTAAAAAAGAAGCATACAATTGCTGTCACTTATTAAAAAATCAGCTTTAGTTTGGTAGTTGATGATGTAGATCGAAAAGAAAAATTATTGGTTTATCCATTTTGAACAGTTGTTGCTTATTAAACAGGCTGCCTTTTTCTTCCATATTCAATGACGCAAATGAGATCTTTATTTTAAAACGGAATTTAAAATATCTCGAATTTGAATTGGAACATTTTTGGCATTAAAAAGATGAAGTGATTTCATTTTAGAAATTTAATTTTTTAAAAAGAAATCGACTTCATTTCTCAATAAAGCAATTGCATCTTTTATATTTTAATTGACGTCATCAATTACGATTACCGCCCTAAAAGCCTTTCATTCATCAAGTTACAATTGTGCAAAAGTATTATTTTTTCTATTTCTCCAAAAAGCAAACAAAATTATCAAACTCAAAATTGGCATGGCACGTAATAACGTCATCAAAATCTGCTTTTACACTGGAAAAAACTGGATAAAATTTTCAGTTGCAAAACGTTCATGTGAAATCTAAATAGGAGTCCATTCTTGCATACTTTTTGAATTGAACAACATTTCTTTATAGACAGACTAAAATATTTTCATCTGGTATACTAAAATATCTAGATGAAATTTGAAATGAAATTTGATGCTGTCAAATTTTGAAAAATGTATATATAATTTGTTTTCTAGAAATAAAATTTTTTAGAGTTCATCTTTTTTATGCTTAATATTTGAAATCACCATAAAAGCAGACAAATCGATGCAAATTGATTAAATTTACAAAAGTTTATTCAGCTCTTTACTGTTAATTATAAGTTTTTTGTTCTTCAGTATGTTTTCTTGAGTCATTTTTTTAAATATTACTTTTAAAAGTTTAGGAGAATATAATTTTCCACGGACTAGTGCAGCGACGTTGATTTGGCATGGTACCACCATTCCCAAGAGCATGTGGAACGTTAACTGGAGACCTCTTTTTTCATCATCATATATTTAAACTTTCCATTGTGTCCTTCTGCTCGACTGGCTGGACAAGAGATATCATTTGCTTGCCTGTGTCATTGCAGCATCTCGACTAAAATTCACCCCAATGCTTTGGGTCGTTTGCTTATTAGGCAAGCCAGAAAAAATTGCCTCTTACCCTAGACAATTCATTCAAAAAAAGGAGAAACGAATATTCCATGCATTTCATTCTTTTTAACATTAATTTTATTCCACTTTTCATGAAAAAATGAATTTAATTTATAATTTTTTTGCAATTAATAATCTTCTTTAATCATGTAAAACACTTATAAATATAATATAAATGCGTACATTCAACATGCTAGTTGATGCTGCTCTAGTATTTTTTGCACATCATCGATCACTTTGTCATATTCTAAGAAAAAATTTATCATAAATGCCTAGTGGCTGGGTTCAATAAATTTTTATTATAAATCTGTCTTCTACTAATGCGCTGAGGTCATTAAGCAAAAAAATGGCATTTTATAGATCAATTATGAAATACAACCTTTCTAAATGTCAATGAAGTTTTAGATGAATAAAATATTTTCTCCTTCAAAATTTTTCTGGTAAAGAAATAAATCCACTGTTTCAAATTTTAAGCTCAACAATGGCTCTGATAAATATTCGTTTTCTGAAAGTTAGCAGATTATGAAAATAACAGTAATAATCTAAAGCATTCAGTAACATGGCTCATAGGCTTCATATTTCTACCACTTCTGTGTAAAGTGAAATAAGCTTGCAAATTAATACAGTCTCTGCTGAAAGTTTCAGAAACAGCGTTTAACAACAATTATCAAATAAAGTGATCTTTTTCTTCGTGCAATATGGCAAAATCCACATTGAAATCCTTTCATTTTTGCATAAATTTCAATACTTTTAAATAAAGTAAATTTTAAATAATCTTTTGAAAAAAGTATATATATAAAGTTACCGAAATTGAACGTTTGTTTTGTCAAATCTTCTTTTTATTGTTGCAAAAACAGCATGAAATGTTTTAAAGCGTTCATCCACTCCATTGAAATCATTGAAGACTGGTGGTTTGGTTATATAAATGAAGCATTTATTATTTCTCAGTGGTGTTTCAGAGTAAAATTTGTATCAAATCATCAAATCCAAGTTAGTTAGACGGCCAACTGTTTGCTATTTCTGGGTGTGTAGTCGTAGCCGTGCCGTCGTAAATCTCTGGTTGAAGACTGATAGAAAGGTTGACTGA
Organism: Trichinella spiralis; assembly: GCF_000181795.1. Taxonomy (NCBI): domain Eukaryota; kingdom Metazoa; phylum Nematoda; class Enoplea; order Trichinellida; family Trichinellidae; genus Trichinella; species Trichinella spiralis. The sequence goes on along the minus strand of NW_003526945.1, from coordinate 4,999,113 downwards.
AACGCCTAGAACGAAGCAAGTGCAACGAAATTTGGTGCCGAAAATTTTGACTGCAAGCAATGTAAATAAACACATTGCAACCAGCATTGATCATCACCAATATGTTGGACACGTCAATTAGACGACTTATTGTAACGGATGCGAAAAGTTCAGCTGGTACAACAGTTTCCATTACGTCCAGTGCTGTTGGCAACGAATGGCAAGTGAGAAATTTGATAATCATAATAAGCAAAAGTTGATCACGATTTTGATCACGCACTTTATCGCTAGTCGACGAAACGCTCAGTCGAGCCTGCATGCCAGGACTTTCTTCTTGTATCAGTTTGCGTCTTGTTATAGCGTACTTGCTCATGTGTTTCGATACTTGGGCCGCAATGAAGCTGAGCACAAGAAACGGTCCGACTGAATATAAAAGCATTCCACCAATTACCTTGTACAACATTCTGTATATGTAGTTCTGCTGCAAGCCGCTTGGAACTACTGTTACAACGGGTGTAGAATTGTCAACCGGTGAGCAGTACACCACGCTGACTTCGAAAAATCGAGGAGTAGCATGCATAATTGCAAACGTGCTAACAAGCAGTAAAATTTTACCACGAGCTGTATCACCAAATCGTCGATGCTTGAGGGGATGGCATATTGCAAAATAGCGATCTATAGCCATCACTAGTACAACCCATACAGCCGCCTGATTTGCCATATTCGCAGCGGTGTACCAATAGGCGTAAGTTTTCACATACGGTCCATTTACTGGTGAATTATGATAAAGCAGAACAGGGAAGCTGTACAAGAAGAAAGAGGCACACATTAGAACAATTTCCCAAGCAGCCAATGCAATCAAGCACGTATTCAGGCGTGGCCATTGACGTGACCGGTGAAGAACGGTTATGCATACAATATTGCTGATTACCGAAATGAAGACAAAAGAAGCTAAAATTGGACCAAAAACAAGCTGAGTGATGTAATCCGCAGGGCCAGACGGCCAGCCTTCTCCACATTCAGAAGACTCGTTGAAAGCTTGCATGGCCTACATTTAAAATGGAGCATTTATGCATTCAGGAAACAATAGTTCAAGTAAAGATGCATACCAAGCTGCAGTCGCTTTTCAAGCATTTTAAAAAATTGTTTTCTTGGTTTCACTTTATTCAGACAAACGAGTGACGATTGGCTGCCGACATGGATTGCAACTTGGCGACTACAAGATAACCGTTGAAAGAACTGCGAACCACCAACATGTCAATGGCAAATATGTTGTTGATTTAGTTATGAATAAACAAGCAAAGTTTTGTTTGACAAAGATTTGGATTGATTCGACCAATCAAGCTGTGATAAGGCTTAATAAAACTAACAAAAACGTTAAAATCAAAGCAATCTTTTGACAATTCAACCTTATTAACTACCACATTTCAAAGCAGACGCGACCAACCTTCCTCCTTTCGTTCAATAAACTGCTGATTGCAAAAAATTGTAACTTTGCATTTCGGTTACAACGACTTTTCAGTAGCATATAAATCATCATTTGAAAAAGATATCATCCACACTGTAGTAGAAATTGAAGGCAAGTATCGTGCAATTTCTTTTATCTACTTTTTATTAATCGATATCGACATGATGACAATAATGCAGTCGACAAAAATGAAATGAAAATGAATAAATATGCACTTTATAAACTCCTCACGCTTCACTTTATGGTTGGTAAACACATGCAAATTTATTCATTTCATTCAATAAATTTCTTTTTCAGTACAAAATAATTACATAGCTATAATCAAACTGAAACAAATTAAAAGCAGGCAAACCAACAATATCACATCATTATTATAGTGATTGTTTTTGCTTAGCTTATTACTACTATCCACTGCCACGCATGCTAAGTTGAAAATGGAACTGCTATTATTGAATGGAAAATGTATTATAAAAGAATTATTGGATTATTAGATGTATTATTAGATCTTTCGTAAACTTGAGAAATAACTTAGTGCATAAATTTTTGCATAACCCAGATAAATTTGAAAAACACTAAAATAACGGCGTACATTAATGCTACAGAGATGACAAGCAAATAAAATGCTTCACTTTATCCACATATGTATTTCAATTCAAGTATTCATTTGTATGCATGCAGCTAGCTACTGATAAAATATAAACAAAACTGAAAGTTATTCCATTTAAATTTCACCTCAAGCTTACAATACATTAAGAAAATTTAAGCTCTGCAAACCATGCAAATAGCAAGAAAATACGAATACAATTTTAAATAAAATTTACAGCTCTGTTTCAAATACACTTTATCAAAGTAAGTATTATTTTCACTAATAAATATATATTAGGCTTAAAAGCAATTTTACAAAGGTGCTTTGGCAGATGCAATTTGTTTTTTCCAGTAAACAGCATTCATTGTTCTTACACACAAACATAACAACGTTTTACTTAGCTTCACATAGAATAAACAGTAATTATTTACATATAAGTAAACAAAAGAGCAAAATGAAATAATAGTTTTCCATAGCAGTAATTTTCCATAATAAGCAACTTTTTTATTCATCACAGTATTTATTTATTTATTTATATATTGCATTTATTATTACAATAACCAAAACAGTACGCAATGAAGAATAAAAAATCTATATATGATTATGGCTGTTGGGAAAAGTTTTTCATTGAATTTCTGATTCAATGAAAATCTAGAATTACATGAAATATAATTAAGAATGATAATAAGAACAACATTTGCATATTAAAAGATTAAAGCGAAATATTCAATTGACATATGAATATTTTAGTTTATACTTTAGCTGAGAAAGTATTTTGAAGTATGAAAAATATAATCAATCAACTCATACCTTGGTTAGCCAATGGTTGTAAATCTTTACTTGAGCATCAAAGACAAGTTTGACGTTCGAGTGTTGTTAAATTATTTTCTTCAAATCCAAAGCTGTTGTCCAAATATATCTGTTATTACAATTCAACGCCATTGTGATCCGTATTGTTCACAGACACGTGCCATCTTATTATACGAATTACAATTATTGAGAGCTTTATTGGATGCTTTTTATTTGGCTAATTATTTTACCATTGTAATGCTTTTAAAAAAAAGAAAGTGCATTCTATATAACAGTTTTATCCTGAAGCATGTTTTGGTCAATAAAGATCTTTTCTCAAACGCTTACGTTGTGCAGCAGCAAATCAAATCCTAAAATCCAACATTAGCTGGGGAAAACGCTTTTTAATTATATAAAATTTACTTAAATAAATAATTTACTATTTTAGTTTGTTTCCAATCAGATGTGTTGCATTGAGATGCAACATGTCAAGCAGATTATTTTATAATTGCTTGCAAAACAAAGCAAAATATTTTTTCAAACTTCCGTTGAACTGAACACAAAAATATCTCTACAATGCAATGTAATGTAAAGTAATGATAATGTTGAAATTATTTTTTTATCAGCAGCAGATAAAATTTATGCAAGACTGATAATTTTTTCTTCTGTGCAAGGGTCGTCTACAGCACTGTGATGTACGTGATGAAGTTAAATAAAATTATCGACGGTTGAAAAGTGTTCCCATAGCTCAGCTAATCAGAATTCACGCTCTATTCATAAATGACACTGAAAAATTAACATTTCCCTTGGCGCAAGCACATCTGTGGCTTTTCATCGACAGCTTTTACTAGCTCTTTATTTCGCCATCTCTGAGTTAAGTTTTCGTTTTCCTCTGCAGGCAGAAAAATCAGCAAACTTCTAGCAACGCGAAGCAGATTGAATAGAAAATCACCACTTATTTTTGGCAAAAGACTGAAATGCATATCGATTCGAATCTGTTCCTGTTCTAATGTGCAACTTCTGAACTTTGGGCCAAAGCTTTGGAAACTTTGATTTGCTTTCCTGTTAGCTGTGCACCGCACGGTTGAGCTTAAATTACAAGCTCAGCTTTTACGTTTCAACAAGTACTCAGCAGATAATTAACCTTGTCAATTATACCCAGTTCGTTCACTTTTTTTTGATTAACTTGAACATTAAGACCCACTGATATCACAAAAGTAAGTTTGTCAAAAATCTCAAGCGATCTCATCTTGATGTGTTCTTCCAATAATCAGATTTCATTCTTATCGATATTTACTTATACGTATACGTATGTGTTGAAGGAAATTAATAAATTTCCTTTTTAATGAAATGTAAATACACAAAAGTGAATAAAAGGCTAATGAATGGTACTTGTAAAAGTATTTTTGTTTAATGCAGTTTAAGCTTCGATATAAATCTTATTCGGTTTTTTCTTTTTTGAGGTAAAACAAAATTTATAATTGAAAAAAAAACAAAAGTAAATGATTCTTAGTTTATTGCTTCACAATTATGAAAAATTCTGAACTCACCACAGTAATATCGAAGATAAAATTCTGAATATATGCATAGAATTGGAGCTAGCCTGCTGCTTGAAGAGTGCAATGATATTACTGAAAACTTTTTTAAATACAATACAAATTGCCTTAATTTTTAAAAGTTTTCTTTCTTAAGTTAATTTCAGCTTTTATTGTACAAAATTTGTTGAAATGAAATTTATTTTTTCATAAAATTAGAGAAATTTAGCGGTTAATAAATGTAATTTCATTTCAATTCCCTCAATGGCTTTATCAAACGAATGACGTAACTTTTCGTTAGTAAATCTTTCAGCAAGTCTGATCATCGGGAATCTTATTTTCATATTTCTCTCAACTCGAACAATGCATCATTACAAAGTAAAAAATAAAGTTTCCGCTGATGCATTTGAATTGTAAATTTCAATAATATCTTATTGATTTCAGTTAAACTTTTTTTTCACTTAGCAAATCAAAGCTCATATGTGACCATTATTTACAGACTTAAAAAAACATTTGGAAACTGCCGTTCCGCATTACATTTTACGATGCTTATGGTTTTAGATTTTTTTAGAAAAAAACATTCAAGCAAATGACTGATTGTATTTTACTTTTTGAGTTGTGCTGCGACGGTAGAATGGTGATGAGAAAACTTTTTCTTTTACAAATATCTCAGAAATATTACGCTTATTCGAGCTTTACATTGAACTAGTTGATCATTTGAAAATCATTTCACTGTACTCAATTAATCACGTTTCATGCTATATAAAGTTATATTTAATTGAATGTAGGAAAAAAACTGCGAATTTTATTTTCAAGCGTTTTGCAATCATCAATATCAATGATTATTAAGTTCAAGTCTTTATTCAGTTGAATAGTTAAAACCAGTATTTAATGCAAAGCAATTTTCTAAATCCAGAAATTAATTATTTGCACTTATCATTAAGTTGATAGTTAAATAATTGTTTTCGTTTAATTATGAAAACCATTTTCAACTTCATGAAAGCCTTAACTGTGCAAATATAACTTCCATCATGCAGCACTAAATCACAAAGCGGTATCAGTATTCGTGTCAATTTACATGCATGGAAAAAAGTTTTTCTTGTTATGAATAATTTTTTATTCAAAACATTAATAATTTTTGACAGCTCAAAGTCAACAATTATATAGACTCTTAAATTTTAAAAGCATGCTTTTAAAATGCAAAAGACAATAATATTTCAAATAAATGGAGCTATTGATTTCTTTTTTGTTACAGAAAAACCTACAGCTAATTTTAATTGCTTGAATGAAATAAGAAGATAATTTTGATTAGGAATAATGAAACGGAAAAAATGGCTTTCGTCGCCATATTTTAGTCCTAATCTGTGCTTATAGTGATGCTTGAAATGACTGAATAATTCATGTTTTGTAGAAAAAGAGGCAAATGCCATTCACTCAATATATATATAGCATTTGTCATGCAATGAACATTTCCGCAGAAAAAAGTAATTAGCAGAAGAAAATCGATCTAGCCTAGCATTTCAGCTTACTACAAAAACAGATCGAATTCAACTGGTAAATGAGGTTGAAATGTGAACTGTTGTAAAAATATTTTTAACCTTAGATTTAATGTGCAAAGTTTATGAAAAATATTCTTCCAAGAAACTTCAATTCACTTCTCTGAATATACGCGAATAATAAAGCAGAGAACGTTTAGTATTTTAATTAATGCTAATACTTATCAATAATTTAAAATCTTTTCACAGCAGCTGTCAATTATTAGCATCTATAATTGCATCAGATATTTAAAATTTTTTAAAAATATTTCTGAAATTTTCTGTTAAAAAGAAAAAACGCTTTGTGAATTCATTTTTTAACATGCAATTTAAAATTGTATGTATCTTTAGCTTTTTCAATAATGAAAATCATATGCATTGCAGCATTGCTTTAAAGGAAGGAACTTCAACATTTCCCTTTCCAAAAATTGAAGCACCTATCGATTATTTTGAAAAAAATTCACATATAATTCTGCCAACAGCAATTTCATATTAGGAATTTTATCCAATGATTTTTATAAAATATGAATAATAATTTATTTCATTTTAATTTAAAATGCGTACTACATTTCATTTTGCTGAAAGCTTATCGTTAATGCAAGTTCTCATCCAGCTCATAAGTTCAATACGATTCTCTTGAAGAATTAATATGCCTTCAAAATTCCTACAGATGTATATTTTTTTATTTGACAACAAAGAAAATATATCTAGTAACTTTAATATTACCAAAGTTGCAAATACATGCACTTAAAATGAATATTTACTTGTCCTATAAGCGTGTGTTATTCTGCAAAATGATGTCTCCTCACAGTAAACATATGACAAGTAGATAATCTGATCGTGTTTTATCGAGGCTGTTTAATTTAGCAATCCATAACACATATCACTGAGAATGGAGGTTATTAGCTGCAAATCTCGAAAATACTTAGTAATAATGAAAGTTATTGCACTTTTGTTAAAAAAATTTATCAACGCCTTGTAATAAGCATCAAGAAATTTTTTTAAACACTAATCTAATATAAATCTTCACAGTAAGCAGATCAAAATCTCTTCTAATGTTACTAAATCTTCAATTAGTTTCTAAACTTCCGTTATTTAATGGAAAAATGTTTATTATTTAAATTATTATCGAATATTTCAAGCATAATTTTAGACAATGATACAATAATGAGACAATAATAATAATAATGAACGTTATGTATATAGTGAAATGGATTTTAAAACTTTAGCGCATTGTGCATTTTAAGAATCATTAAATTGAAGCAACTAATGTATGGCGATGTTCTATAGTGCTGCAAACAAAAGCATGTGGGCATTTTAAGCACTGCTGCTTTCACCCAATTTGCACCAATAACATTAATGGAAATCAACAAATACTAATTTGTTCATGCACATTCTCATCAATAATATCGCCTCGAACATTATTTGGTAGTACAATTCTGTATTGCTCGATTAATAGCTAATATTTAATATGCAAATTATTATCCTGTTAAGTAAACGCATTGTCTGCTTCTGATGAATTATTTATTAATTTTTTATTTCATTTGATGTTTACAGAAGTACAGTTGAAATGACTTTTGATAGTTTTGCTTCAATATTTTCATATAACAGAATGTTATAGAAATAAAACTACGTGAAATATAAAAAATTAATTTTGAATAAATTAAAAAAATTGTGAATTCTATTTATGGCGTTTCATAAACTTCATCATCGTTATCAATCGAAAATAGAGTATTAAAATATGAATGACGGCGCTTGATGCTTCGAAATAAAATCAAACCGTTGAAAAGAGGAAATTTCAACAAGCACAGTCTCATAAATGGCCTATTCATTTTGAAACAAACTTAAATATTCAGATACAAATAATAAAAACAAAAATCTTACCGGTTGACCAGAAGAGTTGCGACGGTGAGCCAATCGTATTCAGTGTGAAAATGAGCTAATGAAAATCAAAAAATCACATATAATCTTTTCGTTGATTAGTTTCGTCGTAGTTGTCATAAACTGATAAGCATCTTTGATGATGAGAAGAATGTATGGAACAATCATTATGCAAAAATGTTTCACACCACTGCTATTTCACAAAATATTATAATCCAATCAGATTGCTTACTAATTTAGAAATTTAGATTGATAATTTCAAAAACACATGAAATTTTAAAATAATGATAATATTTTTATTTTAAATATAAGCATCATGGGAAGAGCAGAACCGAAGCATCATTTCAAAGAAAATAAGCAATATTGAGAAACGGTTGCTGCAGTTTCATTGATTCATAACCGTTAGCTATTCTTCTGTCCAATCAGAAAGTTTACCTAACATTTTCAGACCACTTTAAGAAAAAATTGGCTTCCATTAATGAAGATCTTTGTCTAATAACTTTTCTTATGCATACAATTGCCATAATGCATCTGTTGATAAATAAAAATGTCAAGCATTTTCCAAAATGCTTCAACTGTTAGCAAAAATCTTTCAGAATAGAAATGATAGCATTTCGGTGAAAATAAATACTGACATTATTATCATAAGTTATTGAAATTTAAAAATTTTTGCATAATATTTCTATTTACTTTTAAAATTTATGATGTTCATGCTAAAATGTTCCTTCTTATAATTATAAATCATTAGAAAGTTTTCAGTTCCATAGCTAAATCGTACATATTGTTTCGACAATACAAAGAAAAAAAAATATCCAGTGATTTAATTAGAAAACAAAATTTATATCTAACTTAAATTGTCAATGGATGGCAACGGCTAAATTTTAATTACAGTAAACTGGGCTGAGTGGATGTAAAAACTTTGAAATTTGAATACTCCATAGACATGAAAGCAAAATTGCTTTAAAAAAAGTTCATGAAAGTTTTATCAATAATTTAAAATATTAACAGGATTCCAAGCTTTATTTTAATACATGGAGTTTAATATTTTTAAATATTACAGTATTTTTTAAAATAAACTTGCTTTTTACACTTGTTACTACTAAGAACTGTTGAATAAATAATATGGCATAAAAGAAAATGTGCACTTTCAAAACTTTTGCGAATGAATATAGTTTAGCAACTGGTGAACAAATTTATTATTTAATTTTTTGAAAGTTAAATAAAACTGATTAATATTAAGCTTAAAAAATATTCTTGTTTCTGTAGAGTATTGGTAAATCGTAAAATGCAGTTCATATACTTCGTATTGTGACTGAAATCTTTAAACTATCTGTCGTGCAATTTCATATATCAAGCTTTTTCTTATGAAATATAATTATTTGTTAAAATAATTGTTCTTAACTATGTTCTGAACTAATTTGGAAAAGTTGTGGAAAATGTTAGTTATTGGAGTTTATCAGTGAAGTGCAAATTCAAGTTCAATGTGAATAAACAGCTATTTGCTGCTACTGTTTGATGGGATAATTTCATTCTTCTTGGATAAAAATTAAAAGCAATATACACTGCATATTTGGTAAATTATTAAACAGCGCGTTTATGGGTGTGTAGAAATAAATCTGTAAAAAAGGATGCTTAATGTAAAAAGAATGTTTTACTTTCTGAACGCCTTATTACAAGTATAGAAATAAATTATCATTGTAAGCATATAAGAGAAAGATGAAAAGCGCAAAGGAAAGCACAGCTAAAAGTTTTGAAATCTTTGCAAAGGCTGTACTTGAGCTGATTCGATGTCTCCTATTTATCGGCCGATAGGAGTTGGAAATCTTTGCTTTGTGAATATTTCCTTGCTTACTCCATACATTAATTGGAGTCGCTTGTTCTTCCAGTTCTGTCGGAAGCACTTGCCCGTTGAGGTCAAATGTAGTAAGCAATCGCATCAGCAAATAGCATGAATTATGATCAGCAGTATTTACATTTGGAAAAGTTTCCAAAAATTCATAGATGTTCCGAAATGTCAGTGCAATAAATTCACGCATTAGATTAGCAGAGACGTAACCGCATTCAGCTCTTGTTGCCGGAAGAACGCACATGACAATCAAAGAAGTGTTTCTACAGTACAGTTTAAATTTGTAGATGTTTTAAATTAAAAACAAGAAAAACAAAAAAATTTTTCCAAACCTGCAAAAATCAAGCAATATCGTTTCACGATGAGTAGATTTTGAATTCATCATATGCTGCAAGGAGTGAAAAGCTAGTTCAGACAATCGAAGCTCGTTTTTGCACATTCTACTGATCAGTGCTTCTTTTTCCTCCAAACAAGGTGCGTATTCAAAGAATTCTGGATAACAAATTCAAAAATTTTGATTTTAAAACGCTCTTCCATAATAATAATGATAATAATAATATACTTCCTAATAAAATGTAACAAACAAACGGCTTTTATAATTTTTGTTGAATTTATCTGGCATTTCACTTGTTCCGCAACATAATATATTGTGTATATTTTTATGACAAAAAATACTAATATACCTAATAAAACGTGGTTTTCATTATGCTGCTCATTTTTCATTTCTGTCAACAATGATTACAATGAAATAGAACACATTTATGACCAACTTTCGCAAACAATCAATAAATAAATACCTACAAATCAATACTTTATTGATTAGCACATGGCATCGACGACATCAGATCAGAGCAATAACACAGACGATACTGCTGTTTGCTAATTGTTTTTTCAAAACTGAATGGTTCATTTCTAATTAATTACATAAATTTTTGATCAATTTTGAGATTGAAATATACTTAATTTGTGATTTTAGTTATTTTTATATGCATTTTGAGAGATCAATTTATATCATTTTGTCATAAAATCAGAATGAAATAAATGTATGCAAGCAATCTGTTTTACTTAAATCTTTCATGAAAAAACCATTTGAATTCATTTTTAATATAAAATTAATTTTTAATTTAAATTTTATTGTATTCACTTTGAGAGTTCTTGATGAAAAGAATTACCTTCTCGACGTTCTATGCAGATGAAATTGAAACCAACAAATCCATTTTGTAAAACATTCAAAGCAACTGGAGAAGAACAAGAATTTGTGCAACTTTTGAAACTTGTAAAGACCCTACAAAATATACTTTTTTAAACATTAATATAATCAAAAATGAAAACAGTATCATTTGCAGAACCGGCAGACGTAGCGAAGATTCGGTTGCAAATTTTCTGGACCTTTTGTAGATTGGATACTTGTTACATTAACTTCAGCGTATTCAGAAGACGAACTAGGCGAACTGTTACTGTTTTCAGGGTTCATTTTTTCTGCAAACTTCTGCAAGCAAGTGAGCAGACAGATATCACCGGTCACAACTAAAATTTTACTTATAATGAAGAAAGTTTTAATAATTCCATCATTCCAAGACACTTTTTACGTTTTACTTATTAATGTAGTGGAATGAAATGTAAACACAAAAATAAAAGTTTAGCATAATGAAAAATTGTCATACGAAGAATGCTTAAACTAAATAGCTAAATATCCAAGTAACGAAACTATTATGAACATAAGTTCTATAACTTATAATCATGTAATGATCTTAACAGTGTCATAAATGTAATATTTTAACATTTATGCAAATGAATCGTATTTATATCACGCAATATAAATACCGTAAGATATTTATGGATTTCAAATCAGAAACATAAATCATATTCAGTTCAACGTTACCGCTCACATTAAGAATAAATATGTATATTTAAATGTACCCAAGATGACATCCTAAAATTATAGCAATAAGAAACTATTTTTAAGAACAATTACTCTTAAAAAACGTAACATAAAATACAATAATAATTTATTATCTTTGTGTATTTATTTAAAGTCAACTTAGCAAATGGGCTGTTTAAATAGATTTAGAAGAGAGAGAAAATCACTAAATTTTGGCATTCTGTCAATACTGATTTTAATGTTATTATTTGTCAACTGCTGTATCGCATGCTTATAGAATGTGCTGTAAAGAATATTTTTTTAATTTAAAATATTTTTTTAGAATAAAAGTAATTTTATGTTTTACATTGCCTTATTAAAAAAAATTTACTTTATTATCATTCATTTACTATATTCTCATTTGCTAAATAACGATTGAACTATTGCATCGTTTGAATTAATGTGCAAACATTTTTATCCATTTAAGCATGCTTTTTAATTGTTTTATGATAAAAGACTGTTCATAATTTAACGGCATTTCAAAGCTGCTTTGATATATTATTGACGCACATTGATCTCAAAAAAATTGATGAAAATATCGCACTGAACATAAAAGTAAAATCTATATCCTGACTTTGACAATTTCCTCAAAAGCAGACGGATTAAAGTTATTTATTTTAGCCCGCAGTAGAGTTTAATTTTGCATTTTGTTGAGCAAACGAATTTGCAATTACTTTTGTACATGAACAATTCAGTTTTAAAATAAAATTGAAGTCAATTCATCACATACGCATTGCAGTTATCCTGGTCAGTTTTCTTTGTTTCTTAAGGTGAAGTTAAATTTGAAGAAAAATGCTCTTTTCAGAGTATTTTGAATAACAAATATTGCAAATCTTCAGAAATAAAACAGAAATTGTAAGCCTAAAAGTAATTTATCAAGAACATCTTTCAGACTTATTGACGTTCCCACTATGACAGCATACTGAAAAGCACTTGATAGCAATTTTAAAAATTCCTCAGCCCTTTATATATTAAAATTATTTTTTGGAATCAATTTATTATTAAATTATAATGCAGTTAGAGCTAAAGAATATACCAAGTTTATAAGATTTCTTAAAAACTTATGCAGTTTTCATTTATATAATGTAACATTACATTTCTTATAATATATGATTTATATAGTAATAAAACTAATTTGAAAATAGTTCATATATTTTTGCTGTTTTTTACAAAGCATAAAATCTTAATTAAGGGAATGAACTAAGTTTACTTTCTTTTCAAAAATCAATCACTTCCTGTTTCTATCAAAGCTAAAGCAGATGAAAACATCCCAGTAAGCAAAAAAATAAAATTCTCCTATTAATTTCTTTGAATGTGAAGCAATTTTGCGAGCATTTACATTCTTTAAATTTAGCTGTTGCTGTACTATCAACTACTGGTCTTATTATAACGCTAAGCAAACATAACAGTAACATAATTTTGCATAAAGCAAGGATAATTTTTGATACTTTCTGCAGTTTAAACGCTTTTACTTTATATGAAATTTCATTTTTTTATTTATGAATTTACTTTTTATGAAATCTTTTACTTTAGCACACGAAAGTGCTCATTAGTCTAATTTGACATTTTGAACAAAAGAATGCTATGTTCAATAGCAAAGAACTGTAACTGAAAAATTACTTCACTTGCTCATTACGTCAAAAGTTTCTTATATATAGCATATTTTTAGAACTAAATTAGTGTTACGTAAATTATTTGTTTAAAAATTACATTACACTAAAATTGAGCAAAAATAGAATAGAATATTATAAGCTTTTATCAGGCATTATACGGAGCAGTTGCAGCAGACGCTGATTTACCACACATTGAGCTTCTTTTACGAATGCACTGTCATTAATTTGCACAATTAGAAGTAGTAGGTGTAGAATGATTGAAAATTATCCGTATGGAATAATTTTAGATGAACTTATCGGAAAAATTTATACTGAGAAGAGTATTTTCAAATGGACTATCTAAAATTTCTAAAATTCAATCCAAATCTAATTTTACACTGATAGTTTCAGATTGTTTAAAAAAATTTTGCATATCTACATGCCAAATGTTTGGAAAAGCAGAATTTATTTAAATGTTATTTCCGCTTCTACGCTTTCTTCAAAATTCCTTTTAATTCCGAATCGCGTAAAACTGAATAATGAAATGCTTGACAATTTCCTTACAAGGTTAACAATTTATTTACATGGAAAACATTATTAAAATTGATTTGCCGAATGTTTTTCTGTCGAAGGCAAAACAGCATTATTTAATATTTAAACATGTATAATTTTAACCTAAATTTAATCATTGCAAAAATCAAATCAAAGCGTAGCTAAATGTTCTTTAGCAAAGGGATGTTTTTTGCTTGTGCAAATTAAAGACCAACATATAATAATAATAATGTTATTATTGTTAACGTTTAAAAACAAAATGAATACATTTTTATTTGTATAAAGTGAAAGTAATGCTTTATTTGTGGACGTGCAAATGTAAATGCCAATATAGTATAGTATAGTATAGTATAGTATAGTATAAAATTAGTACTTACCAGTGTGGATTGAAAGATGCTGAACGGAAATAAGCAAATAAAAAACGGATGTAAAACAGATTTTGGAAAAAATGTCTTTTTTATTGCAATCAAATTGCTTCATATCGCCCTCAATTGCAGGGCTCTTCTGCAAGTGATAATTGCTGAAACTCGAGGTACGTCGCGTTTGCCGTGCTGAACTTTTAATTGCCTGTCAAAGATTTTTGCCCGTATCCATTTTGATGAATCACGGATTGATTTCTCACTCAAATACTGCCGTGCTCTAAGATAATTTCCAAATCAAAATCAAAAGTAGGTTGTTCAGCTCAAGAGACCAGACGATAGCGTTTGTTGGCTAAGTTCGAGTCTCATTGATGTGGTGGTGTATGTTCGTTTGCACTGGCAGTCAATTTTGTTGTCGGTAGTCAAAATTGCCGGTGCACTTCTGTCCATGATTGGATGTCTCTTTTTTTTGCCCCTCACCCTTCAAACTTACCTCTGTTTGACTCTGGTAGCATTCACTGATCGATGAAGAAGCTTTGTTCTGTTGCTTTATATGAATCCAGAGCAAATGAATTTGAATTTGGTGATCTGCTGCTTGCCGTTCTCAGCTACGCAAGAGAATTGTTTCATTGACATTAATCGAAGCAGTTTCGATTCCCTTCTGAGAGCGGCGCTAATGGACCGAAGTCAAGCTAACCAGACGCAGTTAAATAAACAAAGCCTTGGTCAGGCGGTTGGTTACTGGACCGTGACCAAGGCTCTTTGAAGCTCGAGCATGAGGAAGCATATTTCAGTTGCTTTTGTTTAAGCATGCCATTTACCATTAAAACCTTTTCAATTACCAAATCAGACATTGTAACATAGCTAACTCTGTCGAACGCTGCTTACGTAAATAAACTTTGCTGAAATGCACACGCATCACTGTTTCACCGGAATTAATCTAACTTTTGCGCAAATATTTAAATAGGAAAATTTATGAATTTGCGGAACAAGTCATTTCAATATGCCCTCTGATGATGTAGAAGTACTATCAGAAAAAACTTGAAAGAGCATCATCTACTTTTTTTGTATATTAAATTAAAATTTCTTATTTTTTCGATCAGAACCAAAATATATTCTTGGAAGTTGTTGCATTGCATGCATATGCAAAATAAGTGATGGAATTTTGTAGAAAAGATTTCACTTTTTTGTATATTTATTGCATATTTCAAAAATATGGCTATCAAATTTCTTCTTCACGACAAACTTTCATGATAAAACAGTTCATGATAGTTGTTTTATTTCTGAAAAATTTCACTTTTGACAAACTCTATTCACTAGTTAAATAAGCTTGCCTAGGTATTATAGCCAATAACCACTTTGTTTTTTCTTATTCAGATTCTTATTTGCAATGTAATATATTGAATAACAAAACACTAACCTTGTTTCAGTACATGCAAAAACCTTCAAAGTTGAAATATTCTGTTTCAGCTTCAGTTCAGCTGCATTTTTGCAATCTTTTCATTTATTATAAATGATTATTCTGCATAATCATTGTGTATGCTTTGCATATTATTTGTGAACTTCAGAATTCAGTCAAACAATTTAATTAAAGATTGTATTTTAACTGCCACCTTCCTTTTATCAGATAAAACCAAATCAGCTACTGATAACATAGTGTATATTCGAATTTTTTATAACCGAATCAAAGCCCTAAAACAGTGAATTATGTGATTCATTTGATGAGGGAGATCAGCAATTCGTCATGAAGGTCACGTTTTAATTGAGCATAAGCAGTTGACATTGCAAATATATTTATCGAAGCTAATGCTTGCCATTTATCATTTACTTTACATTGTAAGATCATTGACGCCTCAGATGATAAACTTTTGAAAAGTATGATTGCACGAATGAGGCAGGCTGATGTTGAAAATGGACAGTCAATTTATCCTCAAAGCACCATTTTGCATTATCATAACGAATTTGTTAATTGCTAGGTGGCTGATTGGTGGGTAAATTTGAATTGAAAAAAAGAAAACATATTTTCCGTTGCATTTACTTCAATATTTTTAACGTGCAACGTTCAATTTCACCAAGTCAATTTGGATCTATGTTCTAAATAAACGTTTATTGCATGAGAAAATGTTTATAAGATAAAATCAAGATTGTTCAAAAGCTGCAAGCAAATAAAGAAACCTGCCTATCATATTTGTGAAGCGCCTCATAAATTTTCAACACGTGAGAAGTAGAAACCATCTGTTGCTATTTGTTATTAGCTCGTCAAATGTATCTTTATAAAACGAAAGTATTGCTAATGCTCTAATTAACCATATTTACTGCCGTCTCTGCATCATTGGAGTCCATGCTGCTTAAGAGCGTCAAAAAATCTTTGAAAAAACATATCCCATTCTTTTTCTTCTTTAGCTGTCATTGGTTGGCTTAATTTGCTTTTAACGTAATTCACAAATCCAGTTTTCAATTTCTAAATTATAATAACAATGTTATGTTAACAATGAAACAGAACAGTTGCCATGAAACAACACCATTTTAATATAAGTTTTATGATTTGAAAATTTTTTCAATTTATACGTTGTTTTGTAATTTGATTTCATAAATGTTGCCTTGATATCAAGCAAAAATTAAATATTCATTTTAATAAAAAAACTGAGTTAGCTCAGGAAAGTAATGTATGCAAGCAATTCAAAATGTTAAATTACTTGGAAATTTTCCTTCTAGATCTGATATTTCAAGTTAATGTTTAACTTTAAAGTGTTTAAAGCTTTTAAAATTGTTGCGTAAACTAATGCATTCGTGGACATTTGCAAACGATATGAAATTCTCTATTAAACCAATTAAACTCAAAATTACTCACATGTATAGTAAATTGAAATTTAAGATGAAATTATTTGAAATAATTTATTGAAAAACAAGGCACAAAAACTACTTACTCGAGCATCTTCTAATTTCATCCCCTTTTCTCGAAGATCACAAATTTGCTCTTTGATTTCTTGCTTAAAGCTTCGTTCATTATCATAATTGTTGACCATGAAAGTGACGCTATTCAAAAGGTTCCCGCCAGCTTGTTGTATGAGACGACTCTTTTTGGTATCGTCTGGATCAATGTCTTCAACGTCGTAAAATTTTCTCAATTCAGGATTGGCTTTGAAAACGCTAAATTTTAATTAAAAATACATAACATCTTTTTAAATTTATACATCGTGTTGCTCTTGTACAAAAACTGTGAAATATCATTTTGAACTTCTTATCTTTTCGAACTGCACTGCATTTTTGCATAAAAGCATCTAATTATGGTCACTCTAATTTCACTATGATGCTTCGCTTAAAATTCGCATGACGCACTCCATTTTCCTTTCACAGTGATTGAAATCATTCCATTTTATAACATAAAACGTTAACATATAAAATAATTTCAATACAACATGCGCATCATAATTTCATGAAATTTACATACCCATATACAAACACACATATATATATATATATATATATGTACATATACTGCTTATACTGTTATTTATGTTAGATGTATACACTGCATGTATATATGCATGAAAAGTATATTCAAAATAGTTTTACAAGATGAATGAAATCCAAACAATTTCATTAACAAAATGCAGTGTTCCAAAAGCAAAGCGTTATCATACTTTAGTGATCTCCACCGCTTAAGCATCTCATAAGAGGAAAAACAATTAATTTTAAATTGCAATCGAATATATTGCACTTACTTTGCAAGTAGTTGACCACCATTTTCCATATTGAGTGTGCACTTGGACAAATGATCTTTCAAAATTCCAATGCTTACCATTTTTCTGAATTCAGAGCAGCTAACACAGAGTACAAAATGTGCCAATGAAGTTGTTAGTTAAATGTTGTTTGTGGAGTAAACGCTATTCTCAATTCCTGGAACAACAGCATGTTTCTTGCATAATTTAATTTATAAAGCAACGCATGAAAATTGACAGCCAATCAACCTCATCGTTTAACCAGTGCCAATTTCACCTTCTTCCCAAGCTATTTTCATTTTATTCAACAGCTTGCTGATTATACTTATTTGCTCTTTCTCTAGGTGCTGTGATGTTGCATAGCATTTTTAGTATATCTGAATGACAGTTTAATTTCATAAGAAAAGACATTCCTCTTTCATGTAATGCAAATATCTTAAATGCAATTCAAACAGTGCAATTCTTTAATATGCACAATTATGTGCACATGGATAATATGTTATACTTAGAAACCTCAAAACTGATAGAATTCAAAATTAGTGAAGAAAATGAAAATGAATGGCACATTGCAACAACATTTCAATAAAAATAAGCTGTGAGATTTTCTTCAATAATCCAAAATTATAAATGATATGAAATATAGCACGTGTTAATTATTCATCCAAGATACATGCATTTATTGCGTGCATAAAATACCAATTGAGGATCTTCTAAATTGATTTCACATATGAAAAATTACAAACTCAATTTAGAATAATGAATAAATACTATACGCTGAATGGGATTCAAAAAATAAAGAAAGAATATTACTTTTATTGATTCTAAAACCTTGGAAGACGTTCAGCAGACTTTGACGTGCGCCATGCACAGCAATCTCCAGCTTTTTATACATTTCAGAGTTCTTCAGTAAAATAAAAACTAAAAAATTTTATGAAGAACAATAATAAATTCGCGTTTCAAAAAAAGTCACATGCCTATCGTGTTATTAATTCTCTTTTTCATCAGTTCACGTACCATTTAAACCATGAATTTGAATATCCGTACTAGCGGTAAAAATAAATACTGATGTTTGAAATTTTAATTTTTTAAATGTCAAAATAATGTTTAACTTTTAAATGAGAAGGCATTTTCAGTTGGCTACATATGAAGTAAATCACTTTCACTACGCTGTAACTTCTCCTAAACAACTTTGCAATCTGGCACTAGCTCAGCAGTTTACACATGGGGATATTTTTATCAGTTTCTGTTAATAAATAGAGAAAAGGATTATTTGAAAGCTGAAAGTATTTTCTAAATTTGTTTCCCGCTACAAAATAGAACATTACCAGTGTATTCATGAAACATCTCACATGACTATACTTCCGCATTTTATAATGCCATAAATAAATTTTTTCTTATAAAACTATAAACTTTTGCAAACACTAATTTTTCAAATCTAAACTTTCAACACACATGTAGCAAACGCGGCAACAACGTCGGCAAAGAAAACAGGATGCCTATAAAGATTTATCTGCTGCTCAAATGTTGTTAGCTAAGTCGTTGTTCTTTTGAAAGCTTCCTCCTGATAATTCGTCTTCAACTCTTTCAAATCAGATTAAGACACAACTGACATGTAAATAAATAGTTCAATTTGCACGTAATTTTCTAGTAATGAAGAATGCAATAATTTGAACAACATTGCATGGGTTATAATTTTAAAAAAAGTAAACTTGAAAGCAGCACTGATCAGATGCAGCAAAAAGATTAGGGGTTTGCTTTAAATAAATTGATAAATTCCACAGGTATATTGAAAAATTAAAATTTTAATGATAAACGTACAAAAGCAAGAAATATAAAAGTGAAATTAATTTTAAATATGAATTATTGCATTGGATATAATTCATAAATACTATTTAACAATGTCAGAGACACTAATTACGTGAATTTAACTCATCTTTCAAATAGGACAATACTATATTCAATAATTTTTGTTGTAGGAAATAAATCGCCTAGTTCAGAATTTAAGAATTCGTGTGATTTATCTGTAGACAGAAAAGCAGTTACTGACATGACTCAGATGAACAAGCAAATTTACTTATTTTCAAAATACATGACTTTTGCAAACAAGTAAACGCAAATGTAATTATTTACCTTAGGTGTTTGCAGTTTCAAGAAAAAACATTGGATTTTTTTGCAGTAGAATAAAAAGTTCCATTAAAACCAGAACTTAATAACAGAAAATCTTTTCAAAGATATTCCTAAATTTAAATATATTTAAGCTAATGCATCCTACATTATACATGATAGGATGAGTTGAGAAGAATTTTTAAGTACAATAGATATAAATCAGCGTTTAAATAAGTGACTATATTGAACGTTTACTATAATTACAATAAGTGTTAATGGAAATACTTAACAATTACAGCATTACACATGTACTGCCTAATAAAAAAATAAAAGTAATAATTGCCATTCCACTTAGCGTGAGAAAGTTCGCGCTGTTGCAATAGTTGTCTTGGCAGTAACAATGATCAGAAGCTATCCGTATATTGGGCTTTGCAAGGCGAGTCCACATGTGATTTTCCATTTCTATATGCGCACAGATAGCTTTATCGTTTCCAAATTCCTTTACTGGAGCTAATGGATTAATTGAAGAGCACGTCCTTATTGTTTGCGCCACCTCTTCAACAGATCATTAAATAAAATTAATTTTTGCTCAACATAAGCTTTACAAAAAATTGAAAACAAAAGCATACCGTTTATTTTGGTTACTGTCTTCAAACAAAATTCACCAGAACACGAATGACCACGATCGCATTTATCGCCGTCTGCACATTCGTAACAATCAATCAATTCTATAATAAATTAATCGATGTTAAGCAATTGTCAGTTAGAAATTATTTTTTAGCTTACTCGTATCCTGCTTTTTACAAAACCCTTTTAAGTCTTCATATGAGCCAGCGTTGCATCTGTCGGAGTCACAAAAATAAACTAAAGCTTTACTTCGAATGCGCTTGTTTTGTGAATCGAAATGTGAAACTCTTCCTTCTTGACACTTTGAAGCGTAAGATTTGTCAATTTCTCCCGCGCCATACAATCTATCCAAACACCCTCGGACATAAAGGGTCTCTTCTTTTCCATCTTATAAATATATTAGCAATGAAATGGCACTTTCGAATCATAACAGTAAGTAAAAGTACAAAGCAAAAGTTATATACGATGATGAACTTCATTTGCTGGTATGAAATAGCGGTAAAAATATTACTTTACTTAAAGGGTCACCTTATGCATTAAATAATCATTTTGTACTTCACCAAACTTACCCAGTGATGGTTTATTCATAACCATTGCCACACACAGAGTACTGCATGATTCTACTGTTGCTACTTGTTTATCTGAACATTGTAAAGTAAAACTGTCTTCTTCCATCATCCGAGGAAATGAAGTCAGGTGCCACGCTTTCTGAAGTTCTTTGCTTGCACAAGTAATGCATGAAAATGGCGCTGTAAAAATACAAGAAAAAGGCTTCTTGAAACGGTTTTCTCAAGTTATCTTCTTCCATTAGTAGAATATCAATTACAATTGAGAGTTAAAAAAGTAAAGTTAATTGCATTTCAAATATACAGTTTCAAATCTGTACGTACCTGGATTGTCAGCTGCGATTAGAGATTTTGAAATGAAGAAAATCAACAATGCTAACATTTTCTCTTTTTTTTACTGATACTGAAAAAGTAACTATTCCAATTTCTTTTGAATTAGTATAAAAATGAAGTAAATGTTGGTGAATTTTGGCCCTCAACAACAAGACTTTCCTTCTATGAGTAAAGTGATTCTGTAAAGGGCAATTTTTATAAGCCCTAAAGCATTTACAACATATGAATCATTCGAAGCTGATTTGGGAAAATTACTCAGTGTCATTAAATTATTTATATTTGCACAAATGATGACCACACCTTTCCCCCGCATGATCGCACTTTTAAGATGAAACAAACAAACATCAAAAAGTATACAAAATGAATCACTTCCGTGTTCAATGAAATAAACACTTTTATTTAACTTGACTAACGAAGTTTACAGCATTTCACATGCTGCTCGTAAATTTTCTTAGTATACATTTTCCATACCATAGAAAATAATATTTCTTCAAGAATTAATTTAGAAGATCCAGCTAAAAATGAACTACATTCCAAGAACTGAAAAATTTACTTACCACAGTTAAAACAATACTTTCTGTAAAACTGGTACATTAACAGCCAGAATTTTAAATCTTATATGAAAAAAATTTCTCGTTTGCACAAAATTGATTTGAGGAAAGCTGAAAAATTAAATAAACAATTTTTACAAATTTTATTATTAAGATTGATATATTCATTCACATTTCAAAGATTTCTCCATCATATAGCATTTATACACAAATGGAAACAAAAAATGTTCAATATTTTTTCCATAAACTAAATTACTGTGGTAGTTGAAATAAAACACTTCTTAAAACAACTATAAGTAGCAAAATTAAATGCAACTGAGAATATTTAAATCAGTACATAGTTTGAAAGAATAAGCAATTGCTGTTATCAATAACTGTAAACAAATAACAGACCTACACCACGAGGTATATGCTACTGACGCGTACAATAGTTAAAAATGGTAAAGTTACAAGTCAAAAGTAAAAAAATTACTTTAAGTAATGATTTTAAAAGATGATGCATTAAAATAAAAATATTTAACTTCCTGTTGAACTGCAGGAAAGATAAGCGCGAGATTCTTCAGCTATAACTTCCAACTTCTTCAACGTGCCTTCCGTTTCTTCACTTGCAATCTTGAAATACATTCCCATCTTATCCAAATTATAACTTTTAATCCATGTCGGTACCAAATCACAAAGCAACTTCAGATGTTCCATTATTTCGTCTGAATTTAATCAAACTTCACAATTCAATTCACCAATGCTTCAACTTACCTTTTGAAAGCAATGATTTGTAAGAATTTCTCAACTGCGTTGTAATGTCATCCATATGCATGCTTGTTTTTCCTTCGATCAGATATGCTCTAGAAAAGATAATTTTTGTTCCAAATTTAAATATTCTTTTGTTTATCAACTTTAAACTTTAAACGTACAATTTCAATATACGAGCAATGTCTAGCAAACGAGATTTTCGCAAAGCAAGTTGAGTTTCCTTTGATGTTCTAAACATAAGTTCTTTCTTTTTCATTGCCTCTCTGGCTCTCACCTATTGAAAAGATAACGTCAAAAAAGATGAAAAAGAAAACAATATTAAATAAACAAACAAACTACATAAACAACAATAACAATGAAAATAAACCTTTTCCAAAACCGCAGCTGGTATGGCATTTTTCTTCTTCACCTGCATGTTCGTATCTTTCAAGTCAATTTCCGAAACTTCCGTTTTAATATCACTTGCTGCAGCACTCGCAACTTTTTTCAAAGCATCATAAATCTGAAACTTATTTCATATAAAAATGAACAGTATCAAAAATCAAATATCCATATAAACTACCGGATCAGCCAACTTCGTCTTGTCTGTCAATTGGTCCAAAAACTCCGCACAAGTTACCGGCTTGGAACGTCGCGGAATGACAGGTAATTCTGATGCTGGAATTTCTGGAACTTCTTCCAGATGAAAATTTGGGTGCCAACGAAGAATTCGATTTTCATCTTGAGCGCTCAATTCTACCGGAGGATTCAGCGACTGCAGAAACTTCTGTAACAGAAAAGAAAACTAAGCATGACATGCAGAAGATATACAATAAATAATCAATGCAATCCATTATTGTACCTTATGATGTTCACGAACAATGTCAAGCAATTTCTCGTGGAATAATTTCGCACGGTATCGGAGACGTTCTGGTGTGAATAGTTTTCTTGATACAACCATCACATTGCTTGTGCCAGGCTTGTTCGCTGTCGGTGAGGATGGCAACTGAACCTCCACACTAGCGCAGTCTGTTTCCGACTTGTTATCGATCGTTGATTTTCTATCACCAGGCAATTCCAAATCTTGACAAAAAAACAATAATACGAATTATAAATCAAATTACAAATACTGTGCAAATGGGCAAAAGTATAATCGCAATTTACCATCATCGACGTTCGGTATAATTATAAAATCATAATATGAACCATCCATATTACGAAATTCACGTGACTTTTCTTTCACCTTGAAGGTATACGCATTCGGATAAATAGTCTTAATTTGTCCGAGATGATGTAGAGTGAAAGTTCTAAATTAAGAACAATTATGCAATGATTGTAAAAACTTTTGCTCCCATGCCAACCTTCGATTAAGCTTCTCAACACTTTTTTTCACATTTTCAAATGTTACCAGATCACGTCGATTACACAGCGATATTACCAAATCCATAGCTCGAAATGTGTCCAACAAAAAGGAAAAATGCCCAGGCAAAGCTAATTCTGACTGTTCAGAAGCCAATGATGCCAGCTGCTCGTGCGCTGGTGGTGAATCAAATTTTCTGAAATTGGCAATTTAAAAAATTTTATTTTAAGGGAATTTTTACAGTGCACATTTGCTTACTTCAAACTGAACACTACATTTGTATCAATGTATTAAAATCAATTTCAAAACATCACTCAACTGTTCCTTAACAATTATTCTTGCACATCATGCATACTGTAGAATTCACTGCTATTTTTACATTTCTTAATTGCAGCTGCTAACAGCTTTCAGCTAACAATTACAATTCAAAAAAAAAGAAAAATTAACATTAAGTGACACTGTAATTATCTAAAATTAAAGAACTCGATTGTAATATACAAATGTAACGACCCATAAACGCAACATCCCATCTAAATAATAAAATATGACGCAAATTTAGTTTTTTTAAAAAACTAATAAAAGAACTGGAATAATACTTTGGTGATTGGAAATCACTAGATAGTGATTTCTTTGGAGAAACGTGAGCACTGATAAAGTTTCCGAGACGACTATTTGTGTTTTCTTCGTAATTTTTTAAAGCCGCACTCAAATTTTTACGTGCTCCACTTTTCTTCAAACAATTTCGCAAAGTATCCACATCGTAAGACAAACCTCCAGATTTTCCCTAAAAGAAATCGTTCAGCTGTTACAGCATGATATTATTAAAATTAATCGTTTACTTTTGGTGACAAAACAATGCCATTGACAGAAGTGCTAGAAACTGACGATGCAGAGTCTTTCGAGTGAAATGTGCCAAATTCACACTAAATATCAAGTGATGATGATATTCAAAATCAAAAAAAAAATCATTACATTATCACTGCCGAAATGAAGCTGCCTTGCTTTTGTTGGACGCTCACTACCCGATGTTTTACCTATAGCCGTTTTAGTTAGACGAGCCACTGCAGTGCGCTTTCTACGAGGTTCATCGTACGGTTTCATGAAATTCCACTTTTCAGACAAAGTTGATTCCTATATTAAACAGATTTTAAATATCGTAGAAAACTGTTTATTCTTAAAATCAACTTACAACTTGTTCATTAGAATCAGATGCAATTAATTTCGATTTTTTTCCCAAAGGGCTTATAAAAGGCAAACTGCGACTGTTCGGATAAAAATTTGTTATTTTCAGCTGTCCACTGTCTTTCTTGATACGTGACATCGCAAAATTCTATGATAAACATTATTGAAATTATACCAGAAGTACAAAAGAAACAAATAAATAATTGTTTTAGCAGATTTGAATTCACCATATTCGACGGTTAACTCATTTCATCATTTTAAATTACTAACATTTTCGACAAGAAAAGATAAAACAGAAACAAACATTCGTGTGTTAACTTAAGAATAAAAGAAATAAAAGACAAATTTCTTTACTTTGAAGCTTTAAATTGATATTAAAGTTAAATATTTCAAATCTTTTGTAAAACTAAATGATACAACTTCAACACACTTCTATTTCATTTGTCGCAATTGATGCCACCGTCTACAGACGCGTTTACAGTATCCATCCATTATTTGTACATGCTTTTCAAAGTTCTTTTCGTTGTCCTTGAGAATAGATGAAATATTTATGCCTTTTTGATAGTATAAGTTAGGATGTGGACATATTTTGTTTTAATTTTTAATATTTAATGATGATCCTGGAAATGTGAATACTGGTTTTATTTCTTCCGAAAATATTCCTACTGTAGGTCATCAATCATATCGGTAGTAGGGTTTTTATATTATAATAATGTTTTAGGTTCCAAATATAAGGCAGTAATAAATAAATATTTTTTAAATATTTTAAAATTTACACTTTTACTGTAAACTAACATTCAACAGTTTATATTAACAATTGACATTGTTGCCTATTAGCTGCTAATTTTATAGAATTCATGTGAAAGATGGACGATAGTGATGTTTATTCGAAGTAAGAAAATTTTTCAAGTTGCTTTGAAAACTTAATCTGAATTCAGTTGAATTGTATATATTCACAGTCTTACCTACAAAAAAATTGGAAATGCGAAAGCCGATATAGAAGAAAAGAAAACAGAGCTGTAAGTAATATGATTTTTTTATAATTATATATTGGAAATGGATGAAAATAACTTTAAACTGTTTCCAAAAGTTTCTTTTCTAAAGATGTTAAAGAACTGTTCACTGATGTTTTGTTTCTGAAAACGTTGAAATTATAATTGTTCAGGAATAAGTTGATAGAGGAATATTCGATTCTGAAGAATACGATCTGTTCTTTGCCTGAAAAGCTTGTTTACAAAACACAGGTAAATGTTTTTTATGCTGAAATTTTTAATACTTTGATTTTTATCAGTTTACTTTTAATGTTGTAATAAACATTTCTTTTTATACAATGTATTGCAATACTCACATATATTACGAAGTAGTACTTTAGGATGAATAGAAATTTGCATTATTTCAGGTTCCTCTATCCAAGAAAGGGTTTTTTATTGGAGAGCTGAATCATACCAATGAAATTGAGGTGCACGTCGGAACTGGTGTTCTAGCGAAGCAGTCTGCATCTTCTGCTGCAGTGATTATTGATAGTCGTTTGAAAAGTGCGTTTATTTGTTCAAAGAGAAAATTCATGTATTGGATATTAAATTTAGCAAGATCCGTTGTTTGATATTTGATACAGTTTAACATTAGTCACATTGTTTTCACAGAGAGTTTCTTTCAGTTTCTGCACTATTCCATTTTGGTAAACTTGGATAGTTATTGATAATAAAGTTCAAATTGTGTCCAATATTTGAAATTACTTATGCATGTATTACGCACTGATGGGAAGCTTTTTTCTTTTGTAGACATACGTGAAGAGCTGGAGCATTTGGATAAAGAATTAGCTCTATGCAACCTGGACCTGAAGGCAGTGGAATCACTTGTTGCTGAATCTGGCGAGGTCGAGATAATAGAAGAGATATCCGAACATGAATATTTACAGATGACTCAAGGCAAGCGTAAGTTGCAAATTTTTATTTGCTTAGAAACATAATGACGTTGTTTATTTTTGCATAGTTGCCGTTCAGTATAATATACGTTCAATTATTTGCTATGTTATATAATTTGTTTAGCATCTAGTGATGGTTCTGGCAGTGCTAAAGAAAGTGAATGTGATCATAGTTCGTCAACAACTGTCAGCGACGATGTAAGAATTGATTAGATGAAAAAGGATAGCGAATTTCAATAGCCGAGATGTTCTAGGATTTATTTATTTTAACGTTTTTGTAAATAATTAAAGGGTTGATTATTAGACTTCGGAAGAGGAACTCGAGGAGAATGAGGAATTTTCCGCCATGACATTTCTTGGTACATCTCATGGCAATGTAAAGCCAGTAGTTTCATCTGTTGTACAGGTATGTTGCAGGAGGCGAGTTTTGCGTGAATCATGCAGTGAAATTAAAAGATGAATAATATTGTAGGAGAAACCGGGCGACGAGCCGGCATCTTCACTGTCGAATGCTGCTGTGCAGAGCTCGGCGCCGAAGAAAGTATCGCTGTTCAAACAACGTCGTTCTCTTAATGCCAAACGATAGCGGTGAACAGATTGCTGTTTGTGATTTCATTTAATAAAATTAAACATGATTTATCGTTTGTTGAAAATGATTGCTTTTTTATTTGATTAATGCGAAAACAAAAAACTACTGAACACCGATTGATAGAATCAGGTTGCGAATTTTTTAATGATCCATTCAAAGGCTAATTAATGAACGCATTCAGAAGGAAGAGAAGAAGAAAATAACAATTCGTGCATTACCACAGTCTACGTAAAATCCACTGATTGGCATTGATCAAATTGAAGCAATATCCGGCTAGTTAAAATTGCATGCAGTGTATTTTCGAATTGATCTTCTTCATTTCGGACAAGGACCTGCAATGATGAATAAAATGCACGATGAATAAGAAACAAAGCGAAAAATAAACAGTTGTGATGTGAGAAGTGGAAAAAATGCATAATGATGTTTAATACCGTCGGATGCGATTCGCAGATCAGGCTTGGAATCGGCTTTCACGGCGCAGAGCATGCACTGGTTGCTGTATGTTTTGCCGTCAGTTCCACAGAGGGGATTGTATTCTCTGGTGCAGATGTCGGGGGCGTGGTCGCAGTTGGGTTCGCGTTCGCCGCGTGCCATGCCCAAAGCGCAGCAGACCAGTGCGAAAAGCAAGCAGACATTCGGGTTCGCCATGACGACGGTACAGCTTGGAATAGCAAAGTGATCAGTGGACGAATGGAGACGATCTTTTTCAGCTCTGGACGCGCACTGATTCGCCGCTCCAGGACCAGTTGGGCGTGCCAAGAAAACCACCTCAGGCTTTTTCAGAGTTGTTATTTTCTGCAACGCCAAAGTGGAGAGACACCTTGGCCGACTTTGTGCATCATCTGGGTTACGTTGGCATTGTCGTTTTTACGGCACTGGCCGTATATTTTGTCGACTTGAAAAATTTTCCAAAACCCCCAAATTACCTTGAAACGGAATTGTCTTCTCTGAACCGTATCCTGCATAACCGGTAAAAAATCATCATTTTCGTCAATCAAGAGGTTGAGAGGCAGTGTGAAAAAATCAGGTCAACGTCAAATTTCATATCAACATTATCATCATTATATGATGTAGAAGTTCAACAAAAAAAAGAAAAATCTTATTATCACCAAATGAAGAATGTACTGAAATTTCACAATTGTACAGTAATGCACCAATTGAAGGATATGAAAAGCGTTTTTCCATTGTTGTACTTTATTTTACTGAACTGTTGTAGTAAATAAACAGGAACTTCTTATTTTTTCATACACATTATTTATGAACTTCTTTCGTGTACTGTCCTTTATAGTAAAATATGCAGACTGGAACGGTAACAAACAAGCAATTTAACTGTAGAAAAACAAGCACAAAAGTAATTTAACCAACGAATGAACGACATTAGCAAATGAACTGCAAATTTAACTGTGTGATTCGAGTTTGTCCAAAATGTGAGTTTCATATGCTGCTCGTGGGTGGGTATTACTGTGTGAAAGTCGTCTTATTTGGAACATTTCCATCATTTCTCGAAATGAACAATATTATTATTACAACTAGCTGCTTTTCAAATTCCGCTGGGATAAATGATGAACAACAACAACACTACGGTATGACATTTCAAGAAGAAAATCTGGTAAAAATTATCCCTCTCTTCTGCTTGATCAGGGGTTGTCAAGAGAATTCATCCGTCGTTGAGCATTGAAATTGTGGAAAATTTTACACTGATTCCAATATTGATTCATCTTCAGTTGAAGACTTCCAACAAACGAGGAATAAAAATCCAACTGCTCAATGATATTTCTTGCAAAAATAACACTCACTTGTTCAAAATGGCGGAAATGTTGGCTTTCAGAAGAACATCGATCATTATTAGGCAAAAGTTACGGCATAGATTATTATTTAAAAAACTGCACCAATTTCCGTTCATTAAATTCAACCGAAGAAAAAATATTTGTGAAAATATTAATTTTGAAAATCGACTTGTTTTGAAATATCAATGTTATCACTGATGAGAAATCTTTTCTTGAAAAAGTGCTTTCAGAAAATTGACATTTTTCTTATATACCACTGTTTTTGGCATAGTCAGAATGTTTAATTGAAGCGTTTAAATTAATTGAAATATTAATAGAAACTGAAATTTAAAAAAGTTCATTCTGCACATTCTATGGTGATTTATTTTAAAAGTTTCCGTGAAGAGTTTGAAAGACATGCAACTAACTACTATGTCTGTAAAAGATGGATGGATAATAACTGACACTTTACAGTATACAGGTCATTTATAAATGTAATAATGATTTCATGCAATTTCGGTTATAATTACACACTTCAATGACTTTAACATATACCATGTATTACCTACCTACCTTAGGCATAAATAGAACAATACCCAATGTTGTTTACAAGTGTATTTATGTAATTTTTATCTTGTATCTTTAAAAAACTTGTTACGGAGAAAACGTGGAAACAATGTAACTGAAATAAAAAAGAAACGAAATATGATAAGAGAAGGTAATTATTACAATAGAATACAACTTGATTCTGTAAACTAAATTAAATTAAATCTAAACTAAATTAAATCTGTAAATTAAACTGTTAATAAACTATATTATGATGGTTGGTATATGTGAAATAGTAAGTGCATCGTGCTTTGGCGTTTTTATTTATCAAAAGCCAAAATTAATTTTCTTTGTGACATAGTGAGAAGTGTTTATGATATAGAAATTATCTTGATGAATTTATTGAGAATTTTCTCAAGGGCAGCTGCGTCATTCAACAATCAGCACTTTTGCAAATAATATCTACATTCTCCTCTCTACATATGCTTACATGTATAGGATTTATAAGCATTGTTGTCCAATAGTTCACGTTTGTTCAGTTGATCAGATATTTATTTGAATGAAATGAAAATTTCGCTATTAATCACTTTTAAATGAACTACACACCGACATAAAAAGTGAACAATTACTGCTTTGAAATGGTTCAGTGAAAGAAAGTTTGATCACTGCAAATTATTTTATAAAATGTTCATGAAGATCAAAGAAAATTCTAATGAACGTTCAAAGTTTTCAGCAGTTTACGAAATGATTAAGCATTCTTTGAATTGACAACAAGTTTTTATGAATTCTTCAGCAACAGTAAATTGTCTGTTTGCATGAAAATTCATCAAAGAAAGCTTTTCAGTTTCTGCGCTGAATAGAATCGAACTGAGTCTACCATTCAGAACAGCTGAAAATAAAATAGCCGACCACAAATAATTATTATGTTAATGAAGATGTTTTTTTTCTTTTTTATACATCAAAATGACAAATATACAAGGCTAAGTAGTTAAGCAGTGGTTTCCTTTCTATTCAGACTGACAAAATAGACGACCATGCACATCTGTCAATTTTCTAATTGTCATTCGACTTGGCCATTTCGACCATCCTATGTCCAAATGATAGAGGAAAAGTGTGTATCGATTACTTTTGACGTTTCAAATAGCTGAAGCGTTTAAAAGCGACCAGCATGTGTCTTCCTGCGGCTCTTCGTCCCCTGTTTGAAGCAGGCAAGGGCGATAAAATTTCTCCAGGCTATCAGGAGCCTGCAAATTGGACGCGAGCAGCTCCAACGAAACGTTGAAGTGCAACGAAAATGCAGTCGGCTGAGAAAGTGGGGGGAGGGAGGTAGAAACTGCAAGAGCTGAAAAGTGAGTTTCTTGCAAGCTTCATCCAGACAACAAAGCAGCAACAGCTGCCGCTGGCAATAGAAAAGACGGACGACTTTGACCTGCCTTGCACCGACGTTGACGGCCGAAAAGTTGATAATTGCCATTTAGCTTATTCCTTATTCCTAGCATGAATACCCCGTCCACTGTGGAATATTCTTTATACAAAGTGTCAAGTCGAAAGTCATACTACCTTCAATTTACTAAGTAAATTTGAAAATTATTCCCATTTTTTATGCCAGCTGAATGACATGCTGTCATGCCCATTAGTAACTATTGCCATGGGCAGTTTTCTTTTATTCGCTTTAACTCACACAATTCAAGCTGAACAACCCGTGTATGGTAAGTAACTCTTATTTTTAATTGTTTAATCAATATTTCATACGCACTCTTTAGCAAATCTTCGCATATGATAATGTAAATTTCATTAAACTTGCCTAACTGATCTCTTCTAACTGTTTGTTCATTTACATTTTTAAAATAACAATTTTCAATATAATATTTTTGCGTGGATGAACACTTTTCATTGAAAGCTTTTTTCAGCTTCTCGTAAATCACTCTACACAAATATCATAAATGAATGCAATTGATAGATGTTATTCAATTTATCAAACTGTTTACATATAAATGATGCGTAATTAATTATTTCTTTTTTCACCTATCAAGCATTTCAAAGGATTTATTTCGTTGAATTCAAAAATTTCATCCAAATTATGCTGAAAAATCTGCTTCTGGTCTTTTGCTATTACAAATTTAATACAATGGAACATTTTTATCATACGTTATGCTTTTCTTAAGTGAATTTTTGATTTTTTATTATGTGAAATGTGAACCTGAACGATGAAATCGATACTTTACAGTATTTAATTAGAAATGACAAGTAAGTTCAAATTTATAACAGCACATGTATAGATTTAATTTTATTTTTCAGTCATGTCAATATTATATGTTGCGCGTTAACGTTTGTTCTTGAAATCCAAGAAATATAAAATATTTTGTGAAAGAAATTTACCAACTGAACGTTACCATGTTACTAATATAGATGGACTTACATACTTTGAATTATGAATTTGAGAATTTTCAAAAGAACTTTTATGACAGAGACATCAAGGAAACATTGATATTGATAATATGCACCGTTTCAGAAAATTTTGTATATTCAGCTACGAGCATTTTATAACAACAAGTATCAGTTGTTATGTATGATTGTGTGTGTATGTTGTGCGCTGCAAGTGTATGTTGTGTTTTACTAATGTTTCAATCAAAATGAGCAATATTATTTCTATCTTTGATATTTTAGCTAAATTAAAGCAACACAAAATAAAAGTAATCCATTTCAGTAAACTACTATATAAATGAAATCATTTCTCATCTACAACGTCTATTAATATATATGAATCAATATATCAAAATTTTCATTAACGTATAGTTACAGTTTTAGCTCCCGAGCAATTATTATTTTATACTGAATATAAGTTGTGAAAATGAATGTACTGCTGTTGATGGAAAAGATAATCATTTATCTTTTGAAAGATGACAAAATGAGTATCGTTGTCTGGATAAAATGCCCATTAAAAAATTAGGCTCACTCATAAAAACTTTTCAGGAAATTTCAGTTGAAGTTGAATTGCAAAGTCACAGAACGAAATGTCTTCTATAATCCAAACTATACTATTGTTGCTGCATATTAATTATGTACAGTAGTAAAATTATTAACATTGATACTCATGTACCATAATAGGTTGAGTAATTTCAATCTGCACTATTTTGACCTTTTTACACCTTGTAATGGCTGAGAAAAAGCTAAAAATGCATTACATTATTGTAAATTAGAAAAATATTTAAAAAGTCGAACGTGCAGAATGAATATGTCCGCATACAATTTGCATGAAATTAGGATTGAAATATTTCCTACAGAGAACTTGGAATAGTAATTAATAAAAGAAAGGTTGTTCAGCTTGCGCAGTTGCGTAATGATGCAGTTGGGAAAATTTGAAATCTAGTCAACTACATGAATGACACACGAGCAAAGAATGCATCATTGCTTGGCAAATATATTGGCTAATTGCACTCTGTTGCATCTGATATGAGCGTTGAACATCTCATAACAGCTGGTTTTGCTGATGTGATGTTTGGCAGGCGGTCTTCAGTATTGGGCATCATGCATTCTTGAGCGACACCAGTAGAGATTCGTTCACTGCTGCGCTTGCATCCGGTCTTAAATAGAATAATGTCAAAGCCACGCCCAATTCTGCTAAACAAAGCAAGCAGATTTTGAAAACTCGCCTGCGTTATCTTTATAACTAGCTGAACACGAGCTGCCAACATAAATCAAAATCACCAGATTCAGAGGCAGCGCCTCTGAACTGACCTTTGGAGTGTGTGTGTGTGTGATGTCTGTTGGTAATATCATCAGTGGTCGTTGTAAGCGATAGTATTTTCCTGATCCTCTTACTTAATGTTAGTTGACTTGTTTTCTTGATACAGCAGAACTGGTAAAGCTGAACGACCGGTCACCCTCAGCTAGCACTGCAGATTCACATGGTTTCCAGATGAGAACACTGGACAATATTGTATCTGTAAAATTGGACGAAATTGACGATCGAACCGAAGAAGAAAATGATTGCAATGCATGTAGACAAATCGACTGCGATATTGTATTTGCACTTATGCTTATTGTTGTCATCTTCTTCTTGCTCATTCTCGTCGTCAGCTTTTGGCTTAAAGGCACTTTGTGATCTTGCCGTCTATTTTTGACAACATAAAACACATTCCAATAATTTCTTTATTCACCACCACCATCGTCGTCGTCGTCATCTTTCGAGTAAATACAACTGTACAATTTATTACTCACTTTTCTTCGACATTTCTCATTTTTAATTCAAAATATTTTGTTTAAATTATAGTAACCAAAATAACATATATTTAAGAAAACATTCTCATTTTTAATAAAACAGAACGTTTCACAACCATCCTCTTACACTGCTAATGTACTTTTCAACTTCAAGTTATTAAAAGAATTTAAAAGTAAATAATTTTTTATTTATCAACAGTTGTACCCGATTTGAAAAAGTTTTCACTCATGAACATTTTTTAACGCTTATTTTTCGATACTACTTAGTTTTGCTTCTTCTAGATGCGACGTCGTGTGTTTTATTCTTTTTTCAGTTCATTTTATTAATGGAATAGCAGAGTGTACGCTTCTTTTCAGACTTGTTTTTTCTTTTCTGTTTTAAAGCAAATACGTCATCCGGAAAATTTTATGAGCTCATTTTCTGCTTTTCAATTCTAAGTTACCTGCGGAGTTTTAAACTCTCATACATTATTTGTGTATACTTCATACTTCCATGCATTATATTTAATATGGATTTAATATTTCTAACATTAATGGGATTATCATCTTTTAGCATAATAAACGTAACAATCTAACAATATGATAAATGTATTGAAAATTTTCATTTGTATTAATTATTTTAATACAATTTTATATTTTGGCTTGAATGCTATGCTGACAATCACATGGTCTAAAAAGTAGTTGGTAGTTGCAAAGAGGAGGACATGTGTGGAAACATATATAGGAATATAGGAGGAACAATATAATGAGGATTTGCACTTTTTAAATCAGTAACGTTAATAAACAATATCACTTTTGTTCTGATTATTATTATTATTATGTAAAATTAGATTTTTAAGCTGCTTACATAAATGCAAAAACCTGAATGTGTTAATGAATGTCTTAATGAAAATATTTTTTCAACAGAAAATACATACATATGTTATCAAATGTATATTTTTTAACAGATGATTTGCTGTTGAGTTGCCCTATAGAACTTATGGCCATCTACACAAGATTCTTTTCAATTCTTATGCAACAGCATAAGCGCACTGATTCACTCAAAGCTTCACATTCTAGTTTCTAGAATGTAAATATTTGAACGCGTATTAGAAGTTTTTGAAACATTTGAGCTGTTTAATTTAGACAAGCTGCATTGCAACGTCGATAAAATTCACTGCTATATTTATGACTGAGGAGAATAAAAGAATTTCCCCATACTCCTAGTCAAAGTGGATAAAAACAATTTTCTAACAAATAATTTTCATTCCAATTTTTATGTTTTGTCAGTTTTCATCAATAGCAAGTGCTGTTTTTCAAAACAAACTGAAAGGGAACAAAACAATTTATAAAGCTGCTCGGTTGTGCATTTTGCTTTTGCTAACACTAGTACAAAAGTTCAAACTGTACTCATCCAAACTAGAAAATGAAAAAATACTCTGAGCTAATGAATGAATGAAATGAGCTGAAAAGTGGAATAGAAAGAAAGCAGAACTGAGAGAAGTGAAAATAAGAAATCTATTAAGTACAGTTGAAATTGGTTTGAATTTGAATTATCAGTTAAATTAAAAAGCACACCATACAGCTAGCATTCAATGTATTTATAGTTAATTCAATGTATTTATTCTTGAACTGATTATGCATCATGTATGCACAAACTTGCTATCTTTGCACGCTTTTTTTGCAAACACTACTACATTACAAAGAACACTTCACATGGTTGAATATGTTTTTAAAGAAGTGGTGTATTTTTCAGATTGCGACCACATGTATATTCATACGGACGACGGTTCTATAAATGGCACTTTTTCGTCACCTAATCATCCAAAGCCTTATCCCAGTAATCTGCAGTGCATTTATACATTTATTGCCAAGTCAAACTACCGCGTGAAGCTCGTTTTTAAAAGTTTTCTATTATCGGGAAGCTCAGCAAAGTAAGCGTATGACCTGCATGAATGCAAAAGTGAATTGGTAAAAAATGAAGGGAATTTTTAGGTGCGAAGATTACATTGATGTATACTCTATGCTTGAAAAGCCGGACATTGATTTGCTCAGTCAACCACTGTCGGGTCGCTACTGCGCCACTGTTTCACCGAATACAGTTATTTCTTTGCACAACGTTATAGTGATTGTTTTCCATGTTCGTGAGAAAAGTCGTGGTGCCAAAGGTTTCAGCGGAGTTTACAGCTTTATTCCAGATCGTAATTAAATATTCTCAATATTATTGCCTTTATAACTGTTAGAATAACGCGTCATTTTTAATTTAGTCATGTATGCTGTGGGAACGCAGATGTCACCCCAAAAATGTCACTTTGTTATATACAGTAGCCAGAAGGCAAAAGGAATTATTTACTCGCCTACATATCCAGGAAAATACCCTTTTGTAAAATTATGAAAAATTGCTAGAGCATTTCAGCGAATTAATTTGAAAAATTATAGAATATTCGTTGCGTTTACCGCTTGATTGGGGAGCCTCGTCAGCGCATTCGATTAGAATTTGAAGATTTTGACGTCTATTTTGGCGGTGATCAGTATGTTTCAGTCAGAGAGGTCGTATTATACAAATTAAAGTATAAACTTTCAGCTGCCCTTATGATTCGTTAACAGTTTATGATGGTGATTCGTATCACGCTCCTATAATTCAGAAAGTATGCGGTCTACAGCAATCATTGGAGCTGTTTTCAGAAGCTGAAAATTTGTATCTTGAATTTGTGAGCAACAATCAAATGTCATCAGAACATCGTGGATTTAAAATAGCGTATGAATTTTCCCAGCGGTTTGTTTCCATTGGTACAAACATTAAAATGAATCGGTAAGAAGAAAAACACTTTTGTTAGATAACTGAATACAATTTAAGATCAATTAAACGGTGGTCAGTTTGGTATTACACATCTACGAGGCACAGAATGTGATTTGAGAGTTCAAAGTAGCAAAGAAAATGAACATGTAATCATGTCACCAAATTATCCACAATCGTATCCGTCTACGACTTGCACGTACATATTGGATGGACTACAGGGTGCTCAAGATTTAGAAAAAGTGTTGATTCATTTTGAAACGTTGCAAGTCACGTCCAATAGCAAAGAGTAAGTAAGGAGAGAACGTCTTTTCAATATATAAATATTTTTTTGCGAAATGCAAATTAAATTTTATTCATTAATTTTAAACATCAATCGATAACTCATAAGAATAAGTTCATGATATATATATATATATATTCATGGAACTGAATAAGTTGAAGATATTTTTAAAAAGTAGCCTTTAAATTAAAAAGATAGAATAGAAATCTAATTGGACTGACTGGTTATCGAAAAAATCCACGTTCAATAATGGTACACTTCGTATATGATCTATGCCAGCTGCTTTTAGCTGTGAAGATGCATATGTAGCGATCTTTCTGAATGGTCAAGATTGGAAAACAGAAATCCCTGATGCAAAATTTTGCTCAGCAAACGTTGCCACCCTTCCAGATACACTAGAATCTCTTAATCCAAGAATGACAGTTGTGCTGAGAACATCTAACAGTAGCAATGACCGAGGATTTAAGGCAGTGGTCAAGTTTGAGACAGGTTTCAAGCGTTCATTACTTTAGCTGCAGTGATCATTCGCAATACCGTTCTTGTAGACTTTGGAATACCCGGAACACCAGCTAGTGACTCAAACGAATGTACATTCCATTTCAATTCATTAAGCGAAAAAGAAGGCACATTCAACTCTCCCAGATATCCGGAAAATTATCCTGTTGACACAGTGTGCATTTATTGGCTGAATGGCAAGATTGGGGAGCGAGTTCGTATATATTTTGATCAATTCGTCCTAGCACCAAGTTTTTCCAAAATTGATAGGTAATCTCATTTTCACAACCTAAATTCATTATCACACTATTGCTAATGCAGAGTATTTTCATTTACCTATAAAGCAGTTTTTTATCTATAATATATATATATATATGAAGCGTGAATATGCGCTTTCTTTTCTTTGCCTATTTACACTATATAAAAAACGCTGAAGAAGTTTAATTTTGAACTGATTCTATTGAACAGATGCGCAGACCGATTAGAGCTGTACAACGTATTTTCAAACAATCGTGAAACATTGCTTGGAAAGTATTGTGCTGAAAATTATCCTGGACCTATTTTATCGGCAGAAAATGCTAATCGTATCCGCGCAATATTTATTGCCGACG
This sequence comes from Trichinella spiralis, assembly GCF_000181795.1. Lineage (NCBI taxonomy): Eukaryota > Metazoa > Nematoda > Enoplea > Trichinellida > Trichinellidae > Trichinella > Trichinella spiralis. Next base: position 4,960,683 of record NW_003526945.1, on the reverse strand, counting down.
CAAAGCACACAGCTACAGGCTTCCGGGCACATTATCAATTCATACCGCAAAAGAATATCAACGCCTTATCTGAACGAAGTGATAAAAATTGAAATACATCCGCCGTCGAGAGAACGTAAATAATATTGGCAAATATTTTTAGGCAATTGTGCAGCAAGAATTGTCGGTTCTATATCTGGAACCATTGTCACCCCTAATTTCCCTCAGCGCTATGTCAAAGATATGGTTTGCCATTGGGAAATTCGTGTTCGAATCGGTTACCGCATTCTACTTCAGCCAGTCGTGCTTAATGTTGAAGGCATGATGAGTGATGATGGGAAAAGCAGTGAGTTTTCTTTAAAACAAACAACTAAATAAATATTTGTTGATGTTCTTTTACATTGTTCTGTAAAAAAGGCAACTGCCGATCAGCAGTCATTCGGATCAAAAACGACTCATCAGAATATTCGAAAGAATTTTGCGGAGAAAAAGTGGTACCAGGCATAAGACAGTTCATTTCTGCTAAGAATATTATGCATATAAGGTATTGTTCGATTCTGCGATGCCGTTTTCAATTTTTGTCTCAATAATGAATGGATTTTTGTGACTTCAGTTTCTTGACTCATCCAGAGAAAGTAAATGGTCTCAGCGGTTTCAATTTTTCTTGGACAGAGTTCACTATGGGTAAAAAAAGAAGAAAAAAATCGAAAATGATAAAATTACAACGCTATCCTTCCTTTTTAGATGAAAAATGTAACGGTCCAGACCTGTTTCGATGCAATTTCAGCAAATATTGCATTTCCTCTAAAGTACGATGCAACGATTTAATAGACTGTGGTGAAGGAGATAACAGTGATGAACTTCATTGCAAAGTTCAAGAAAAGGAAGAAGACCGAACAGTTCTCACAGTTGGAATTACTGCAACAGTTGTAGTGGTTACAATTTTGATTGTTATACTTATCAGTGTCAAGCGACATCAGCGCATGAAACGTGCTCGAAAACGACTATCAAATCGCATTCATTTAAATGTAAACCGACTTGCAGAACACACACAAGTTCTATAATAAGTGATAAGACAACCTGTCCAACATCACTAAACTATAATACTGGAAACTTTAATTATACTGTACGTATATTATTGTGCTTTTTTTCAGAAATTAACTTCCTTTTATAAAATCTCAGCGTTATTAAATCATATTTGTTTTCAGTTTCTGAACTCATGCATATTATAAATAAGAGGAATAATAAGTTGAGCAAATATTCCTGTAAATGAAAAGCTATTTCATTCAATTTTAAAAATTCTAATGAAAACATCGCTTATTAACCAAAGTGTTCTACGCATACTTGAATACAAAATTCGATGAACACATTTTTATTACAATAGTAAGTTGAGTTGTTTCACAATGCAGTTCCAGTGTGAAACATAAAATCAAATGTTACACGTTGGTTTAATTATAAGAATGTGAAAAAAACCAATGAAATGCAAGAATATATATGTATATTATCAATGGAACATTAGGTAAATTATAAGCAATTGCAAAATATCGCATGCTGCAACAAATTAGGTGGAACGAATTTTGCATATTAGTTCGCACCGCTCATTTGTTATTAGCGTAATTTCTAGGCAGCAATGTTTGCTCAATATAAACTGAACGAGTATCATCAATAAATACATACATTTGATAGAGAGAACATTTTTTGTCAGAAAAAAGGAAAAATCTCAGAAGCAATTTTACCGCACCAACACACTGTTGAAACAAACAGAGGACAGAGAAGCAGAACAAATAAATAAATAAATAAATAAATAAATGAGTAAATATATAGAACAATAAATAATAAACGTACCGTAGCTCAAATTGTAGAGATGAAATGATCAGTATGAACTGTGGTACATATAATTCTAGTTAAATGTCGAATTTGACGATTATTCAACATTAAAGTCCGTTTTAGAAAGACTGGACAAACAATTTTGCACTGAGTCCGCTTTGCTGGCATCCGTAAAATCTAAAATGATGATTTTATCATACGCTGAACGCGCAGAGCAATAATCGATCACAATTATCAGTTTATCTGAACAATATAACGCCTGAATTTAGCATAATATGAACACAAACTGATAAGCTTGTTTAAACAATGTTCTCAACTCACCTACTGAAGTGATAATTCCAAGAGAGCTTTGCAAACTCTTTGCGCGGCTCTAAAAATAGGCATGAAGCAAAATGAGCAAATTATTTTCATCAAGACTCTCTTTCCAAATTTCAATACTACCAATTTAGTTTCTCTAAGCAAATCTGGGGTGGTTGAATGGCGACCTTTCTCAACTAGAGCAGGATCTATTTCGGCGGTTTTCGACGTACTTGGTACCATAGATTTCACTTGACGTCGATCCGCTGAATATGAAAATTTTTTTGAATATTATAACGAAATTCTGTATTTTTGTAATTACAAAGTGCAGTTTTTAATTTCGTTTCTACTGTGTGCGGTCCATTTGGTCAGTGCTGTGGTGTTTGCTAAGCAAAAGCCTTACTTATTCAGAAGACAATACAAAATATCCGAGTTCCTTACCTTCATCACATTCTGCCAATTCTTTGCATCTTCTCTTGACGCACAAACGCTTCATATCTTCTGTAGCGTCCTCGTCAAATATTTCCTTAAATTGAATTAATCGTTCATGCACAATTTAATATTTTTTTTCTCAATACTCACTGAATACTCGCTGAGTGAAACTTTCATTCTACACCATAGACTTATTTAACTTACTCATCACTTATATCGTTTAATATTTGGAAAAAAAAGACAGAATAACAAATAAAAATTTGCTACATGTATATAAATTTAACAAAATTTTTGAAAAACAAAAACTAATTTTTTCACAATCATGACATGAACTTACGTAAGCGTATTTTATTAATAGTTCAGCAACTCGCGTTTGCAAAGGAGCATCCAGCAAACTTTTCAAAGATGTTCCAGATAATCCTTCATCTATCCACAGTAAACTTGGGCCAAAGACTATTCCAAGATTAGTTGGAGACATCTGATTTTCCATTTCAAACCACGAAACGCTAAATCAAACATAAATCTACTGATAAAAGAAAAAAGCAATCATTTGTCAATAATAATAAATTACCGATTCAGATGCAAGCAGAGCAGTTTCAATGTTCTATAATTAGCAGACGGAAGCATATTGCAGATTCGTTTCAAATCAGTAATTATGTTCAAACTGATGCTCAATTGTTCAGTAGATTTCATTTCCGGATATTTGTTGGCCAATTCGACAAAATTATGATAAAGTTCGTGTGTTAGCAACGGTTCTGGAAGTTGACGAAGGTAGAGCTTAATAATCGACGCAATATTAGTAGGAAGCACCGTGGACAATTCCACCTTTTGACGTTCAAATTTTTCACAGATTTGCTCAATGTTGGACTTCACTCCGCAGACACGATATAAACCCTGATGAAGAAATCAATTAAATTAGCAATCGTTGAATTGCCGCATATCCATATCTCACTTTGGCGTCGAGTCCTCGTGTTTCTAACTCTTCAATACAAGTCTTCAAAACAAATGGAACAGATATTTGGTTGTCTTCCAAGTGCTTCTGCAGTGGAACACCAAATATTCGCATACGACGTCGATTAATATTGAGCTGTTTGGCCAATTGACAATGCACATCCAAATTACCAAGACATGTCTTATGCCATGTCAACCCGCACTGTTGAACAAGAATAAAAATTTCATTGCATTTATGAAAACGATAAAAAAAAACGTTAAAACACTTTCAACAAAGATATTTACACACTGAAAGCAGGCAGACACAGCTAGCTAGCTATACTTTACCTCAGTGCATTGAACTGTTTGAAAAAACGTGTACGCATCACAATGGCAACATTTGGTCGGTGCTCGGGTTCTTTGAAGCCGGTGAGACAAAGCCGCATCGGACAAAAGCGACGGTCGGTTGAATATTTTCGCCTTGTCTGAAAGCAGGATGTAAAATTCCCACCCAAAAAAAGTCTAACTTCAAAAATTATCCAACTTCGCAGTGGCTTCAGTGCAGCTATACGATGCGAAGATGAAACATCGTCGCTGCTGTAGCAGCAAGTTGACACGCTTGTAGTTGCACTGGGAGAAGAGGATGGCGGCATGGAGGAACGCTGCGATGAACTGGCAGAAGTAATCGGATCACCGTTCACTTGAATAACTGGCAAATCACCTTCGCTGACAACTTTACTTTTTCTAATAAACATTGCGGATTTTTTAAATAATAAATAAAATATTTCACAATATTCAAAAGAAAACATCTGCATTTTGATCAATTTTTGACCAAAAATTTCAAAAAAAAAACTATAACAGTCATACTCGCCGGAACCGTTTATATTTTCCTCTGATGCAAAGGTGTTCAAATTGTGCACAAATTGTTTGTAAAGTGTTCCTGGTATGTATTGGCGAGATGTATCGGCCAAAGATTGGTACTGCATCGGCAATAATGCCCATAAGCCAGAGCAAGCTTGAAAATAAGCTACTGTACATGCTTTTGTAGTTTGATCGCATTGGTAAATCAGTTCTCGAACTTCGCGTAATACAGTTGTCTTAATTAAAGCGTTGCTACATTAACAAGAACAAGAATAGACCAGCAATTTGAAATACTTTCGTTTTTGCCATTTCTTGATACTTCTCTTCAAGCCTTTGCTCTAGTGACCAATAGTCATGCGATGCTTGCTCTCTCTAAATTAAGAAAATTTTGCTGTGAGCGATAAGCAATTGCATAATACATTTCCAAATTTAAACCCTCAGCAAGGCGTCTTCTTGCAACTTTCGACGACGCTCCAATTTCTGGGAATCGACTTTCATTTTTTCCGACTTTGCCGTACTCTCTTTAGCTTTCTTGTAATTGCTTTCTCGAATCACAACGTTATGACGTGCCTTCTTCAATTCAATTGTTACAGTTTCCTGGAAACAAAACATCAGAAACTGTTAACTTTGAAAAGATATAAATCTTCCAAAATTCCTGCTTACCACTTCTTTTACAATTTTTTCCCAAGTATGTTTCAAATCTTTCCTTTTGCAGTCAATTTCAACTTTTCTCGCCTCAAGAGGCTTTATAAATTTATATTCATACAGTCGTTTCATCGTGTCTAAGCAATTTTCGAAAAAGTCGTTTTCAATTTTGAAATTATTCAAATAAACCTCTTTGAGCGGTAAGAAATGCTGAAATAATTAGAAAATTTTCATATGAACTACAATTACTTCGAGCTGCACAAACTTCGACTGTAATGGCAAAACGGGCATTAGCATTGAGCTTTTGTACAGCTCGGGCGTGCTCGCTGTCCAAATTTATTCGTCTTTGGATGAATGCAAGCAATTCTTTGCAGTAGTTGGACCACGCACGTGCTCTGGATAACGCGATTTCCACTCCATCGTCCAGTCCGTCCAAAATTTCATCTTCAGATTCCACATGTTTTTCTAGAATTTATAATACAATTTTTTCCAATTTGAAACTTATATAATATTCATTAGAATAATAATAATAATAATAATAATCACCTGGTAAAGACAACGCTTTTGTCGAAACTTCTGAGCCAACGCTCAGTTGCTTTCGTAATTCTTTTTTCTGTCGCCGTTTTGCTACAGGCGGATCGCCGCCATTTTGCATCATCAACGATGATACATCTTCTGCGGACTAAAAATTAATAATTTCACAAAATCTACAACTGTAATATTAATTTTAATATTTTTCATACGATCAAATTAACTGACAGATAAATCAAATAAAAGATATACATATTAACACGTCAAACAAAGCAGTTTGTATTTTATTCATGATACTTGATATTCTGATTCAAGTTGTCGTCTACTTTGCATTGTTAACATTTGCGAAAGTTAAAATTTTTATATCTCTCATAAAAGCAAACATTTCTGAATTTCTACTATGTTACAAGCGTAAAATTTTCTATATTTCAGGATTTTTTTCCGAACTGCTAAACGTCAAACGAATTACTCACAGATGAAGCATGATGTTTCGCAAAATTAAAAAAAATTTGCGTATGTAAATGTCCGTCGATGCACACATTATTAATGCGCTTGCAGTTTTGCTATTTACATAAAGAACACCACACTGTTATAGCAAACAGTTAGAATAAATTTGCTTTGCAATAATAAACCAAGTCATAAATAACTACAATAAGCAATACGATAAAATGACACAAACTGTAAATTGATTGAATTCGATTCATAATGAGTGGAAAAGGATACGCTTTTATGAGAAATTCACTTAAAATTTATGCAAATTTACAAGAAATATTAGATTTTATATTAATAAAGTCTAAATATTGGCCAGCGGAAATCAATGAAAAGAGCTCAAGTGAAGTTGAAGCGAAATCAGCTGCCAGTGTAGAATAAAATGAAACAAAAGTAAAAGTCAGATATTTGTTCTTATATCGATAGATGTATTTGAAGATTTTGAAAATTTCTGAAAGAAAGACAGCACTGAACAAAATTTTTTCTCATGTGCATGCATAACATCACTCAGCTACATCACCAGTGTTATCTTAACGTTATTAATAATTGAAAAAAAGAATAATTAAGCTCAATTTTAAAAAACAAAGAATTGTCGTGTCAATGTAGCAAAGCTAAAAAAACAAAAATAATAATAATGACAAGTAGAATAAAATTAACATACCCAAGACATTTTGTTTAAAGAACTTTCATATTGAGTCATTTCCCATGTCAGATATTCACCGACGCTAAATGATTTAGATAAATAGAATATGGAAGAGATGAAAAAAAACAAAAAAGGATAATTTTTTGCGCTTACCATTCAGCAACAGCAATTTGCAAGCTTTCCAGAGTAGCGCGGGCGTTTTTTAGCGCCTCGCTGTTTTTCGGTGATTCTTCATAAAAATTCAAACCTGTTCAAAATAAAGAGAACAAATTCTCAAAACCGCCGGAAACATGTTTGCTTGATTCGCAAAACTCGTCCTTGTAAATAATGAAAAGCAGAAGAGAATACTGAACGCAGAAGGGATGCTTCAAAATAATAATCACCACGACTGGATACAACCATCCAGACGCAATAATGCTAATCAGAAGCAATTTGGAAACAAAAAACAAGAAAGGGAATTTTGTGTTTTTTTTCGTGTACAATTTATCTGTACTATTCATACCTTTGATCACGTCCACAAGAGAACCGAGATATTCGAAAATGTCGTTGCTCTGGAGAAAGCGGTACCGGATGATTGCTTCCTTGATCAACTGCAGTACGTCACAAAGACGCTGATGCACGTTTACTGACCAATTTGTATTCAAATCTAAAATATGATAAATCGCATTAAAAAATCTACTAGTACTGACAAAGAAGATCACGCGAAAAGTGAAATTAACTGAATGAAAAAGTAAGCAACTTTTACAAATAGCAAAATAGCAATGCTTTAGCATATCCATATTGGAATTAATAGTGTTTAATCATTGCTGCATTTTTAATGCTGTAAAAACAACTTGTGACTTTTGTTAGTGACGTGATCTCATGTGACATGTACAGCAAGCAAACATTTAACAAAAACGAAAAGTATTCACGATGGAAAATTGCCTCATCAAAGAATTATAAAACAATGGAATATTATTGCTTTGTGGAATTTTCTCATCCAAGTAAAAGATATATTTGGCCAAATGCCGCGGAAATAAGGACAACGCGCGCAATGATCGAACTATACATACAGTGAATAAGAATTTATGGTTGTAACAAGCTTGAGCAGATTTTTCTACAAAAAAAAAGCCAACAATAGAAAAGGCGCATTATAACTTGCACATTTTTGAAAATTCGTAAAATAACCAATTGAATGATCCATCTCGACATGATGAAATGTTGTTCAACACTTGCAGTTGAAAAGCATTTTCGTGGAAATGAACGAAAAAAACAATCTTAATAACCGTTTCTTGGAGTTGTGCCATCAGAATGAAAAGCTGATTGTGAGATTTATTAGCATTTCATCAGGGTGACACGGAAAAGAGAAGCGAGGGGAAGGGGGTTGGGATGAACTGAAGGAAGCTGTTTGAAAAATGCGAAACGATCATTAGCTCACTGGGAATAGGAAAATCTGACAATGAATCACTTTTGCGCAAACAATGAATAATATCAAAATTGAAATGAAATTCAAAATAGATGAAGAAAAAAAACTACTGCAAACAAAAAGAAGCATGAATAATGTTAACACAAAAACAACGGCTGATATTCATCCCTAGACAGATGATTAAGTTTGCAAATTTTAAATATAAATGCAAATGAAAACATTACATGGCAGCTAATAATAATAACTATTATTAACTGCTTATATCTATCATTCAATCGATCAGAATTGAAATTGCTAACCGAACATGAACATGCATAATAAAAATTGACTGAACACGTTGAAAATGTGGCTAAAGTTTAAATTTTAACATGAAAAATATCTACGAGTAGAGTTGCCAGTAATACATAACACGTACAACACATCTCGCCAGTATCGCTCACTTGGGACGTGCATCACATCGAATGAGACGATTTGGTATTTTTACAATTTTGAAAAGCGAAAAAAAAAACCCAACTGCAAATTTTAACCTGACAATACTGAACAGATAAATGTGAAAGTAGAATGAATGTCAGATAGAAAAATAAATATTAAAAGCGGAAATTGGCCACAACATTCCAAAGACGTTGGCAAGAAAAAAAACCGTTTTCCATCTTCTCACATTCTTCTGCATGTACACTAACAAATTTCACCATATACTATTCTACCACATCAAGGCTAAAACCAAATTTCAAGAACACAATACAACAGACAACAGACAGGGGATACAAGTTAGCAAGAGATGAGCTTAGAAAGTCGTTGGGCACCGTTTGAAGAAAGCCATTTAATACAACTGTCGACCATCGATTTGGACATTTTATGCGCAAGCTTTGTTGGATATAAAAATAAAAATAAAAAAAACAAAACCAGACAACGCACAGTTTGCTGGTGAATGATAAAAACGCAAATGCAGCCGCAAATGACGTTCTGGTTTGTGAACGAACAGTCGCTAATTTTGCAAGTGTAATTTTACTTTTACACTGCAATATCGTAAAATTTTAATTTCGCAGTTCAAGGAAAGAAATAATAAAGAGAAAATACTTCTACTATAACTTAAAGGATAATTGTTGCGTCTGATGTTGATTTTATAATTTTCAAACATAAAGAATAATCATATAAGAATAACCGCTCTCATATCCAATGGTGGTCTTTGAAAAAGCGTTTCAGATTTTTCAGTTTTGCTTAAATTGAGAAAAAGAGAAGAAAAGTAACCAACCCTAAACTTGCACTAGCACTAAAGAGAAAAATCAATTCACACAAACAAGCATCAAAAAAATTCTGTTAAGCTGAACAAATTATAACCAATTTTGCTAAGACTATTCCATTAACTGAACAACTGAAATATAAACAATGGTTGATAACAAATTTTTTTAATTAGGCAAATTTAAATACATAAAAATTATCCAAATATCAATTCAAATAATACTATTCTGAAATGAAAGATATTTTCATCTAAAGAAGATAACAAACATTACTGTGTTATTATTAATTCTTGATATTTCTCTGAAACAGAAATATATATATATATATTACAAATTATTATTATTACTATTATTACAGCTTAAAATTGCACTCATTTAATGCAAATCTGTCAGCGTTGAAATCTGCCAAAAAAATAAATGGACAATTTTACATGTCAAACCGAAAGATTAATACACACGTGACAATGATGTTCTAATCAATTTAAGCCGCATATTTTAAATGACGGAATGTTGAAAGGAAAGCATGATATAGTTGAAAATCCAAACACAATGTCAAGTCTATATAGCACCACCAAGTTTTAAACACATGTCCTTCCCCCTGATGAATGTACAATTAATACTTCCGCATGTCGACTGAAATTAACAAGTGCTATTTATGCATGCCAGACTTTGAAATGATCATCCGCTTACAAGAAAAACCAACAACACGAAAATCAATGATTTCAAAGAAATGCTATGATGCAGAGACTGTTCAAGTAAAACATTTCGTACATGCCCACACTATGTGCAATTATTTTTCGTAAAATTGAAAATGAAAATGAAAATTTCATTCACTTCTCCCAATTGTTGGAATAATATGAAAATTTATTTCAACATTACTCACCGTCATTTTAATAATATTTGTGAATCTTCAAAAGAAAAACAAATTGAGAGTATCAATTTTTAAAATTTGAATATAATTTTAAAAAAATTACGTCGTGCTGTTTGCAAGCACTCTTGACAAATACAAAAGATGCATAACAGCACCTGTGTTTCATTTATGAATGAATTTTAGTACAATGGGAAAAAATTTGTACATGCTTTCACCAATCAAGCATGTACAAATTTCCACTTTGCAGTCCTTAGAAGCTTACTGTGAAGATGTCTGCACAGTGAATGGACGTCCCAATTTCTGAGCGCGATCATTCAAGTCACTAATAAATTCCATTTTATTTGCTATCAAAGAGAAACAGGTTCCCATTTGGTGGAACAAAAGCAGCAAAAAAATAGTTTACTAAGAAGTCCGACTGCACCTATTTCTATTTATATTCATGAGCGGAATCATTTTCCGTCAAAATGATCAGGGTAAATTTAAAATTGAAAAATAAGCCAAAATTATCCCTGCTGTAGTAGATATTATTTCAAAAAAAAACTACTAAAATTTCCCTTTTAAAAACATGAGTCAGATATAAAAAAATTAATAATAATAATAATCTACTGCTTTGTGATTAATGATTTAATTTTTGATGATTACAATTGAAGTTTTAAAAACAAATCTCCAAATTTACCTGATTATCAAAAATAACTGTAAGTGAAAAAAAGATCATTCATTTTTCGAGAATTGAATAAAACAACACATTACAAAATTCATACTGTGTGTAATTGTCATTCATTCATCGTAACACACGGAGCGCTATCTTACAAAATTCGCATTGCTTTTCCAGAAAAAATGAACATGCTTTTTCCAACTTTCACATATAAAAAAATTTCATTTCAAAAAAATGTTTACTGTGGGAATAGCCCAGATGCTATACACTGACCACTGATGTAAATGATGCTTTATGAGCATTTCTTGAACTGAATCAATCGGTATTTGGCACAAATTTTAAAGAAACCTAGTCACACTGTTCAATTTGTATATTTATTTTATGAATATATTTTCGTGAATTCTATAACGCACGCTGAACTTTGCATAATAAAATATTTAAAAATTTTTTTAATGTGTGAATTAACAATTCTTTACTTATTGCTGAAGAAATTTAATTTAATTTACAACGTTGATTTTATAAATTATAAGCAATAAGAAGAGTATATGTAGAATATTTAAATAATAATAATAATTACAACTGATTAATGAAACATTATCTAAAGACACAGTTAACCTTATGATTGTGGTCCATATTTTCCGGCTATTATGAAACATCACTTTTTCTAATGAAAAATTATCTTTAAACAAGCAGCCTATATATTGGAATTACTTTTCAAGTGGATGACATTTTGTAAATGACTTTAGATTATTAAGCGCATAATCATGAAGTAAACTCTACTTGACCCGGATATGCACATTTAGAGCAGAAATTTTGGTAATCTGGCCGTTTTGTGAAAGCATGCAAATTGAAATACAAAGCTTTTGATCATATTCCTTTTTTCAACTGAAGAAACATATATCACTTTGAAACAGTAAGTTCAATTACCTTCTTTGCTGTTATTGTCAGCATCAGTTGCTGAATCTTCTGCACATAATCCAGTTGGCTGTTCTAGGGCTATCCCTAATTCAGTCAGTGTTTCAGAAAGTCTTCGGACATCGCGCACCAAGCTGTCCATTAGTTCTGAATCCATATCTCCAGCTGATGTATCCATGCTGCTGCTAATGGCACTGTATTCACTAGCTGGATCACTTCCTAGTGCTTCAGAGCTGATCGGCAACGATGACGCCAGTTCACGTTCAGTGCTCATCGCAGTTAATTCTAAAAAATGCTTTATTTTAAAACAATAAACTATATGAATATATTTTTTCAGTTTTTTCCAGTGCGCTAATCAAAATTTTCAAGTTAAAAAAAAACTTTTTTTTCCCCACTTCCCCATTTGCTAAACAAAGCATCAGTGTTGTAAATTAAGAAAGAGAAAAGTCAATGATGAGCAGCTAACACTGGAATTAGGTGTGTTCTGGCCTTCCTAATCAAACAAGGCCAGTTGAACTGTCAAGCATTGATTTGACTTTATGAAAATCAACCACGTCATATTAAATTTATAGATAATGGAAAGACGCGATGATTTCAATATGCCTGAAGTGAAAATGGATAAGATAGGAATGCAACAGTGGACGATAGCGATCTCCGCCACCGTAATATTGACTCCAAGAAAGATACTGTAGGATATTTGACAAATTAATTAATGATGTATACAAATGAATGAAATTAGTGTTACAAGAAACATTTGCCTTTTCCAAAAAAAGATGCTGAATTATACATAAATATATTTAATTGATAAAATATTTTACTGAAATAAACCATTTCATTGATAATGTGATGATTTATTTTATATATGTTAAATTCAAATGATAATTTTTCAAATCAACTAAAGTCTGTGGGAAATTTTTTCTCACACTGTTGTCCACTGCTTACGCAAGCGATGGAAATGGAGAAAAAAAGAAGAAAACTGTAAAATGTACAAAATGAATCCGCAGCTGCTAAATTGCTGAAACGGGTGCGAAAAG
>NW_003526945.1:4946697-4947921 GCF_000181795.1 Trichinella spiralis | reverse complement strand
TTCTGAATCCATATCTCCCAGCTGATGTATCCATGCTGCTGCTAATGGCACTGTATTCGCTAGCTGGTTCACAGCTGAATCACTTCCTAGTGCATCAGAGCTGATCGGCAACGATGACGCCAGTCACGTCAGTGCTCATCGCAGTTAATCTAAAAAATGCTTTATTTTAAACATAACAATTAATAGAAAAGATAAACAATGCCTCCCACAGTGCGAAAAAAAACTTTTTTTTCCCCACTTCCCCATTTGCTAAACAAAGCATCAGTGTTGTAAATTAAGAAAGAGAAAAGTCAATGATGAGCAGCTAACACTGGAATTAGGTGTGTTCTGGCCTTCCTAATCAAACAAGGCCAGTTGAACTGTCAAGCATTGATTTGACTTTATGAAAATCAACCACGTCATATTAAATTTATAGATAATGGAAAGACGCGATGATTTCAATATGCCTGAAGTGAAAATGGATAAGATAGGAATGCAACAGTGGACGATAGCGATCTCCGCCACCGTAATATTGACTCCAAGAAAGATACTGTAGGATATTTGACAAATTAATTAATGATGTATACAAATGAATGAAATTAGTGTTACAAGAAACATTTGCCTTTTCCAAAAAAAGATGCTGAATTATACATAAATATATTTAATTGATAAAATATTTTACTGAAATAAACCATTTCATTGATAATGTGATGATTTATTTTATATATGTTAAATTCAAATGATAATTTTTCAAATCAACTAAAGTCTGTGGGAAATTTTTTCTCACACTGTTGTCCACTGCTTACGCAAGCGATGGAAATGGAGAAAAAAAGAAGAAAACTGTTAAATGTTACAAAACAAAATTGCTGCTGCTTAAATTTAATAAACGTGTCCGAGAAGTGCAAAATTATCTAGCAACCAAAAATTCGTCGAATATTGGTGCATTTCTTTTAAATAAAAGCTTATATATATATAAATATAATAAATATAAATATATATATAAATATAAAGCTTATATATATATAAATATAAAAGTTCCTAGAAATGAGCATAAATGAAAAAGCATATATATATATATATATATATATATATATATATATATATATATATATATATATAGAAGCAACATTATTGACTCGTTGACCACTGCTCACTTTTTCACTGCAAAAATGGGCGAGATTTGAGGAGGTTGGGGGTGGCACCTATTCTTTCATCCTTCTACTGTTGTTGTTGTCGGCGTGTGTG
>NW_003526945.1:4911281-4946687 GCF_000181795.1 Trichinella spiralis | reverse complement strand
CTGTTTGGAAGAGAACTATTATTTTCTGAGCAAATTCTTCCAAATAATTGATTTTAGCATTGCTTCCATGCATCCTCTTACACAAGTTGTTTAAGTGTGTTCATTAAGCATATACTGTTAAGTGGGCAGCATACAGTATAGCAGCGTTCTCCAGAGTATATCTGGAAAAAGACCGAAAAATTAGTTCAGAAATGATATAATCTCAAAAAACAGCTTATCTCAAGAATTTCAGGGAAAAATGTATGAATATAAATTAGATTTGCTCCAATTAAAACGAACATTTTGATTTAAACCATGGACAAGTTTTTCAGATGTGAAAAAGGAAATTTGCAAATTTGGGCAAATTTTCTTTACAAATGACGGATTATATGAATAATGCTAAATCAATATGCTCATTTCTAGGAACTTTTATATTGTAGTACATTTCAGTTTAATGTTGGTCACAGAATACTGTGTTCAAAATTTTAAAGTGAGTAGAAAAATAATTATAAATTGTAGAGGGTTTGGAGTGCAGTTTTTTACATTTGAAAATTGCGTAATGTCAAACATCGCTCTCTCTCTGTATTGGCGAAGATGCATCCTTGAAGTGGCGCTGTCTAGTCTGATTGCATTTCCATAGCTGCTAAATTAGTCTCAATGCCCTGGAATGCGCAACGTTTAATCAAAACGAACAGGTTTCACCATGCATTACCATTGTTCCATCATTTCAAAGTTGCTTTATCAAAAAGAGCAATCAGTTGAAAAAACAATTTTTCCTTTCTAAGCAATATACAACAACAACAACAACAATATTATTGCACTTTCACAAAATCAGATAAAAATTTTACATCCAAAAAAATTCACTTATTCAAACAACTACCTACCATAATAAATATATTTCAAAAAGTATCAAACAGTTGCATCTATCCATCTATCTATACAATATCTGCATTATATGAGATACCATATTTGCATATAGCAAAAATTAGATTATGTAATTATTATTTTTTTGTGTGAATAATTTTAAAATTCCTACGGATACAAATCAATTTACTACGTATCATCTCGTGTAAGCCATAGACTAGAATGTTGCAGAATAATTATTTGTCAAAGTATATAATCCTTACAACAGTTGTTGTTTAATTCGTCCTTTTGCCCATTATCTGATCTCTGAAGGTTGGACAAATGATCAATATCCAAACGATGCAATGATACAGACATATATTATCATTGTTCAAACAAAAAGCACAATAATAGCTAGCAGTGGATTGAGAAATTGCAAATGGAAGCAAAATGGAAAAAAAATATATATCAATGAAAGTGTGATTGAGAATGAATAAAAAGTAAAATTTCAAAGTTTCAAACCGGGATCATAGTGGTGAACAGGAAGCAAAGTGTATGTTGTTGTCGTGTTGCATTGCATATTGTTGGTCAATTGTGAATAACGGGTTAGCGTGACAAAAACAGTGCATACTTTGAAATGTCAACCACGACGTAGGTCGCCATGCATACGTAGTAGTTGCAGTTGCGCGATGTCAATCGGTTACAATTGTGGAAATGATTCTAAAGTTGAACAAGCTTTCTGCACACCAGTGACATTATCACCATCACCATCACCATCAAATAATACCAAAAATCGCACTGTCAAACAAAATGACAAACTCCAAAAACCAGAACCCATGCAATACTACAGGTGTGGCCTTGAGCCACAATCAAATAATCCCCATTCATTTTTCTTCATTGTAATTCGACATATATATATTTTATCCGATTAATAATTGAACAATAATTAATCCAAAGTTGTTCAATTAGCAAAACAAACTGTGTGACATGAATCTAAGGAACTATGAAACAGAAAATAAATTCACAGCTGAATGTGTGAAAATGTACAGAAACAAGTGAACACGTGAAATGCAATCTTACGAAATGAAAACGTCTCTCATTCTTGTTTATCATGAATAAGCATTTTAAAATCAAATGCAAAAGTACAAGTTTAAGAAGATGAACAATCGCTTAATTAATCAGCTTCCAAAGAATATTCAATTTAGAGAAGAAGAAGATAATCTTGATGTGACCTTGACTATATTATTATAATAACGACTAATTATGACTAAGTGGACCGAAAAAATGTCTCATTCAGAAATTTTGAAATGTTTATAAATAAATTAATAAATAATAAAAGCCATTTAATGGCAGTTGTTAAGCAAAAATGATAAAGTTTCAAAAATTCACAAAATAATAATTCACTATACACAACAATATATGTGCATAACTATATAGTCAGGTGACAATATGAATTGCTTTCCACTTTAAATTAACAATGTTGTTGAAAAATTGTTTCCTCTTTTAAACGATCCAGTTGGCTTATCAAAAATTGGAATCAGAAATTTCCTAAATTTCCAACGACAAAATTAGCAAATGAAAGATAAAAGTTGGCATGATTGCTTTATGAATCATTGAAATATTTATGACAAGAAATTAGATTCGTTTAATGGCTCAATTATTTGCACGTTCATTTCACACTTGCTCCGAATTACGGACCTGGAAGTGACGGTGGAAATTTGCATTTTTAAAGTTTTTTTTTCAGAAAAACAAACCAACCAACGTGTGAAGTGAAAATATTCATGAATTCCCACGCATGCAGAGATAAAATTTGCAACATGATGATAATGATGATGATGATGAATTATTAATTGTAAAACAGCTGAAAACCAAAGACGCAGTAATGGAGGAAAAACAACAATGGGGGAAAGGGGGGGGAGGGAAACGATGCGCAAGAGCGTAAATTTGTCAGAAGGCGCGAAATGCGCATTATTCAATTATGGCTGGCACACGCAAGTCTGGAAAATTAGCATCAGTTGACGCAGACGGAGTGAAAATGTCGAGCAATTTTCTGGCGGAAAAGAAGCTTTCACTGCTTTGGTTAATTTGTCAAAAAAGCTGACATATTGTTGATTGGGAAAAAATCGTTCACCAGAGAACGGAGAGGAAAAATTAATTATTCAACTTCACGACAAATTAGCTAATCAAAAGAGAAACCCGCAAAATCTGCTTAACAAACCAATATTTTGTGCCACGTCCAGAGACTGTAGAGATTATTCTTTTTTTGTGGGGAAATATTTAAATGAATTTCATTTTATGCACACAATATATATATGAAGGAGAGACTGTTTTTCTAAAATTGCAACGCACGCAATGTGCATCATTTTAAAATATGCGTAGAGAGGAAAAGTTTGAAGAAAAAAAATATCAAATTCGGTAGAAAAAACATCACTTGGAAAATATCCAAATGCAAAGATGAAGCTGATCGAAACAGACTACTGAAAATTGGAGAGCAGCAATAAATATGACGCAATGAATATTCACAAAAAATATATTTTTCAAATGTATTGTGGAAAGTGAAAAGAAAAAAAATTTTTTTCGAAAATTCTACCTTTTTCTCCTATGAGTTTAAAAAATAAAACAGCTGATCTGTCACGTGTTTGTTGTGCATTTCCTACAATTTACCAAGCAGATTTTGAACAATTTTTTGAATTTTATTCCTCCTCTGCTCAAAAATGCAAAATTCTGACAAAATATCTGACAAAGCATGTTGTTTATACTTTTTGTTATTTGTCAAACATTCATTCACCAGCTTCACAATTTAACACCAACTGCCAATACTATAGGTACCGTTTCTTCCAGATAAAATTAATGATAACTGAAAAGAATAGCTGAACTTAGTCTTAAATCTGCTCTAATGTCCAAGAAATTTTCCTTTAATTTAATCCAATTTAATTTAATGATACTTTAAAGCAACACTAGTTTGCATAAATATATTTCTTTTTTCCCAGTTGAATTGTTTTGCAATGATAGAAAACTGAAAGATAATAGAAGAAATTTGCAATAGAAGGAAAAAGTTATTTTTTGTTGTTATTGTTGTTGTGTTACATTGATTTAAAGATTTGTTGTATGTATGATCAATCAATCAAAAGAGAAATTTTGCTTACCTGGCGATCAGATGTGAGTGAGTGAATGGAGAAGATACGGTGGTATTTTTATCCGGCACTGATGATTAGGGGCAGCAATGCTGTGAGTGAACAATTTTCTCCACTCGTTCTTCAAAGTGTTCGAGCTATGCCGGTATACAGAGAAAATCTTAGCAGACCAAACAGAAAGCGCAAACAGCACTTGAGATGCAAGCGTGGCCTGGGCAAGATTCTGGTGCAACAGTCGACCCACACAGGTCAACAAGGATTCTGTGGTATGGCGTCACCGTTCGCAATGTTAGAGCATCTCGCATGAGCTGCTGTTTCAAGATCATCAAATTATACGAAACGGCGAGTCAACAGACCACCACCACCACCACCACCTACAGTAGAACAGTTCTTGCAGCAGTAAATGATAGGCCTATAAAAATTGAAATAATTTGTAAAAAACAATAAAAATTTAAACAGTAAATAAATCAATATTGCAACACATCGAACGTTAGCTAATTGCAACTTGCATCAAATCTGAACAATGAATAATAAATAATACACCAACTACTGGTATTGTCATTATTGTCATCGTTGCTTACACGCATCCGTTCGTTGGATTTAAAAAAAACAAAGTGATCATCATCTCAATATCTCCCTCAATAAATAATAGTAGAAGCAATTTCACCAAAATTCATCGTCTACTAGCAGTGACTGACGTAAGTTGAAACGAAGCAGTGAGCATTGCATTTTATCAGTCGGCAACATTCAGCCAAACAACCTGAACATCAAAAATGCAATTTCCACGATTATGTGCAAAGCACTATTTCAAGCAGTCATTGTCCGCTGATTGTCTTAAATGTTGGTTGGTTATCTGGTTGAAATATAGAACCAGTTGAACAAAATTCGGACAAGAAATTTAACGCTTCTGTAAGAAGAGTAAAAGTTGATCAAATCGCTAATTAGCTGATTAGCAGCACATTAGCATTGGAAAGCAAATCCACAAAAAGAGAATGATAAACAACAACAACAAATAATTATAATTTTCTTTCCTTATTAAACTGATTGTATTATTAAACAAACATGCAAAAGACTAAAAGAAAAAAAAATTTTTCAATATAGCTTCTTCAACTTGAAAATACGGGAAATGTTGTATGCCGAGAATGAAACATTTCAAAAAAGAAAAAAAATAAGAATAATTGGTTTTTCTGAATTGATAACAAAAAGAAAAATATTTTTCCTCCAAAATTAATGACAACGACAAAAAAGCTCAAGAGAAGCATTTTTGCAGTTGAGCAGCGAAATGAAAAATGAACAAACACTCCGAACAAAGCAGAAGAAGCACGTCAAGCAGTTGAAGAAAATTACAAATATCTTTTGCGAAAATTAATTGTTCCACATAGTGGAGTTGACTAATTAATTTTATGACCAAAACAAAATATTTATCATTTGGCATATTAAAATGATACGAAGCTTGGCCGGCCAAGCAGCTTCACCCGTTTTCCACTAGAACAGCGTTTGTTGGCCAACTGCACCGATGATGTACATATAGATAGATGTTGCGGCTAGCAATTTGGAGCAATCTGCAAAACTTGTCGGGTTGACTTTTGAAACACATGCTGACTAAACAACACTAACCGACATTCTCCACTGCAAGTTGCATTTGCTTTAGCGGTGACATATTAAAATGAGCATAACGCGTAAATTCCAGCAAAAAATATACATACGTATATTATAATAATGCTCTCCACGAAGAGTAACGTTTTGGAAAACTCAAAAATGAACATGTTGTATTTTGTTTTGTTCTGGAAAATAGAATTTTAACAAAATAACCAAGCTTCAAAATTCAGAAGAAAAGATTTTTTGAAGCATTAGAAAAATTAACTGAATTATTTGCAAAACCAATAAAAAAGGCACACTGTAGGGTAAAAATAATCAATGTTGATTTGTTGTGTTCTTCTCCAACACGTACTCAATCAAAAATTCAATTGAAATTGATTCCATAATAATAATAATGTGACAACAGATGAAGGAAGTTTTAATTTCAAATTTGAAAATATAAATATGGTGGTCATTTGATCGGGATGAAATGATTCGTTGATTTCAAAAGTGATCAAAGGGAAGATTTTTCCATAAATTTTCACATTCGCCTTTTGAAGTAAAAAATTTGTTAATTCTCAACGAAAAAAGCATACGAGCGTGAAATAAATTTCCAAATCAACTGGTCCACGTCACCTGCTTCAGCGAAACATGAAAGCAGCCGATATATAGCATACGAGACAGCCGCGTGTTGTTCGTTGCAAATATGGGAAAATGGTGCAAATGAATCATATTCATTAAGAGGAAATTGAAAAGAATTTTTAAAAAAAATTAACACTAAAAACGAACCGCGGAACCAGGAAAAGCACCACCTCGAGAATGAAATGACTGCGGTGAAACAGCAGCAGTGCCATTATTCTTCATCAAGCAACATGCGTGTATTTTTTGATCCCGTCAATAATAACATGAACGTTAACAACATTTTCAATAGGAGAAAAGAAAAATGTTCAAGTGATGATTCAGTTTGATTTGGTGAAAATTAAAAAATAAAATTCAAATTTCATACCTATCGTCGTTTCAAAACGACGAATCGACGGCACGAAGTGTGGCGAACATCTTCAACTGGCAGTTGTTGCGTTTGGAACTTGAACAGCACAAAAAGCTCTATAAAATGAACAAATTATTAAAGTGAAATTCAAATATCCGACAACGCGCGAACAGATAACCGCAGACAGGCAAGCGTCTTTTTTCTTCAATGTCTCGTCCCGTTTCAAATTTGAAACAAACCGTTTTGACCAATCAGACGGAGACTTGATTTCAAATCATCTCACTCGTTCGGTGATGATAATTTGAATATTCAGGCAAATTGAAAATTTGTATAAAGAAAGTACCAAATATGACAAAAAGGAGAAGCAAACGGGTCGAGAGATGCGAGTGAAGGGAAAACGTTGAATGATAAAATTGTTAAACCGAAAGCCAAGAATATTGCGAGTCAATTTGGAATGCAAGCACAGCACGAAGCCAAAGGCGCATATAAAGCGCACTGAGGCTGCCAACGACCGCAAAAGCATCACAAGCGCTTCTATTCTCATGATACTTGATCGTCACGCGTCACGTCAAGTGTAATGCGCGAGACAACAGGCGCTGAATGCTCAACGTCAACTTCGACCCGACAGCTAAGCTTTTCAAATTTTCAACATTCAAATTTTCCAAGTCCCAAAACATCCTACATCAAAATTGTGACAGAAATACATTCGAACAAGTGCAACTGTTTATCCAAAATTATCCACCATATTACAATTGAAAATATATTTTCAAAAATTTTTTTTAATATTAATTAAAAAAAACAACTTACGTAATAATAATAAGTAAAACATGTACTGTTACTGGAACAAAGGAGAACGTTGGTCGTCTGGTCGTCAAAATTGAACGGCGTACTGTAAACCGGTTTTTCGTTCTTTTATTTCGACGTGTCAAATTTTCAAAAATTACCCAAATTATTAAGAAATGTAGGCAACATGAAAATTTTAATTTTCAAAAATTAAAATTATCAAAAACAGAACATTTCAAAAATTACAATAATTTTTTTAGAAACTGTATGAAAAAAGAGAACAATTATATTTTTATTTTTTAATTTAATTATAGCTATATTTTTTCCACGGTGAAAACGTCAGTTTGAATGATGCAAATTTCAAAACAGTTATGAAATTATGGTTGAAGAAGAAGAAGACGAAGTTATTTATTTAAAAATGAAAACATATTCACTTACAATTCAACTGATTAAGGCAAAATTTAATGGAAAATAATTGAAATGTTTTGCGTCTCGTTTTGAATTACAGTACAGAGTAATTTTAAACTTACAGAATGCACCACTAGTGATCTGACATATACGTATATAAAGATGTAGATTTTTTTTGTTGAGCAATCTTTTCGAGGATCAATAATTTGTCAGTTTTTGTTATTAAATTTTATTTTTTCTTTATTTTTTTAAATCTGGCTGATCCAAACTCTTCTTGCATTCATCAATTCGTGCACGTTGTTTTCATAATTGCATTATTCTTTGACAATTTTATAGATTTTGAACACTTCAGTAAAATTTACTTTAATAATTTTGACACGAAAAGTGAAAGTGGAAAATTTTGACTCTTATCTTTCCACTTTTTTCCTGAACTTCTTCTGTGATATTTATCCAAATGGCGTATAATCAATTTTATTATTTTTCAATTTATTTTTATTGTTCATAATTTACATTTTGTTTCAAATTAGCTCTATTTGATTTGTTTTGAGAAAATAATTCGACAAATGCAACGCAATTAGCTGATAATATCAGCAAACACGTGCAAGTGGTAAATTGATAAAATGCTATCAGCGATGTTGAAATTTGAAAAATAAATCAATTTCATAAATTGTTGTCAGCTAGCAATTAAAAAGCTCAGCAAAACAGGGTCGAAGTTCAACTACATTTATTAAAAATGAACAACATTAGCGCAGACTGAAGTACATCATGACAGCTTTAAGCTGCAGAAAATTGAAATATTTCAATCATATCATCATTTCTTTTCCAAATAGCTTTTGTTCATCATATTAATAAAAATATTATGCATAATATTGTTCACGATCATCAAATAATCAACAATTTTACACCTCCACTGCAAAAAACGTGGCATACTTTAAATGTTACTTTAATTAACTTGGAAGTATGTCACTTATTACTTTTCTTTTGTAAAAAAAAAGTATAAAATATTTGTATTTATTACGTTAAACGGAAATGAAATAATGCTCTTCGTCTTTTATCAAGTAACGTAAAATTTATCAATTTCAACTTCGCAAACAATTTTTCATGATACATAAATAAATATTCGAGCAGTGTTTCGAAATTTCAATGCTCCCATGTGACTTTCAGTGCCATTTATATTCATCTATTCAACACATCAATAATAATGTTTCAAATGTGCAATGCGATCATTGCAATTTTATTTATCATTTTAGTATGCTTCTTGTCACTTATCTTGATAAACGGTTAACGATGAAAAAATTTACATAAAGTTGCAAACTGAATATAAGATCAAAGTGCAATAGGCTTCTTGCAATGATATTTTACTATTTCTCTAAGCATTTTTTCCATCTCTGTTTTTTTTATCAAATTAATTTCAAACTTTTAAAGTCGTCAATTATGAATTCTGCTAATATTTACCATTCTCTAATTAAAATACAAATAAAACGTTTTTAACTGACAACTATCCTTATATTTTTGCATTCATTTTTCTTCTAATAAAATATATGCTGGAACTTTGCAAAAGCAGCACATTGAGCACATTTTAATATATTTTCAAGTTATCAATTTTTGAAAACATAAAACCCTGTAAAAGTAATGTTTCATTCAGAAGCTACACGAATACAAACTTTCCGTATGCAAAATTAATTAAAAAAAGTTAATTTACACAGTAAAATGATTTTCAAGTACATTTAACAATTTATTGATAAATATATATATAATTCGCCAAGTAAATTATGCAATGAGAAATAAATAAATATATATAATGCACTATTGCATTCATAAATGGAATTTTTCATTAATTTGTGACAAAACTTATTAAGGATGTTCCATGAGCAAAACTTGTGAAATGCAGGTATAATCTACTGCGAGCAAATACGGTAAAAATGTCAGTGTTTCCTTTTTTATAGCAATTTTTGCGTCAATATTTTATTTTCATCTCGGTGAAGAATTTGTTTCCTTTTTGTTTATTTATTTCTTTAATTTCCTTTCCCTTCAAGGGGCAGTGGTCAAGTTCTGCTCCTATCAGGTGTGTAAATTTTTTTCACATTTTAAATAAATTTTTTGTAATTCATTTTTTTTGATTTCGCATGACAATTATTGTGAGTTTTTAAAAAGTTTTGAAAAAGTACGATGAATTTTGAAGGCGACTTGGAAATTTTGAGCAGACCAACACTTTCTGTCTTGTCACATGTAGACATGCGGTTTATCGCATGGTCGTTTACATTTTTGAAAACGGTTTTTTCTTTGTGTGGAAAAGTTTGTCCAAAATTTGAAATTCATATCATTCAGAGCATTTGTCAAATATTTGCACAAGAGTATTTGCGATGGGTTGATTTTTCTTATCGTTATTCATGTAAACTAGAGACGCTTGGTGTAAAGATCAACGTGCCAGTTCTCAAAGTGGTTTTTATTCAACATATTTGTTTTCCTGTAGCAACTTTGAAACGTTTTCTATTTTCAGTGGAACGTTTTGAAATTGTTAAAATTTTCAACAAATTATAGGTCTTTTGGAAAATTAATTTTCATCAAGGAAAAATTTCTACCCTTTCCAAAATGTATCTATTTCAAGGGCGCTCTTATTATGTTCATGCATATTTTCACTGTTATTACCGAATGCTGTGATGGTTGTAAGATTTTGCTCATCATCATTAAATTAGAATTATAATCGATGATCTGTAATTAAATTTAACAATGCTAGAGTTCGAATCGTTTTTGTTACCAATGAAACAGTTTCGTGATTCTAATAAGAAATATTTCATGTTTGTGAATGTAGCTTAATGCCCCAAAATGGAATATTTGAACTCTTATTGTCTGCTTGCTGTTTGATTTAAAGTTTCAATTAGTTGATGAAAAACAAGTCATTTCCATCAGTTCATTGGTTTAGGTATGTCTTTTATTTTATACATCATAGGATAATTTTATATTTTTTGTGGAATATTGTAATTGTCTTATTGGATATTTTGCATGTGTGGAAAAGTCAATGGCATTTAGAGTAATGCGTGAAAGTTTAGAGTTCATATAACATTTTTGCGCTTGTAAAAACAGGAATTGTTAATTTCATTTCAAATTGCTAACTGGTAAATATTGTTATATAATTCCGGTCTTTAATTCTGTGAACAGTTCTCTCGTATAAAGCCGATGCTTATTTTCAGTTGGTCATTTTTAAATACATGTTTGGAAGAAAATTTGCATGATGGCAGTATTTTTTGTTGATTGATTGGTATTTCATTTGATTAATATTGTTCCAACACTGTATGTTGTTTTTGTAATCTCTGGAATTAAAATTCTTGTTTAGTAATGTTCTTAATTTGCCATGTTGTTTCTCTTGTTGATGGTGAAATTTTGCATCTCAATTGTAGCAGTAGTGATTGAATGATGACTTGATGGGAAAAGTTGAAACATTTTCAATTTACACTAATTCACTTTGAAGCATTGCTCATCTATTAGATTAGATAAAATAGATTGTCACATTCAATAGTAAGTATATGATTGTTTGTAGTGCTTTGTTTGCTCTACATATGGTGACTTTGGAAGAACTGATATCATCTTCAGTTTAGATATTTTGCAGTTAACCATCAGACTTCGCATTTGCAATTTCCGTCTTTAAAATGCTTTAGGCTTTTCTTGAAACAGGAAAAACTTTAATTGTAATTTTGCATTTGCAAATTTGTCAATTATAGGAATTAGAATTGTTTGTGATTTTTACTTTTTTAAGTAAAATAGAAACTGATATAAAATTTTATAGGATTTGTTTTATTTTATTTTGAAAAGAAGATGTTATTTTTGGAAAATGTGCACTGTTGTGGAAAGTATTTGCTGTTGTTCGTATTTGAATTGATACTTGTCGATATCTGCATTGGTGGCAAGGTGCTGTTTGTACCGTCGTCAATTTATCCCAGTCACAAGATGATCATGCATCATTTGGCCGAAGAGTTGGTCAGTCGTGGTCACCAGGTGACTTTCTGGGGTATAAATTTGAAAAAAGACCATCTAATCACACCGAAGGGAATTGAAGATATTTCTTGGTCAGTCGACGTGCCAGAATCGTACATTACAAATTTACTCCTATACAGCAACGCGTCCATTTACCAGGCGCTGTGGAGTGACCGCGTTACAGAGCCGGCTCGCAAGGCGGCCAACTGGGCAATGACCTCTCGTATGTGTGATGTCGCGTTGCAAACACGAAAAGATGATTTTGAAGTAAGCAGTATTCGTTCTTCTCGGGATTTTGACAAACATATTAATTTATTAAAGTATTTTTTAAATTACTTATTTAATGAAAAGAAAATTATCTCGAAGCAAATAAATTTATGAACGTTATTTGTAAATTTTCAATTTATCACTCATTTCCTGTTTACGGTTGTTTGCAAAATAATCATGTGACAGTAATCTTTAATGATTTGTAGGTTTAAATGTGATCATTGAATTTTCATGTGTTCGTTTGAGCACTTTTCTAAATACTCTATTGCATTGTTAATATTGAAAAGATAAAAAAAAGTTCAAAATTGCACAGCAGAAGAGCAAATGAAATTGAATACATTGCAATTAATGTGTTTTTAGGGAAGGGAGGTGGTGGTTTGAACTGCTTTATCAGATTGAATGTATTTTATAAGTGTTAAGAAGTATTTTTCAAATATAAATGAAACATGATCGTTTATTTATCAGAAACTGGTGAAAAGAGATTTTGATTTGGTAATAGTGGATGATCTGTACGCCCCGTGTGGATTGTTGTTGGTTGCTTTGCGCAAATCTGTTTTCATTTATTGGTCGATGACGACGATGCGAACAGAAACTGCGTGGAGCAATCAGAGTCCCAGTCCTCCATCCTATATTCCAGTGTTGGGTACCCACTATACTGATGTGATGAATTTTGTAGAACGAACGCACAATTTTTTATTATACCTGAGAACGTTGTTCATTCACCATCGAATTGTACTGAAATCGGTTGATTCAGTGTTGCAGAAGCATTATCCAAATATAACCGAAGCTTTTTACATCGAACGTAACGCTAGTTTGAATTTTGTTAACACGCCTGCGCTTTTCGACTTTCCTCGGCCCTTTATGCCGCGGGTTGTGTTCGTCGGATGTTTGCAATGCAGATTGCCAAAGCCGCTGCCTGATGTGAATTATTTTTCTTTGCTTTGTTCCAATCATTCAGTTTGATATCTTTTTCCTATTCAGTTGTTCGAAAAATTCGTGTCTGAAGCGGACGATGAAAATGGGTTTTTGTTGTTCACTACCGGATTTTCAGTGCCATGGAATGTCACTCCACACCGAATACTGGTAAATTCATTGGTGTTCAACTTTATTCATCCCATTCGATTATTAGTTGTTTTTTTTGTTATGCAATTTAGAGGACCTTTGTTGACGCTTTCAGAGTTCTCCCTCATCGAATTGTGTGGCAGTACAACGGGAAACCAATTAAAGATCTTTCGCCAAACGTGATGACATCATCATGGGTACCCCAACAAGATCTTCTTGGTGATTTGGTTGATACCGATGATTATTTTTTTGTGCATTTTTCTTTTTCAAATCTATTTCAGGCCATCCAAAATGTCGTGGCTTCATTACACACGGCGGTTTGAACAGCTTGTTGGAAAGCATGTGGCATGGTGTGCCAGTTCTGGGTGTGCCAATGTTCCGCGAACATCGCGATTACGTTTTGCGGATAACGGCGCGTAATGCCGGTCTGATGCTTCCTAAATCAGCGTTGACTAAAGAATCAGTCAGCGGAAAAATATACCGTTTGACTAAAGATAAAACGTAAAATTTTCCATTCTTTTTCTCATCTGTCATTTGCATAAATTTTATTGATTTTCTACACATTCAGGTACAAGGAAAACGCGTTGGCTTTCAAAAATTTGCTGCGCGACGTTCCATATACAGAATTGGAACTTGCAACATTTTGGGTGGAGTTCATTTTTCATCATCAAGAGGTAATATTTTCATTTTTTTGTCCATTTTATGCATATGGTGGATTAGTCAATTAAAATTTTTTCTTCAAGTTACGTTTATTTGCCCGTTTTTATTCAATTAAGCTGTATAAAAGTAATTCTTATTTACCAACTAGACAGTAGCTTTCTTTCTCATTACGTAGCGGTTTATTAGTTTTTACCATCAATTAGACAGGCCACTTGAAACTTGGTGAATGGAATTTGGTTGAAATTATTTTTTTCTGCCCTCAGATAACGGGATAGTTCATAGCTATAGAGCTAATTGATATTTTCTAATGTCGATTTGGACTGCAGATTAGCATATGCAAATAACATTATTGAAAATGTCGATCATTGTTAGAGATAAAATGAGTTCAGTTGAATTTCAAAGCAAAAATGTGTCTGAAATTTCTTAGATCAGCTTCATACATTTACATATATTTCTCAATAGAGCAGTTCTTTCCATACATAAAACAGTAAAGTGACAGTATATAGAAGGAATTATATTGCTTGGTGTACTGATTGAACATTGAATTACTTTTTATTAGCAGATGGCAGTTGTTAGGAGCAGTGCTGAAATTTTGTGAAAGATTTTCAATAATAAGATGAGGAACACGAGTAGAATGTATGGATGGGTTAGGTGACGATTTTAATTCTTCATTCGGCTTGCAAAATGCTTGCAAATGAAAAAAAATTGCAAAGAAAATAGTGAAAATGTTGAAAATTGATTTCGAATGAGATTTCCAGGTTCCACATGCTCGATCTGGGGCCGATGAGCTGAATCTGTTGCAGTATTTTCTGGTCGATGTGATTGCTTTCCTCTCGGCTTGCCTGTTTGCGCTAACCTGCATTACTTGGTATCTGCTGAAATATACGTACCAAGCGTGCGGCATTTTGGGTCAGCTTGTTTGTCGAATGGTGCACAAGCGAAAGACGTCGAAAGCTAAATCTGAATGAAAACAGTTTGAATATATATATATATACATTATCTTGCCAACCTACGAATTAGCTTTGCTCGTCATTTGGTGTATTCTTTTTCTGATCGTTTTTCTTTTCTTGCCTGTGATTTTTGCATTAATATTTATTTCACCGTTAATCAGTTAGTATACAGGGCACGTGATGCAACTAATCATATATTTCTACATGTTGTGCATTTTTTCTATTATTTTATGCATTTTGTTTGTGCTAAATGTCAGGTTTAAAATGTTCACTTACAAATTGTTGTTCTTTGTAGAAAATTTGCTTCCGTATACAAAATTTAGCTCGAAAAAGCAAATTTCAATGGATTTTAGGCTGAAGAGACAAGTAATTTAAAATTTACACAGAATAATGATCTGTTGAAAGTCGCTTGTCTGGCTTTTTTAATCCCGGACAAGATTGCTTTTGCATTTATTTAGAATAATTTATTGTGTTGATGATTGATTGGAAAATTGCTCGTTTGGCATCGAAGCAAACCGTACTTTAATCTGGATATGATGGGCAATTTTGATCCATTGCTGCTGCATTTCAGTAAATAATATCGTAAAATTTCTCTGCGTCCAATAAATGCAAAAGGTTTGCACATGTTCCATATTACAGCAATAATATTAGCATCTTTTTTTTTGTCGTTTCAGTTTTTTCCAAGTGGACCCATCTTCACTTGAACATCACACCCCAACAATCGACATTTCAACTTGAAGTGCTGCAAATTTACACGTTCATTATTATGATCCTGTGATCAATTGAAATGGTGTGTGAAGTGTGTGAGAATTTTGACAGGTAAGTGATGATTATTTTTTGGATGCATGCTGGGCATGGTTGTCAATTCCAAGCTTTTAATTAGCAATTGTTCCACTATGTTCAAACACAGATGGGTGATAATTGTAAAACAATGGAAAAAACTGCAACCGTAAAATAGAGCAGAAATGTGATGACATAAAAACCTGCTTCTTTTGCTAGTAGAAGTTGTTCAGTGTTTTCCAAAATTAGTTATTTATAATCACAAAATGAATGCATTTTTACTTATCAGTTATATCAACTGAAATAAAACGTAAATATCTTCACTAATAGAACAGCTTACTGCTCTTCAGTTGAAAATCTCAAAAAGCGCACTGCTCAATGTTTTCTTAATATAAGCTAATATGTCGAATGAAATATACATTTTCAATTCTTAAAAATTTCAGTTTGTCATATGTAAATGCAGATGCTCAGTGAAAACTACAACATTTGTTCAAAATTATGAAGCAATAAAAATAACAGAAATTCATTTATTTTTTCTCTTTGTTAAGTTGCTTTACAAGTAGCTGAAAAATAATGCCAATTGTTGTTTTTGGTTTTTCCAGAAATTATATTTATTTATTTTTGTACATGCAAAGCTTACTCAGACTGGTGATGTCATGATTCAAAGCATGAATTTCTTAAATATTAATAATAATAATTGTATTTTGTTTATATTCATCTACTGTTATCATTCAGAATTTAACTTTATCAATCCTTTCTGTTAACTTTACTGCTAATTATAATTGTTACATATATGTATATAGATGTCATTGCATTGCATCATTTAAATTTGTAATTTGTTGAAAAAACGTTTCTTCACTCAGTTTTTTGCAACTTTTATTGCTCAATGGAATAAAAAAGCAGGCTAGGTGTGTCCAGGCTTCTTGGCCAGTGAGCATCTTGAAAAACTGCATACGTTCTCATTCTCACGTATAGATGCATAAAAATAGACATACAAAACCCAGTGAAATGAGTGTTCATTTTTCCAACGATTAATTATGCATGCAATATCGCTAACGTTCTATGATCATTGTAAATTGATGAGCAATGAAAATAGCGTTTCCATGCCGGACGTGGACGACCTTCCGTATCATTCATCTGTCGGCTTGTTATGACAAATGTACATTTTCAATTTAGCATTTTATGAGCCGCGCCTAGTTACTCGTATTGGGGTAAATTTATTCACAACATTCCATCACGCTTTTTTCCAAACGAATATAACAAAAATAACAACAATAAATTCACAAAATAGAAAATCGCTTGGAATTTCTTTTAATTGCGTTCTTATTCATCTATTATAATACCGCCTGTTGTTACAGTATAACCTAATTTTTTAATAAATACTTTACCTTGCGGTTGAAAAGGATGAAATGCAATTTGAGTTATATTCAGTGTTTTTTTTGGTCTGCACAATTCTATCTTAATAAAACCCCTAATAGTTTGGTAGCCTTTTTTTGTGCATTTTCAATCACTGCAGTTGCAAGGGTTTTTTGATGTACGTCACAAATGACTTTAGCTAATATTTGGTCAGCAGCTTGGTCTTTTTTTTCTATTTTATTAATTTACAATTAAAATTTTATCATAACAGTTTTTTTGAATTTGAAAAATAGAATTCACGTCCGAGACGTCATTCGTAGTAAAAAATATTCTATTATTTATGCTTTGTAAAATGGACTGTGATGTGACAAGCTGATTGTGGTGAAGTGTCGCAGTGGGCTGACAATTGTGTTTGTTGCATTAGAAAACTAATACACAGTGTCGTAAAAAGATATATATATATATATATGTATATAGAGCTTATTAATTTAAAAAGCATAATTAGAGATGTCAACGATTGCAGATAAATAAATAACTCAGTTTTCTTGCAGTTGTCACAGGGACAGCCTAAAGCAGTGTTCACGCTGGGCGAGGCGGATCGATTTGTATTTTCAGGTCAACAAAGTTTGACAAATTTTTATTGGATTCCTGTTTGTATCCACGATTAAGGTTCCGCGATGACAGAATTGTGACGTAGTTTGTCGTAAATTTTCGCCCAAAAATAATTCATGTTTGTCAACTAGCCAGCAAGCTTTAAACAAGAACTTATTCAAGCCTCGGGCTCTGGTTAGTAGTAGCAGTGGTTGGTTTGGTAGTAATGATTCATGATGGAATAGATAATTTCTTTGAAAATGTGAAATTTGTTTCATTTCATTGATGCTGTTGTTGTTCAACAAAATATGTACATCTGAAAAAGGAATATGTTCTCTTATTGGTTGTCAAAATATGAAATTCCATCTACATATGATGCATCCATTTGTCGATTGAAATTGAAAAATATCTTGAAGTGATAAATTTGAAATCAATTGTTGAATAATAGTTTCGGTTTGTTTGTCACTTAATTTATATACCGGGCTATCCGTTGCATAAGAACGGGTCCTTGTGGAGAGTGTGCTTGTAATAGACCTAAATTTTTGTGTCACATAATACCGGCTATAGCAGCCTAATTGTAAAACTGGGCAAGATGGTTATTGTCAATTTTCAGGTCATATGCACCGTTTCTGCAAGGATCCAGAAATGACGGCACGTCTTGTCGACACGAGTCCATTTCAAAGGGCAAACAGCCCAGATAATTGACAGAATGATGCTAAAATATGGCCAGAAGTGGAAAGGCGATTCTTTATTATTTTTTTTCTTCACTATCACTTTCACTACATCTGCTCACCGACCCCCGGTAAACAGCACAATTTTGATTTCGCTCAGGGCCACCACACTAACCCATTTCCAACGGACGTTCTAGAAAGATCCACTTTCGCCCGGTAGCTACTATACTCTCTTGCAGGAGTAGGCAGGCAGGCAAGCAAAAACGCACAGTTCGCTAATTGTCACTTTCGACGGAACGTGCAAGTGGCAAACTGTTGCCGTGAAGTTAGTTGATCACACATTTTTGCTCACCACCAACTTCGGATGCGCATAGCCATCCGTATACAATTGCGCAGTATCGCTGGACAAGACGGCAATTTTTCCTTATCCAATGGGACAGCAGTTGAATCCGGATGACTTTGAGCAGAAGTTCGAAGAATGGCTCAGGGTAAGTTGGATATGATTTGTTCTACTCGCTTGCATCAGTTGTGCAGCAAATGAGCATATCTATAAGTATACCCATACACCCATACACCCATACCCGTACACATACGCACACACACATGTTCATCTGCTTTTTGCTGATAGTTTTTTCGAAATAATAATAATTATTATTATTCAGCAATAAAGGTGCATGATTGTTTTACGTTTTGAAGCCAGATAATTATTTGCAAATAGGACAGTGATTTTCATGAATAAGTAAGTAAACACCTGTAATAGCAGCAAATTTAAGCTAAGTATCATCATCATCATCTCTCTCTTTGTACTTATATCATATCTGTAGAAAATTCCTCTTTTTATATAAATAACACAAATATGACGGTGTTATGCAATTTTTTGACAGCAATGAGCACATATATATGATCATAGTTGTAAAAACATAGATTAGCAAATTCACTTACAACTTTTACAGTTAACTTTTTAATTTTGACGTATGATAACAATAGCGTAGGGTTGTCGATTAGTTTTAGTATAATAATCAACTTTAATTGCTTGGAATTTAGCTCAACATTTCTCAAATATAAATTTTCCCAGTTGACGATAAAGTCGTATACATAAGGTATGCTTGCATGAGCTTGATTGACAAAGGACTTGAATAAAGTAGAATCATTTTGGATTTTCAGTTAAAATTATGTCCAGTTAGTTTTTAAACGCAATTATGCAAATATTTCAAGCTTTGAATAGATTATTTGAACCCACTGTTGCTGCTTCGATACGCAAGGGCTTTTGCTGTTGCACGCATAACTTATCATTGCATGCAGTAAATTGACACCGAAGATGTGACGTAATTGGTAATTTAAAAATTAGATATAATTTTTAGCCTAGTAAACAGTAAATAATCTTCAATTTGATACTAAACTAATAGATGGTGCTAAAAAGAAGAAAAATTTGGGCCATTCTAGCAAGCGTGTTAATTGCATGAAAATAGGTGTCATTGAGGAACTTCATAGAATTTGATAAGTAAAAAACTGAATAAAAATAGAAAAGCGCAACTTTAACAATTTCCTAAGTGCAAATAAATGAGTTCAAAATTAGCTTGCGTTCTATTTCTGAAGTTGGAAACAAAAAAAATCAATTGGAATTCTTAAGAAGCTGTTCTACTCTTATGATATTAACTCATTTGTTGAGCGTGATTTATTGAAGAGAAAAAGTAACACATCGATTCTACTGCTTAATACAGTAGAACTTTGTATTTCTATTATATATATCTTGCATATAATATGTTTAACAAGGATTTTTAATTATATTGAATGGAGATTCTGTCATGGATTGAATTCTTAATAGAAAACAAAAGTTGTTTAAATCTTTTTGGAAGATCTGTTCAACTTGACTACTAATTATTAATTATGCAAATTTAATAAGTTGATAAAAATAAATATACATTTTACGGTTGAAACTAAACTGCAATTCTCAGGTTGTACGGAAACATGCACGAATTGTTTGTTGTAATTGCTATTCATCATTGCACTCTTTTATTCAATCAAGCATGTCTGTAGTGTATATGCATATGGCATGCAGTGCGAAGGTTTTATTTCTCAGTCTTATTGGAATATTGCATGTAAATTTTGCAAAGCAAATCAAAAGCAAAAGACCATTTAAATGTAATAATTAAAAAAATATTGTACATTTCAAATAATTGAACTAGTGAAAGTATATTTCAGATGGAAAAGAGGAGGAGAAGAAGGATGTGGAGGAGGTAATATAAATTCAGTGGTTGTAAATTTAGGTTTGGAGTTTTTAATATTTTCATTCAACACTGTGCATGCCTTTTGTGCACGGAATGTTGACGCGAGCAAAAGCAGCACTAACTTGACAAGCTCTTTTGAGTGCGCAGAAAATGAAAATGTAGAACAGAGAGACGAAAAGTATTCAGAACGAGAGTAAAATTGAGCAATTAAGGTCATCTGGATAAAACCAAAAGGTTCTACTTTCCACGATTGATGCGCGTCATCTAGTCCAATTTTGGACGAAACGTGTTTCATTTTACAAATTGCATGTCAAAAAATTATGCAGATGTTTTTATGCTTTTATTTGTATTTTCTTATCAATGAATATGTGTATGTGTATGTGTATGTGTTTCTAAAGCAAGATTTGCAATGAGGAATTATGCAATAAGCAATTTCGAATTATGTGAAATATGGACAGCAGCTGTCATATTTTGCATTTTTTTAATTTTGGACAAATTATCTATTTGTGAAGATCAATTGTTTTCAGAAAGTAGAAGAGTACGAACGTTTTCATCAGCCAACTGCTAGTGGTACGCCAATTTTGGTGAGAAACAAAGATTTCGATAAAGTAATATCCCAAGCAGATAGTATTTCAAGTAAGCCATTTATTTTTTAAATCTCTGAGAAAATAGTGTTTGTATCTTTGTTGTTGTTTTGATTTTTCAGCTCGCCTTGCTACAAACCAACTTGGCGGCACTTATGCTAATGGACGTCCTTTACCAGCTGCTCTTCGGCAAAAAATCGTCGAAATGGCTATTCGTGGTGTGAAGCCGTGTCGAATATCGAAAGAATTGCGAGTCTCTCATGGTTGCGTATCAAAAATTTTATCCAAGTATATATATAAATTACGCAGACCAGTGCTAACGTTGTTGCACTGTTGAATTAGTATAGTATGTTTATTCATTGTTTTCCTTTTGAATGAAGGTGGCGTGAAACAGGCTCTATAAAACCCGGTAAAATTGGCGGTTCCAAACCAAAGAAATCACTTCCCGAAGTTATTGCTGCCATCAATATTTACAAGCGCTGCCGACCGTCCATGTTTTCATGGGAAATACGAGAGAGACTTATCGCGGATGGCATTTGCACCGAGTACAATGTGCCCAGTATTTCTTCAATTAATAGGTATATGATAATTCAATTAGTCATATCAATTATATTCAGATGTTTTTATTCAGTTTTCTTTATTGAAATAATAATTTCAAAGTTAAATTATGATATTTTCAAAAATATCCATACTTCAATCTTACTTTAATATAATATCCAATTGGCAGTTTTTATCAGCTGTAGTAAATTTTGCAACTACACCATAAAATAATTATCACGCCTACTTTTCACTTACTGTAGGCATTTGTTTGTATATTTTCATGATGTTCAATATTATGTAGATTTTATTATATTATGCAATTGCCATTTTTTCATTGTTGAACGTAAAGAATGATTAATGGAAGTGCTATTATTTATGGTGGGCAACCGTAAAACAATAATTTTTTCGTTGTAATCTAGGCTGAATAAGTGGAGCGTGTTTTATGAAGTATTAAATAAACGAGTGCAAGGTTTTACTTGTAAAAATTTCCACTATAAATTATAGCCATTATGAACACGTTTCCTTCTTATCAGCTATTGCTGCACTGGTGCTGGTGTGAAAATTATTTGCATGCCTTTTGCTTGAATATTATCTTTCTATTTGTTGATTGTTTAAGAATTATACGCAATCGACTTTTATCCGGTCTCGGCTACGATGAGAACTGCCTTTTCAATGGCAAGAAAACTCAAGACGGTGTTTATTACGCTCAGCAACAAAGTGCCAAAGTTCAAAATAACTATTTTCACTTTCCCGCTCCAACTTCCACAACGGTAGCTGTAAATGATGTGCCTTCGCCGGTTGTTCCAAATCGTGCACCAGTTTTGCTTCCTACACTCGATACCGCCTTCCACGACCCTATGATCGGTTCCATGAACGTCGCCCAAAGTCAGTACAAAGCGCTGAACAAGGCAGATTTCATCGGTAGTCACATTCATGTTATGCAGTGAACGGTGTTCAAATTTCCAAAGTATATACATTCAATCAACCAAACAAACATATTCTATTCATACATTCAGACATGCATGCATATATAAAAAAATATAATTTTTTTATTTATTTATTGTAATTGAATTTACATAGCATGCACTATTTTACCGCTTCTTAAAACGTACATTTATGTTCTTCATTCACTAGCTATTTCGTCTGTTCCGTCTAATTGCCACCATGAGTATAATACAGGTCTTTTTTGAAAATGCAGCATCAGTTGCAATCTAGGCATAGTTATGTTCATGAATGCTTTTTAGTCTGATCATAAGTTTGCCAAAAATAAAATCCATAAATTGTTGTAATTATTTTAACAGTTTTTGATAAAGTTCATGTTAAACGATCATTGCTAATCTTTGAAGGTGGGCTTCAAATGCATATTGCATTTATTAAATGCAATTTTTCTCGCAGATTTTCTCGTTATTTCTCTCTATTTCACTTCATTCTCAAATTTACTCACTTACATCACACAAATGCAGCTGTGTTGGCTGTGAAAATTCTGTCTGAAGTTGTTGCTTTAATTCCTGCTTGTCTATAATCTTGGAACAGTTGTCGCTTTCGAATAATATCTAAATCATTTCAATAATCCACAAATAACTGTTGGTTCAAGTTATTGAATCCAAATTTTGAAACATTTGTACAAATTCTTTTCAGATTCAATCATCAACTTTATGTGAGCTAAAGTAAAAATTGCGAATTTTTTAACATTCAACTATTCATTTGATGTAAAGCTGTGCCAATTTCCAACTGACATCATTTCAACAATTGGCAAACTGATAAACAGTATACAAATTCGTATAAAAAGCCAACAATTTATCTCCATCTTTATGCATATGTTTTTCAAATAATGATCGATGCAGTTTATTAGTTTATGAACTTATATTTAGATGAAATTTTTCATTTTTAAGCTATTAATTTTAAGTTAACTTCAAATAACCGTTTTTCAAAAAATATAAATTACAAGTTCACATCAACCATGCATTAAAAGGAAGAAAATGCATTTTTAATTATTTTTTTGCAACAGTTTTATTTCACTTTATTTTTAAATTCATGTATCAGACTATTTGATAAACTACTTTGGAAATAGAAACTCTTTAAAATTACCGTAATTCAAAATAATCAAATGAACCTGATCGATACAGTATGCCAGTATTTTATATGTCATATGTGGGTAGCGTTGAGTTTTCATTTGGTTTGAACGTTTGAACAGTTCGGCACTCTGGCTCCATTAATAATTCTCAAGAGCCAGTTGCACAGTCGCAATTTGCTGACATGCCCTTCTTGTTCAAAATTGATCAAAGATCCCGTATGGTTGTGCTGCGGTCATGTGTTTTGTCGAAAGTGTATCGGATCGGTCGGCGTTGGTCATGAAATTATGTGCGCTGAATGCGGGTAAACTGAACGAACTTTCGATTTTGTCGTTATTTCATGTCACTTCACAAGCCCACATGAATTACTAGTCTCATAATTTGACAGCTGTTAGTTTATTTGTTAAAAAAAGAAATTATCAAGTCGGGAATGTTTCAAAGGAGTCGCGTTACCAGGAATTAAAGTAAAGATTGCATTCAATTTTCTGTTGAGCGTAATTTCATATTTATAAGAGCAATTTAATACGCGTTTTAAAGTTATTTCGACCAGTAATCTTTTTGTTTACTTGCACAATTGGATATTTATTTCAACGTATTTTAGCGTAAAAAAAATATATAAATAAATGAAAGAAAAAACTGGCTTAAAAAGTAAATTTTAGTAGGCAAGTTTAAAATCAGGTCTGAGTCATTTTGTTGCATTCATTGTTCATAGCATATTTAACAATGACGCATAAAGAATTGATGTCTGGCGTGCCAGTGTGTTTTTAGTTTTGTTTTTTTTTGCTCATTTAGCCGTGCACGATTTCCGCTCATTCACATTTTGTTTGCATTAGTATTATTGGTCTAATGATGATTCATCGAATGATCATATAAAATAGCAGCAATGTTTGGTCATCTGGGCATGCGATGTCCGAAAACAAGAAATGTAGCAGTAGTGCAATGCTCGCTTTTCGGATGCCGAGCGTGTGTGTATGTGTATGTGTTTGTGTGTGTCTGCTGACTGGCTACAGCTTTATGCGAAGTCGGCAGCTGCTTAACGACATCTAACACTGGAAGCTGAATCATTTATTCAGCAAGCTGACTAAAGTTCCTCCACTCCACTCTCCATCCACTATGTTCTTTATGATACATATTTGATATGTATAAGCAAGCATAGCTTTTTCTTATTCTGCGTTCGATCGAAAAAGACGATATAATTTCTGTTCTTATTAACCGATCGACAAAGCGTGATCTGATCTCTCCGACCATCGAATGTGGTGCAAGCATAACAATATGCATGCTTATGTTTGGCTTTGATTATTTTTCCCTCTTCTCTTGGCAAAGTATATTTGGGTAGTTTTTTTCTCCTTGAATGCTAACTGCTATTTTTCCAGTGTTGTTGTTGTTGTTGTTGTTGTTGTTGGTTTGGTCAAATTATTGATTGTTGATTTTTCTGCGCACGACGAGCTTTTCCGGTCAAAATTCCAGTTTGATGAGCCTATCAGCACCGTGATCATTGTAAAGCGTCATTGCATTTCACTTTTCAAATTGATTATATTGATTTAAGGAATTCATGTTTTGCCGAATAAAATGCTTGTAATAAATTTCAATGCATTATAAAAATTCCATAATGTCAAAGGAAACAAATGTGAAAAGAGTCATTGAGTTATTGTTGTTGTTATTGGTGGTGTAGTGAAAAAATTTTCACGCGTCATTTGCAATTTATTCAATCACTATTTTCAAATGAACAACCGTAGAAATATGCAAATTTGGTTTGGAAAATTTTTCCTCCTCGGTTTGGCGGGATTTTAATAAACGAATGCATTTTACGAATTTTCGTCAATTTGAATCGTTTGTTTTTTAAGGAAAAAAACCCCATTCAGTACCAGCAGATCAAAATTGGATGAATTGATTGGCCTGTTGCTTGTTTCGTGCGTGAATTCCGAAGAGGCGTGCGCCAACTGCGACTGCAAGGTAAATCGAAGATATTGTCCGAACCGATTGTATATACATATATATATATATATATAATCAAAGCGTTGGTGAATTTTTGTATTGAATTTTCAGTTTTCAAGCGCAATGTATTTTTGTCAAACGTGTCAACAGCTGCTGTGCGTCGGTTGCAAATCTCGAACCCATCAGGCGAAAATGTTCCGTTCCCACAAGGTGATATTGAAATCTGGCCAACTGCCAGCAATTGAAAGCAATGATGATGAAATATGC
This sequence comes from Trichinella spiralis, assembly GCF_000181795.1. Taxonomy (NCBI): domain Eukaryota; kingdom Metazoa; phylum Nematoda; class Enoplea; order Trichinellida; family Trichinellidae; genus Trichinella; species Trichinella spiralis. The sequence goes on along the minus strand of NW_003526945.1, from coordinate 4,921,039 downwards.
AGTATGTTGTTTTGTTTGTTTGTTTGTTTTGGTGTTTTGTGAATATTTTTTTTCGCTTAGCAACGCACGGTGAACGCAAAGAATTGTTCTCTTTCGAGACTGGCCTGTTGGCTTGTCAGCGTTGCGTTGAAGCTTCTTCGGCCGAGAGTCGGCTGTGCTTCGTCGACGCTTTGTCAGCGTACGATCAAGCCGAAGAGAAGTTCGATTTGCTTTTCGAAGTATAATTTTGATTTTTGATGTTTTTTTTAAATTTTAATCTTAATTTTATAATCTAACAAATTTCACACTTGAATGTGAGGGGAGGGGAGAGGGAAGAGAGAAAGAAGAAGCTGAGCGAATTTGGTTGATGTTTTTTTCTGTTGAAGCGACTTTTGCAAGCCGAAGCCGAAGTGACCGACGAGATCGACGTGCTGGAGTTGCTGTTGGAAGAGTGTTGCAAGAGGAAAGCTTCTCAGCAGAACGAGATTCGCATATTTTGTCAGAAAATGATCGAAGCGGTCGTCGTTACCAGGGATCGTCTCCTTGATGAAATTCTCCGGTGAGTTTGTGCTTGTTCGAGCGCAGCGTTGGCAAACTTTTCGTATGTATGGTATGCATGTGTGATTTTCAGAAAATCGTCCGAAACTGAAGAACGTCTGAAAGAAACGAGACGCAAATTGTTGCAGTTGTCGTCCAGCTTGCAGCGTTGCAGTTTGTTCATCAGCTTTTTGAGATCGTTGCCCGACAAGTTGCACTACTTGTCGTTCGTACCTCACGTCATTGCAACCACTGAAACGATGCTTTCGAATGCAAATTCGTCGGTCGGCCGTCGACCGGAACTGGTGCCGTTGTACAATTTGTCGGATGAATTTTCAAAGTATGCCAAATTTCGCACTGCAATCAGGGGATGGGTTTGTCTCATGTGTGGGATGCCTTTTTTTCAGAGCGTTGGAACAGTTCGGTATTGGTTCGGTCATATTGCCGTCGAATTTGAAATGCTCCTCTGGCACCTCGTCCGCAACTGGCAACAACGGTTCTACTCCTCCTCCACCTCCTCCTGCTCCTCCTGTTCCTTCTGCTTTTTCTTTTTCTTTTTCTTCTTCTTCTTCTTGTTATTATAATTCCAAAGGTAGTGGCGGTTCGTCGGCGGGCTCATTTTCGTCTTCCGGCTATTTTTCTTCGCTCAACGGATCCCAGTCGTCCGGTTCTTCGACCACCAAATATCCTCCTCCAATGCAAGATTATCGTCTCGGCAGATGTTCGTCCAGTTGCGCATTTTCCAAAGAATTTGGAAAAATCGAATCCGAACTCGCGGTAATTGTTCTCTTCCATTCGGTTCCATTTTTCGTTGATAACTCTGCGAATGGGAGGGAATAAGAATTAAAAATTGTGGAATGTTTCAGAAATGTCGTGGACAATTTTCCCAAATTGTCCAACAAGCGGTTGAACTACAACGGGATGTTACCAGACGGAAATGTCTGATCGACTGCCAGAAGTTCAACGATCTTAAGTTGCAATGTCAGAAGCTCAAAGTTGACCTCGGTGCTCATTCTAGCGTGGTCGACGACTTGCAGCCGCTTTTCCAACGAATCTGGGAAGAGGAACTCGACCACGTTCGTCGACAACAAGAAATGTACAAAGTCAGTTTTGGTTTTGGTTCTTTTTCTTCTGCTTTGTAAAATTATGCAAATTTCCAGAATCACATCACCAGTGTGATCGAATTTCGACAACAGTTGCAACAGTTGGTCAACGCCAGTGAACAATTGTCACCGTATGTGCAGTCGATTTACACGGCCATTCAGCATATCAGTCCCGAACGGGCTTGCAAGTCGGCTCCGGGTCTCATGGAACAGTTGTGCTTGCAAATTGCGACCCTGGAACCGAATTCGAAGCTTCGTGTCGACGCCATTGAAAAGCAAGAATTGGAACGCAAGCAAAAGTTGGAACAGTGCCGTCAGCAGGACAGTGACGTGCTGATCAATGTCAAGCGTCATTTGAAACGGTGTCGTGATTTGTCGAAGAACGGTCAACGATACGATGCGAAAGGTGAGGCATGTTCAATGGTAGTGGGGGAGGGGAGGGAGGAGATTTTTAATAATTTTCCAAAATGAACATCATTTGCATCACAGGCGGTGGCCCAGTGGTTCGGCACGTGGACCGAGACAGACAGTCGACCGCAGTTGAGCACAAAACTTGCTTGAGATTGGACGAGATGAAGTCGTCGGGATTTTTTCGATCTTTCAGAAGCAGCGACGTGTTGACCAGATTTTTCCCCCTCGTCAGCTTGGAAGACAGCATTGGGCTGTTTCTGAACCAGGACGGGGTTTGTGGCAATTTTTTGCAAGAATCTGCGGCAAAAGTGGCCGCTTTTCCGTCCGCCCAAGTGTCCATCGACTGTATTGTCAACTTTCAACTGCCAGCTTCTCGACAAGCTGACGTGTCGGTGCTTTGTCGCCAGCATGTTTACCAGGAGGTGGATTTTGTCGACGTCAGTGGCGGTGGCGGTGGCGGTGGTTCTGCACAACGGTCGATTTTGTCCGCGGTGCGGGATGATGTCGAGCCCGAACAGCACGCTGCTGATGCTTGTGAAGAAGCGCAGGATTTGTTGAACGCTAGGCTGAGGAGGCGACTGCCGCCGAATTTGATAGCCGAAGTTGGTCAAGATGCGTTGGAAGCTCGGGGCAAGTTGTTGGAAAGTTTGAAGCAACGGATGAGTGACAAAACTCCAAAAATGTGAAATTTCTTCTCGCATCTGTCCACAGATTATTTATTTATTCTACTTCATCCACACATATCATCATTATCTACGTGCATTATTGAGCTGCATCGTTGACGAGTATACTTTGATAATTTAATTGAACACCAATAACAGTTCAGTGTTGATTGTTTATATATCATTGCTGTTTTTCCACTTATTATTTTTTCTGTTGTTGATCATGCAATCACGAAGTGGTCATTTTCAATCAGTTGGCGACAAAGCGTGAACAAGATGCGCAACAAGCGACACATTTCCTCGAATAACAACAGTTGTTTACACGTTACTTTCCTTGGGTTGCATCGCTTAATATTATGCAAATAAATGATGTATTAATTATACTTTTGCAGCTTTTCTTCGTCGTTGTTCAATTTACACACCACATCTACTACTACAAACACAGGCAGGATATTGATATTTTTCTTTATTATTTTTGCTCTTGCTTTTCACATCCTGCTTCATGTGGAAGATCCGTCCGTGCACTTGTAGAATAGTGAAACAGAATAACGTCGGTAATCAAGCGAACATTTCCTCCCTTTTTTCAGCCAAAGTTCAATCAACAAGCACACCTCAATGCCGCTTGTACGATTTGTTGCACGCGAGACCGAGTGGTCCGTTGTGAGTGGACGAACATCTTTTTTACCTGAACGCAATGGAAAATTTCCATCACTACTACCTACAGCAGGGCGTGGTCCAAGAAGCGGAATGTAGCAGCAGTGTTTTCAAAACGACTACCAGTTCGACCGCGGCCGGCAGGGCACAACAAAACGCCCATATGTACCAATAAACGCTGGACGACCACTCGCCGAAGATGAAGGCAACCAAAATCAACGTGGATACAAAGTGAACAGTTGATGCTAAAGTGAAAAATAATTTTCTCTCTTTTTTTCCTTTCTGTGGATATGAAATGGAAAAAATAAAGCAAACTAACTAACAAATAAAAAAAATATATAAATAACAACAACAATGCCAAAGAAGAAGAGACATCTAGCAGAAAAATTTATTCATGATGATAGTGAAATGGAAACAGCATAAATAAATAAATACTCATTTTTCATTGTACTATATAATAATAATAATAATAACAAATTGCAAAATGGTATTTCATTGTAATACTTACAGAAAAAAGCACATGCCGGTATGAACATGGAAATCCCGCATAAAAATCCGACGTATTCAACAAAAAAGCAAGCAAACGACAAACACAGTGCAATGGTGAACCTAAAAATCAGCTCTGTTCAGTGTTGCAATTTCAGCGTGTCAGTGATAAAATTATTACTCGAAATCTTTGCGACTGTAATCGTCCGGCGAGTACTTGTCCGGAAGCCCAGCAATAACATTCATGTCCTGTGAAAATGAAAGAAAAAAAACATATATATTTTGAACAACATACACAACAGACATGCAAATGTCTGGACTTGTTTCAATAATTTCCACTTACCCGTGACCAAATGATACAGACTGTGATTACAACATGGGCGGTCATGAGCAGAAAGCGTGCCGGGATCAATTTTTGTATTATCATCGACATCATGAACAGTCGCATGGAATTTTGAAGCAGATCATGAAAAACCGACTCAAACTGTCTTCCTTTATGATGCTTGTCACCAGTCAGTTGCCTTGGAAACGGCCGTTGTCTAGGCAATGATAATCGATGCTCACTTATCAAAGGCCAGCAATGGAACAACCACAGCAAATTGGAAAAATTAAAACGGACATAAAAATATCACGGACTGAAATTATAATCAAAAACAATATGCCAATGTTCATCCAGTTATTCTTTTTTTGTTACTGTGTATTTTTAATTTTTTAAACAGTACTACAGTAAACAAATAAATCAAAAAAAATTTTCAAACTCATACTGTAAAAATGTTACTGTAACTTGACAAAAAAACATAAATTGTAAATGTTTATTTATTAATATGTGTATTTTGGCAGAAATTGAACAAATTTCCGGCAATTTTTATTTCAGTGAAATAATTGCCTAGATGAGCAACCGATTTTTTACAAAATAGCACCAGCATTGTGTGCATAAAATATCGGTCAAAATTTGCAACAACCAAAATTTTCTCTGCTCCAAGTGGTTACAGTGGTTTTTTTTGCCGCAAAAGCGCACGCATAAATTTCAAATTTTCAAAACTTTACCATAAAACATGTATCAAATTGATAGTGATATAAATCTCTGCCAAACGATCAAAACGTTTTTCGAAACTGTGTTTTCAGACAACAGATTCCAAAGTTGTCAGCTAATATTCAAACAGCGGTTGACCTAATTTCACTATACCTCAGCTATTTTTATGATTATGATTATTATTATTTTTATGTAAATTGAGATTTATAATCGAAGATGAAATTAGTAGCACTGAGGCACTGAAAAACCGGTTTTTCAGCACTTTGAGCTGAGTATTATTAGTTGAAATTTGTGACAAAAGTAAAAATAAGTTTCATTTTGGTGAACAACGAAAATTTTGACTATATAGAAGAAAAGATAAACAAAATGGCGGGTCGTTTTGACTGAAATTTCCGTCGCCATGACAACACAACCCACGCGTTTAATGAAATTAAAAAAAAACAACATTACAGTACAGATAATTATACGAATATTGCATCAATTATTGCAGTTGTATATCCATATTTATTATGGAAATATTTTATTAATTTTCAGCGGTTTGGTGCAGTTCTCATCTTCACATAGTTCTCGAGCAATGAATATTTTTACACAGCCCGAAGGTCCAATAACATAGCGCTTTCAACGACCGATAAGAAAATTAGGTCAAAATTTGGCGCGAACTGGACCATCCCTTTATTAATTTTCAGCATTTAGCATAGCTTATGCGCATGAAAACAAGCAAAACACTATTTTATTTTATTTTATTTTATTTTATTTTATTTTATTATAAATGTGATGATTTTGATTAATATAATTGTGAGGAAAAAATATTGTAAATGTCATTTTTGGAAATACATTCGATCGAAAAAAACAATTTTCATCATAAAACATGAATTGTAAATATAATAAGAGTGAAAATAATGAGATGGATAATAAATATCTGATCAGTAGATTTTCGTTGATCGTACTGCTATCTTCATTCTTCTTTTTTTTCCGCATCCAACGAAGGATCTCCAACAGGAGATATACGCGGTTCGAGAGGTGCCAGTGGCATAAAATATGCGTTTTTCAACACGCTCTCCAAACATTTGTCCACGAATACAATGACCATTTTATATTCTGAACTTGAATACTTATTTTGAAGGGATAAGAATGTCATGTTTACGCGCCAAACAAGATTAATATACGGGTCAATTTTACTGTTTTCTGGAGATTGAAGTGAAGACCTAAAATATTGCATAAATTTTCCATTTCGTTTCACAACTGCTTTGTTTCACTTTATAAAGATCATTATGAATGCATACAAAACAGACAAGAACTTTGAAATTGATGTGAACAAACGAAAGATAAATTTTATTGAAACTTATTCAAATTAGAAATATTTAAAAGTATATTTATAAAAATTTCATTCATACTCGTAGGTTTCATCAACATTATATCCATGTCCAACAACCAGTGATCGAAACTGTTTGTACAAATAATACCCCTCGACAGTCTTGCTGAATCCACCTTCAATTTTTATTTTCAAATCTATCATTTCATCTTTTAGGCACTTTTGCAATCCTAACGAAAATAATTATCAAATTTTCAAATGATGAAAATCATTTCTATTAGCACAATGTTACCATTGATAAAATTATCAGCTACAATAAGACATGAGACACTCGGGGCACAAATGACCTCACAGGCATCACATAAACGCGCATTATATGATGCTTGTGCTTGTGATGTTCCTTCTGTCTCAGTCGAGTGGGGAGATTTTCCATCACTTGCCTGGTTCGTTTCTAAATTCAAATTACGGTAAAAACTTTTTTTTGAGAAAAAGGTTTTCTACTGTATTAGTGATTACCTGCACGAACATTTAAAAATGGAAAATCGTTTTCTTCAACAAAAATAAACTGCATCCTTATTCCAGGCTCCCAGCAAAACGACAACGTGTTGAAAGTTCTTGAATTAGATTTAGACATGCTGTGTCTGCTCACTACAAAGGAATTTTTGTAGAATAAAAAAAAACTTAAAACCTATCGTATTTATACGTTTATTTACTTTAAAGTGACATTAAAATAAATGTTATTTAATTTAAAGTTAATGCATTTACCTACAAACATTAAAGGTTTTTCAATCGATATTTATATAAATATACGTCTTTTAATATTTAATATTTATATAATATATTACAAAATATTATATTAATTTCAATGCAACTGAATAATATTTATTATCAAAAATATATTTATTAATATTATTAAAGAAAATACAGCTTATAATTAAATGACAGCTTTTTGCATTAATGTCTTTTCTGAACTCTTATTTAACCTCCCTAATTTTCACAAATGCAAAAAAACGAGTTCGGCCATTTGATTTTGTATCTAGTCATTTCAAAGTTATTTGAATATTTCTCAATCTCTTGTATGGCAAATTAACGGCATTTATTTGAGCGTCTGTTAGAAGTGCCGATAACAAACAAGCTAGTTATACTTTTTGCATTATTCAAATTTTTGAAGTCAATCCTTCTGTAGCAGATAGTTTATTTGGCAACAGGGATTCTTGGAAGTGAACATTCGTACATTGGGGATCACATTACCAGTGGCACATATAATAAAAGCTTTTATATCATGGCACAGGTATCATGTCATGTGAGAGCCCATTTTTCAAGTGAAAAGCACTTATAAATGGAATGCAAGTAGAACAATTAATTGTTGACAAATTAGCATACAAAGCATAGCAATATTGTCAGAGACGGAGAATATTTTCTGAATAAAAATAGTATTGGTTCTGTTGAAACGCATTAATTTGAAAAATTTGTATTTTCCACGTGAATTATTTTGAATTTTTCATTTCAAATTAGTTTCACTTTTTTCCACAAATACTGTCTGTCATAGAGTATCAGTTTCAATTATTACTAACAACAACAACAACAACAGTACATTAATGTGAATATTCCTATCCATCTAAAACAAAGATGTAAAAAATTTATTTCAAAAGTTCCTACACCATAGATACATTTATTACTATTATTATTATTATTTATATTTGTTGTTATTATTATTTAAATGGTGTTTTTAATCAAAGATTTCATCATCGTTTCATCAGCATCGACCCACCGGAAAACCGGTTTTTCAGCAGTTGGAGCTGAGTATTATCAGTTAAAATTTGCAACATAAGGAAGAATAGATTGCTGTTGAGGGAATAACGAAAATTTTTTGACCAGGAAGAAAAAAAGTTGGGCAAAATGGCGGGCGGGCGGTTTACTTTTAATCGACTAAAAGTTGCGTTGCCATGGCAACACAACTCATTAGTTAAGTGAAAGTAAAAAAACATTTTTACAGTACACGCAATCAAGTAAAAGCAACAACAATTTTTATAATATTTTATTAATATTTATTATAAAAATAATTTATTTTTCCGTTATTATCATCAATTATGGCATCATGGAAAGTAAAAGTTGAAACTATTTTATCTGCAATTTGATAATTTGAAATATTTTCAAATTTAAGAAAATAATTAGCATCATAAATGAAAAATTATAAATGTGATAATAAGATGGATAATAAGATATCCGATCAGTAAATTATGCATTTTGAACTTCATTCGTCGTCGTCGTCGTCGTCGTCATCATCCTCTACAGAAGCTGGTCGTCCAATAACAGCATAAGTTTCCAACGGAACGGGATCATTGATGGTTACGATTTCCAAAATGCTGTGCAGAGATTTTTCCACAAATATTGCCACTGCATCTTGCCAAGTACCCGGAAAAGTTTTTCTCAATGACTCCAAAGTGACCTCAAGGCGCGTCTCCAAGCTGCTTTCTGCTGAAAATTCGGCAACAGTTCTAAAAAATGCATAAATTCTTCATATCTTTTAGGATTGATGTATATAAGTTTATAAATATTATTATGTATATTAAGAAAAGTGATTAAAATTTTCATATGTGAGTATACAAATATAAATTTTATTTAAAATTATTTTAAAAACGATTGTTGAATCTGTTTATGACAATTTCATTCATACTTGTAGGTTTTATCAATATTATATCCACTTTCAGCAACGAGCGACTGAAATTTTTCATGCTTTTCAAATGCTGCATTTGTTAAGCTCAAACCTCCGTCTATTTTGATGTTCAAAGCATTCTGTCCTACTTTTACTGGACCTTGGTATCCTTATGAAAATAATTAGCATATTATCAAATAGATGATGATCGTTCGTATTTGCTTAATGTTACCATTAATGAATGCGGCAGCTGCAGTAAGGCACTTAAAATTTGGGGCGGAAATAACATTGGTGACATTGTAGGGCACATCAGTCATTTCCATGCCCATCGTTACTGATGTTGATTCTATGCCTGTCATAATCGGGCCGCTGGATCCGTGCGGCTTTTTTCCCACTGAAAGTGGACTTCGGTAAATATCTTTCTCTTAGAAGAGATTTTCATTACTGTATTAATTAATACCTTTCTCAGCATATCGAGGTGGAAGATCGACTTCTTTAACAAAAACAAACCACATCAGTTGAACGGAACCCCAACAATAAACCATGGAGTCAAATATTTCCAAATTTTCCGACATTCTCGCTTCGATTTCTCACCGCTTTCGGTAAGCCTGCTCAGAACAAAAGAATTGCTGTTGAAAGAAATTAAAGCTAAAGCCGATCTTATTTAAACTTTTAGTTGCTTCAAAATTACATTAAAACAAATGTGCTTTAATTTAAAGTTTATAAACAGTGAATGTTTCTCAATCGATATTTACATAAATATTAATTATTGATTATTTATAATATAAATATTATTAATTCTGTCGTCACAGGAAAAATGTTCATTATCAAAAATATTTTACACTAATATAATGCAAGAAAATACAGTCATTATTTTATTGATAACTGTTTGCCTAACTGTATTTCTTCCTGTATTTTACGTCCC